>NC_088299.1:5992620-6592620 GCF_032854445.1 Liolophura sinensis
CACTTTCGAATCGGCACATTTTGTAGAAAATGAAAATGTTTAAAACTGTTTTTCTCTCTTGCACAAACTCTTACAAAAAATCTAAAAAAAAAAAATAGAATTCCACACAGCTTGTATAACTCTTTCATTTAAGGTATGGGTTGTAAAAATGTGTTGCTTTTTTTTAAACAGTAGCAAATTAGCAAAATTGCATACTTCCTAGCACTATGGCTTAAGGAGAATTGGGCAAAAAGTACACAGTGATGTTAATCGCAATATATTCAATGTCACTGGCCTAGAATGTCTCAAAATGCTAGAATGCTGAAGTGGCTACTCTGTGACTCTTATCACCCTAAGGTTGATAATCATTCAAACACATTTCAATCAGCATAAAATAGTTCAGTTAAAGAGGGCTGTGAAGAGAAATGATTGATTTATTAATTTAATCATAATGCCTTATTCTTAATTTTTTTGCTTATTTGTTTACTATGGGTGCAGGAAATCCGCAATGCCCAGTGTAAACCACCAACTTTTGTCAAGATACTGTAGACCTCTCCCACGTGCTATGTGTATACAGATATGTACACCATACTGTCATAGTGACCTTGTAAATGGCCATATGACTGTTGTTAATCGCTTATTTTATCAATGGATCACAAGCAATGGGAGCAGGGGGCAACTGTAAATAATAATGTGAATTACTTTTTTAGAAATCTCAAATTTATGACGGGTTCCTTTTAAATACGACATTTTGCCCTGGCACCAAGGCTTAAAGAAGGATTTATATCAGCCGAAGGGTGAGAATGTGGGGGGGTAGGGGGGAAGTGGCTGATGGGGACAAACAAAGGCAGATGCGATTCAGGACAAATGAACAGCCAGCTGTGATAGCCAATTAGGACTGCTCATCAAGATATTACACTGCGGGGCAAAGTTTAAATGTTAGGATCCTCACAAGACCGTACGACACAAAACCAGCGTGTAATGTATTTTGCAAATAGCAGCCGCCAAGATGGGAAATTGAAAAAAGTGAGGGAAAAAAAAATTTACCAAATTTTTGCCTCAGGCCAAAATCCTCTTGATTTCAATGAAATCTGCAGAGCGGCAATTGCAGAATCTTCAAAGTCGAATGATGGCCGCCTAAGTTTGGATTAATTACGTCCCTTTGGCTTGTTGGCAAAACACCTCACCGCAGAGTTAGCCATGAAGTGAGCTTTAATCAAACACAGGTGCTGGTTAAATCCGTGTCACAGCGCAGTTTGACCTGATGTAATTTTTCAAAATGGCCCAGAAATTGCCTCAATCCTTCCTGAAACCCTTTATCTGCCTAGTTTTCATTGTCCTGCTGGCTGTTCATTTTGTGATTTCCGCTGGTTTCATTTAAACAATCAGGAACGTCTTTGTTGTGGAATTATTCCAAAAATTTGATAAAGTCACCGAGGAGTTATGCAAATTTAAATGATTTGTTGCATCGAGAAGAACTTAAAACATTAACATCAAATATTTTAAGTGTGAAAACGAGGGCTGAAATGTAATTAAATATGCATGTCTACGAACACATAAAGTTGATTGCTTCTTCCATTTACACATGCACGTACAGGCTTAACTTTCATTTTATGGCCATTATATACCAATTCATGCAGAACAAAATGATTTTTATACAAATTTCAACTGCTAATTGCTGTTCATGTGCACATTAATACGTCCATGAATCTTCTGACATGAAAGGCTTAACCTGAATGTTACAACCCCCAGTAATTTAATTGCTGTCCCAAGATTACTGATGCACATGCACGTAGACTGATTATATACAGAAGAATGAAGTTGCAACCCACAAAGTGAAGATGTGTTTTTTGAGCTGCTAAAATCTAATACCATAAAAAACCTAAATTTTGCCCAACACAGTGCATTTTTAAAGACAAATGTGGTAAATCATCCAAAATTGCCCCCCCCCCCCCCCGCCACCAACAAAAAAAAAATCATTTTAAAGGCAAATAAATGTCACAATATATTCCTTCTGGGGATAAAACTAATATTTTCCCCTCTATGATTATCATGCTAACTTTCAAAACAAACCTCAAAATACCTTACTAAGATCAACATGACTTTCAGGATCAAGTAAGCAATAAACTTATTCAAAACATGTATTTCTGGTCTGTAAAAAGTTACATAAATGCAGAAAAATCACTAAACCCTTCCTACATGCGAGTATGTATATATGTGGACTGTCAGCGTTAAAAATGGGCCCTTAAACTTATAAGGGCCATCAAACAAACGCATAACATACTATGGCCAATCTGCAAACAATTACCGCTAAATCCATATGATGAAAATCTTCCCATTGCTCTCTACAAGTGTCATGATCATGGTGGCAGCACTAATCCTGGGCCCTCCTGGGGAAAGCTTGCACCCAGACTCCCCAGGGGAACCTCTGACAATTGTTTTCTCCCTGCAGATAATTGCTTTCCACAGTTACATTGGGGCTGGGGTATACTATTGTCCCTGTCCCTGAGCAGTAAGAAGGCCAATTATTCCCAGATGTTTACTGGCCTTGAACGGAAGTAATAATCTAATGCTTTCCCCAGTACATCCTGTCATTTAACTGCCACTGCTGTTAATTCGCCTCTATCCTAAAATGGTGATCTGCTGTAACGTCTAGCCGCACATATTTATTACCACCAGTCACTCATCTTAGTAAAAACTGCAAAGAACTTTTTCACAAAATAACAAATTTCTGTCTCAGATGTTAATTATTCACCCCTCTCCCACTTCCATTTGATTTCATTTGATTGGTGTTTTACTCCGTACTCAAGAATATTTCACTTACACAACGGCGCCAGCTTTATGTAGGAGGAAACCAACGACCATTCGCAGATTACTGCCAGACCTTCCCACATACAGGCCGGACAGGAAGCCAGCATAAGCTGGACTTGAACTCACTCCCCCACTTCCAAATATAAATGGCATTATGCAGTCCAGAAGTAGTCAATTGATGTTTAAATGTATTAGCTTTATGGCGATAGAAAACCGAGTTCACAGTGTATAAAACCACCCAAACACTCGGGCATATCTCTGCTGTTTTACTCAGTTTTATCCCATAGCAGTTTTTATTTAAAAAAAAAACAACAACAACAACAAGAACGGTGAACACAATGCATGGTCACAATTATGAATGATACTATGTAAATTGTAATTCAGGGGGAATTGAAGCTAGATTGGTATTTTTACACTTTCCAAGTGGAAATATATATACAACATCACTTGACAGACCCTAATTTGTGTGGCCAAGCTGTCAGAGAGGTGGTAAAGTAATCATTGGCTAACACAGCAATTAGATGGCAGTAAGAAGGCAGAGGGGGTCAGTAAATCATGGCTCTGGACAGTTTTATTGGGCAGGACCCAGCATGTGGTAAGCCATGTTTACTTTGGAGCTGACAAATACTATCTGTCAGAAGAGGTTCCTAACAAGCCAGGCAAAAAAAAAAAAAAAAAAAAAAACCCAGAAAAACAAAACAAAAACCTCAACCTGATGTTCTGGACAGGCCTATTGTCCATGAAAGAGAAGAGTATAATCATACATCAGTCAAGCCTGAAGAAAAGGAAAGAGAAATTGGCTTAAATAGCCCTGCAAATACTTAACCTTCCAACTTGTGTTCAACAGTGATAAAGAGGTACAGCTTTTATTGCCAATCGTAAATTATATAGACTGGCTATAGTTGAGGGTGATGTAGGGTCAGGAATCGCCAACTGCTGACTGTCAACAGCAACTTGTCTTCCATTCATCAAAGCACCGCAGCAGGCAAACTCACAGTCCATCTTAATCTAGACCTCTACCCATGTTGTATTTTCCTCTTAAATGTCTATTGACAAGCAGCTTAGCTTGTTTTTTTTTCTTTCACATTTATTTCATCCAATTGCCTTTTTTAGTAACAAGATTACTATACAATTACTAAAGGTTAACCGTCGGGCTAGAAGGTAGTATTAATACATGCATCTGCCACTGACAAGAGAAAAGCACCCTTCCTACCCTACCTTCCTCCCCCCCACCCCCATCACCCCTTCAGCCTCCCAAGTAACTGGACTATAACATCTCATTGAGTGAAATAAATTATCACTGTATTAGAAACCAGTCTTATCTGCCCTTAGGCAGCTGGTGACTTCCAAGTAGTACATGTACCAGGACTGGTGTGGGTTGATCTGCCTGGGTGAGTAGTACTCACATCACTAAGGAGTCTGCCTCTGACAGGTCCCTGAGCCCACCAAATTACCCCCTAGGGGCCGATCAGCAACTCTTAAGACCCTCTGTCTAAAGGTTGTGTTTTGATTAATTCCAGAAACACATTTTTGTGATGAAAACATTTGAAAAATGTTATAAAACAAATTCTGATCAAAAACAGCTTTAATAAATCCCTACAGTTTAACAAATAGGGGTTTGGTTTTTCACATAATCTGCTAATTTTTAATTGTGTGGAGGTAGGAGCAAACATGTAGTATTTATAGAGCTACACCTATACACATATCATATGTGGTATAAACTTATTTGCTTATTACCACAATTATTTCAAACAAGTTTCAAGCTGTACTTGGAAATTACTTGTTTACACAATAAACAGCTGTCTTGTTTATGGTTGCTGAAAAACCAATCCTACATGTACAAAAGACCAAGGAGGTAAATCTCAACAGTAAGAACACCATTAAACTTCTTTGGAGTGTTCATCTCTCGATTTCTCTACTCACCACTTATGATGAGCCCACTGTGCTGGGAACAGACTCCGCAAACCCATTTTCGATGTAAGTCAAGCTTTAAAAACTCTTTTATGATGCTTAGTTTTTGTTACTTGAAGTGACGAGTTTCGATAGGTTTATCTTAAGATAACATTGATAAAGTGGACAACATCTTCACTTGTAAAGCCTAAACATAAACTTTAACATCAGATTTCAAATTCTGACTTAAATCAAAAATGTATTTGTGAAATTGGCCCCAGATAAATTGTTTTCTATCTCACTATTAATTCTTTGTATTCGGTTTCTGGAAGGTCTGCAGCAACCTGTAGATGGTTGTGGGTTTCCCCCGGTCACTGTCTGGTTTCCAGCCACCATAATGCTGGCAGCCGTCGCATAAGTGAAATATTCTTGAGTACAGCGTAAAACACCAGTCAAATAAATAAATATTCGGATTCTGTATTTCAACTGGTGTATAAGCTGAGACTGATGCATCACATGTGAAGACACTGTAACAGAATCGCACAACATCCTGGTCAGTAAATGTGACTTACCTAAAATGAACTGTGAGGTATTCCCCTGTGGAGTTAATAGCTGGAGGCAGATTGTTCCCACACAACCCACCATTACCACCTGCTTCTTTCTGAAACGCATACAAACACACGAGAGTTTATTTCTTTGAATGGGGTTTAACACTGTACTCAGGGACAAATAGAGCTTTTTTAACTTGGACACACTTTCAGTTGACCAATTTTGGATTAACATTTTCAGATATTATAAAGAAAACTGAACTTATTGCCTTATACACCAACGTTTATTGTTCAAATTGCATAAATTGTTCACAGGATTTTAAGAAAATTTTTCAAACATTTACAAAGTTTAAATTATCAGACAATATTCCTCCATAATGCGGTCTTTCCTTAAGGTGCAACATCAGCAGATTGTTTATTTACCCCAAATGACTTAAAATTTTGCCCTCAAACTTCACTTTTGGGGGCTGGAAAATTCACTGACAATTTTCCAGCAGATTACCATCACATGTTCCAAGCAAACCTCAAAGAACCTTTCTAAACTCAACAGAACTTTCAGAATGTATGTGGAAAGAGCTGGAGTGCTTTGGGACAAACCACCAACCCAAATACATGCAAGTGTCAAACTGTCTAACATGTCACAAAGTTTCATCACCAGACTGAGTGTGCTCAAAGTGTGTGTTATTTGACAGCCAAAGTCATCTCCAGCAAACTTTGTGTAGGACTTCATATTAAAGAAGAAGATCTTGTACATCAATGTCACTTGTATCATGCCCTTGAAAGACAATTAGCGTTTTAAGGTTTTAGTCGCATGTGACTCCGCAACCCCTCCAACAACCACGTTCAAAGTATGAGTTGATGAGAATATGCAAACATGCCTACTGTAACACCAGGGCAGGCATTGTCCAGTCCTTGGCCTAGAGACAAAGGCAACAAGCTACAGGATCCATGTCTTAATTTCATGTGAGCCAGCTTGGGATTGATTTGAGTATAAATGTAGAGACATGTATGTAGGCCTGCTTTTTTTTTCTTGTTATACACACACTTTGCCATTTTTCAGTCAAATGACAACACATAGTCATTAGGTATGTGTACATATACTGTATATTCTTGTGGCGGGACGATTCCACGTTGCCACTTACAGAGTAAATGCACTTATAATTACATACTTGTTGCCACTTACAGAGTAAATGCACTTATAATTACCTTCCCTTCACCCTGCATTACAAATTTGTTGGTCAAGGGCAAATCTGTTGCTCAAGGACAAATCTGCCTGCCATGTTATAAGTGGTGTATATTTTATCATGTTTGTTAGTCACTGATAGCCTGTGACATATATACTATAGAAACGGGCACGTTATAATACTTGATGTTTTAATAGTAAGCAACATCAGTATAACAGAGGGGTTGCATGGCCTCCTTCTGGCAGCCATATTGGAGTACTGTGGCTATACCAGCCCATGCCAACATGACTCCAATATGGCTATTGTTCTGTCAGGGAGATGATGGAAAATGCAACCCCTCTTAGCATAGTTTCCACTGAAAGTCAGTGAGTGAGTGCTTGGGGTCTAACGTTGTACTTAACCATTTTTCAGTCTTATGACCAAGAAGGTATCCTCAGAGTGTATGTAATGTGTCTCCTTGTTGCAGGATGGATTTCCACCGCTCTTTTATCTAGTGCTGTGTCACTGAGACGACTTACCAAAGGCAAGCAAGCCACCCTACCCGAGCCTATACACTAATACAGGTTAGCCAGTCACAGCACTTCCTATTAATGCTGAACGCCAAGCGAGGAGGCTACAACTTCCTCTTTAAAGGTCTTAGGTGTGACCCAACCCAGCATTGACCATGGATCTAGCGCCCCAGAAGCAGACGCTCTACCAACTGATCCATCGAGGCCAGTTTCCATTGAAAATGACACAACCAATCGTGATGAAATAAGGTATAAAACCTGAAGATTTTCTTTATTAAAACGCTTATAAAAGTAAATATACTGATGTGTGAGCACACTATATTGAATCACCTATGTGTTGTAACAAAGAATGTACAGGTATGAAGTGTAAGTTACTGAAGTATTGTTAAGAAAAATTGTTCATTACATTCGACTTCCATTTTCTTACTGAGTTTTTGGCAGCTGCTTAAACCAGTTCACCATTTTTTCTATTCCAAATCAATCCCTGGCAATTATCTGTACCAAAAAATATATGCCTGAAATATTTGATGAATCACTATACGGACATTTCCCGTTTGACTGACAACAAAGTCCACATCTGCGATTATCAATCTCAACTCACTTCCCTCCGACAAGAAAAACCACATTTAATTTGGCAAGATTTAGGCAGCAAAAAAAAAAAATGACGGGTAATGTTCATATTGTAATTGCAGACTCTTTCCTACAATTAATTAGGGCGCCAGTAAAACAGAAGCCGATGGACCCTTTCACGTTATTAAATTTATTATGAATTACGCAAAAACTAGTGGTATAATAAGATCAAAGTGCAATGAAATGAGGGTGACATCTGAACCCACAGAGCGTGTTGCTCCTGGACACATTGTTGCCTTTTTAATAACAACACTATGCCCTAGTCCATATCAATTCTACGACAATGAGCAAAGAGAGATCAGCAAAAACCGAATAACAACGATTAATTCTGAACTTCCCTGACATCAGACCATCCATCACTCTGTCGCCATACATATGCAACAGTTACTTCCCTTGGGGTTCCGCTTCTGGAACCTTCTAGTGGGCCGTTCCCTCTTGCTCGTATACAACTGTACGTACTAAGTCAACCCATCCAGGGCACCACAAGAAGGGAGCTACGTGTATGGAGTACTAGTGGACTAGTGGAAAAAGTTATGCTGGAAACATATTTACAAATCTTTAACTTAATAATTACTGAGTTGATCCTGCTCACAGATGATAATGGATAATATCTGTACATTAAGTGCTTGAAGTAGTTTTCATAACTATTTCCTCACAGCAGCTTCTCATTGTAGCAAGGCTTCTAATAATAACTGATGGTGCTGCCTCACTGGATCACCATGCCAAAGACACCAGACATGATATCCTATACCCGATCAGAGATAATACTCGCACCACAAGGGAACTAAGAAGACTGCAAAGTTTATAGCACATGAACTGGGTTTTAAAGGCATCACAGTGAAGTAGCCAATGCTATATTTCCTTTAAATTGATTCAGAAATCTTCAAATACCATGTGGGGCCTCCGCAGCTCAGTTGGTTAGCGCACTAGAGCAGCGTAATGACCCAGGAGTATCTCACCAATGCGGTCGCTGTGAGTTCAAGTCCAGCTCATGGACTGGCTTGCTCTCCGGTCGTACGTGGGAAGGTCTGCCGGCAACCTGCGGATGGTCGTGGGTTTCCCCCGGGCTGTGCCCGGTTTCCACCCACCATAATGCTGGCCGCTGTCGTATAAGTGAAATATTCTTGAGTACGGTGTAAAACACCAATCAAATAAATAAATAAATCAAACACCATGCACTCTCTTATGAAAGTAAACTTTGCTAAAACTACAATGCACTACTTCCCACTAGCAATGACAAACACCCCTTTATTATTCGCCCTAAGCCCCATACCAAACGATGACATCGTGTTTCTTTGGAGTAATATGAAACGTACCCGAATATTTTATGGAGTTTGGTGAGAAATATGGTATAAATTTGATGACAACTTATTACCCGGTAATTACCTTCCATATTTCATCACCAACAGAAATGTCTTGCCTTGAAAAATTTATGTTCCTCAAATAATTTGCTAAAGTCCCCAGAGCGTTCCATCTTTAGGCCATCTCCCATGGTGTTAGTATCAGACATGAATCATACTGATGGCTATCAGGTGTCAATCATCTGAATAAACATTTTCCCAGAAAACACATCCACTTTGCACCTCAACATTGTTATTATTTTTTCCCCTGCTCCCTGCAGACTCGCAATTTGTGCAAGGTCACTGTAATCTAATGGAGTCTCCTAAATTGTGACGCTAGTCCCCAAGATTTCAATGTGACCTCTTAGGATCTTCATTTCGTCGCTCGTTGATTTATTTTTCACCATATTACAGGCTCTAACAGGCGTGTGCAATAAATCAGTGCTGTAGGCTGGGAGTCCATGAGGTTCTCTATTTGCTACATGTTGCTAGCCACATGCTTAAAGCCTTGTCGAACGGCCTTTGCAGCATGTAACTAGCTTAGTCAAGTCTATATCATGTACTGGCCAAAATTAGCTGGCCATCCATCTAACAAAACATGCACATGTACGCTAATTGTAATCAATCAGGATTTATACCTGGGCTGCATCTATCTCCCTCTGCCGTGGCCTAAGTGTATGTTCGGCCACTAACTGACCGGCGTTAACATTTACTCTGGTCCCGTCTAATGGCAGATTAAGACTGTTTGAGCGACAGTGACCGATGTGAAACTGACCAGTGTGCCGGTAAAACAGTGCCGGCGAATCAATATAATCCTGCTGGGGGAGAGGACTGAGAAAACGTACAAGTCTCCAGATAGTCAAATGATGGTCATCAGATTGTCTCCATGTGTCATTAGCGGGGAAACCTTTCACTAACAATCTGCTTCAGTATGCAGGACATACACCATTATCACACACAAGTGGGGTTATTTCCCTCGACTGAACTCTTCTGTGACGAAGGCAAAGCGCCATCTCACTGACAATTACTTGCACTTGGTAACCCACATTGTCAAAAGTGAAAGTTCCATACAACGTCTCTTAATGGCATTCAAAAGAACTTTTCTAAACATCAAATAGACCAAAATATGAAGAAATCTGTTAAAAATTTACCTTTCATTGTTTGAATCCTAAAATAAATGTCTTTTTCAAAAGCCTATGTAGATATGTAGTTATTTTAATTATTCTATTGCAGTCAATAGAGTCTTTTAATGTATGTATTTCTGCCTTTTTTATTTTTTCCCCCCAAAAATCCAATAAACATATACTCTCAAGATATTCTGGGCTAATATATCTCTGAAAGTTTCATGGCCAAACAGTATAACATATTTTCTCATGTGTAGATACTTTTTGGTTGTATAAATAAATATCTAGTAGTGGATATCCGAAAATAATAGAAACTTTCATCCAAACCAGCTTTAAAATTCTATTATACCTACAACACTCACACCCACAAAGACATTTGTCCATGCAGTAAAGCTTTTGAGTTATCCAGTTTAACATAACTACTTGTGGTAAAAACCTGTAAGGGTTAAATTAATTCTCTATGAAGGATATAACAATTGATGGAACTTCAGTTTGTTTTTTTTTTAAGAGTTTTTCCATATTTTGTAAACATTGTAGTATTTTCTTCTACAAAATGTATCATATAATATCGCTATGATTTTTTGTTTCATTCTCGTTAACATTCTAACCTAGAACTCCTGGCAAAAAACAAAAACGAAAAAATGAAGTGATGAAAACCAGATTCTTTGCAGACTCCATGTTCATGTGGGAGCATGGCATCATGTGTAGGGGATACAAGCCACCTGTCATTAACCCTACATGCTCCAGAATACATTTAGTGTACAGTGCTATGTGAACATAGGTGTACAGGGTGAGCCAGTTAAGATCACAATGAGGCTCTCCCAATGTGTTGAGAATTAACAGTTTTACGGTGTAATAACAATAAACAATGTAATAATAATAATGTAGGAGATCTCTCCTAATGTCAGCTGATATCAACTGATCACAAGATTGTAACATTTACATGCACACTACATATGTAACATGGGTTTCATGAACTCAAGATAGGCAGTATACATCACAGAGTAAATTTACCAGACAATGCCATCTTGATGCTGGTTGTCAGTGAGATTCCATCACAGTGGTATAGAGACAAAAAGTCTACCATTTTCACAACTTTAAGTAAATTGGTTTCACAATTACAGTACATGGTAATGTCAAAAAGATTTATGGAGCTAAAGACAGCTGGACAACACCAAACCAGAAGTTGGTCCGCCATTATTGATGAACACACAGACATAAAAACTGAAAGGCAAAAGAAAAAAATATGTTGGACAATACATGAGCTCCTTGAGAGAAAAAAAACAACAAATTAACACAGCAACTCTAGGTAAGATGTCAGTGTTTGGGTTTCTTAAAACTGCATTAGTCAGCATATAAAATCATTTTTGAAGATATATGTAAATTGTATGCCAAGGAAATTTTCACAAACCTGTTTCACCAAAGCAACAACGTGTCAAGTATATGTTTAATCAGAAATGATATTAAAATTGCTTCGAATTTTAATGAACCTATTTATCTATATTAGTTTCTTTGCTTTAATAACATTCTAGGTCTTGGTCAGAGATAAACGCCTTATTTCACCTGAAGAAATGTCAACAGAGAAATATGGGAGGGTGAGAGGAGTGGAGGGAGAGCATTTTAGTGCTGGGTGTATGAGATGGGGAGTAGGGGGTTAAGAAAGGGAGGGGGGGGGGAGGAGTTATGGGTATCCAGACGAGCAGCCTATTCTAGCCAGTCCACAAAGTACACATTTGCACACGGCCAAATGAAATGTACTATAGGCATCCGATATCCTGTCAATATAGGACTGTATGATTTCACCATTATGGACTCCTCTTCACCCCCGCCAACCACTTGTCAGGAGACAGTTTGGGGTATTACCGTATCAGAACCGGTCACTGAATGTCCAGTTTATGTCCACTTTGGCCATTTTATCCTCCTGGTAAAAGCACCCTAGAGACTGTTTGGGGTCAGTCTGCAGCAGGGTATTAATAGAAACCGTGGGTCCCATTTTCTATTACTGTGTCAGTTCATATTATTCTTTATTACGGCTATATTCTGCTGTTTGCAGGCCAGAAGATGCATTCTCCCAAACAGGACAGCATCCAATAAACCCATCAGCAGCAGGTGGCCATTAAACTTCTTCTTCTTGGAACATCTCATTTCCCAGCAGAAATTGCTGAGCTTATTCTAACGGCAGGAAGCAATCTAATGCGCACGGTTTGCAATATTTCTTCGGGCCAATATTTGGAAATAAAACCTGTCAAATGCAGAGGTTTTTAACCAGGATTCCACACTGGTAATCTTAACACAGAAGACGTTGTGGCTTAGCAAAAGTGAAAAACAGATTTGATTGTCTTTCCACGTGTCCTAGCTAAGCTTAAAATAGCCACGTAGAAGATCCCCCAAATATAACAAGTCCCAACATAAGTCCACCTGCCACAATGTTGCAATGAAACTTCTTCGGCATCAAGTTTGTCAAATTACTTGTTTCTAAAACAACACATACATATACCACTGATTATGAATGCAAATAAGGAACATGTGAACTGTTTGACTGGTTTAATCAAAACACAAAAAAATCTTTGAATTTATTTAATTGCACACCTAATTTTTTTTAATAAGGCTTATATCAAGCACAATGTTTATTTGTGAATAAATAAATTTCAATCCAATCCCAATGTAAATGGACAACTTTAATAGCAAGACATTTACAAGAACTTACTATGAACACCGCCATGTTGTCTGCTAATACCACAGAAATGCCATATTTACAGACACTATATTTCCAAATATCTCCTGACTGAAATAATTGTCCATGTTCATGTATTAAAGTAATAAACAAAATTGGTTACACCTGTGATATTTCTTTTTCCAATGCACATAAGAGCAAAACTAAACACTGCCTGATAAGCACATGTTTAAAAGTGTATAAAAGATACTATGCTAGCATAAGTCATAGATTGACAATCCTTTAGGCCTTAATTAAAAATATGTTCGTTGAGGGTTAAAGAAGATTGACCATGCAAAAAAAGGGCCCTTTCCTATTGTTAGGCAGCTACTATGAATTTGCAGTCGTTTTCTTTGGAAGATCTTTGGATATCTTTTGTTTAGTTATCAAGGAATCTCAAATCATTACAGATTTATGCCAATCATTCATTATGGTGTTTACAGGCCAGAAGATGCATCTGCTAAATTTGGGACAGTTGTTAGTAGTGTTGAAAGTAAAATATTACATTTCTTTACCAGTCTTTTGGAAAAGTGAAGATGTGAGTATGTTGTTCATTAGATGGTCTATCCTTGTGAGAAAAAAGAAACTCAATATTCCTGCTAGAATTACATATATACTGGCTTATTTGAGCAGATCAGGTGTCCCCAAATTTTAAATGAAGCAGGGTAGTTCACAAATTCTCCCGCAATCAGAAAGTACAGGTACAAAGGGGCTTGAATAGCGTTTGAAATTTTCAAGGCTGACTTCCTGAAAATGGCACCTGGAGCCTGTTTAACAAAGACATTTTGCCAGCTAAGGTCCAAAATTTTAAACTGCTTTACGAAACAAAATATCTCAGGCTCAGTGGACGTTCAAACCATGGAACCAGCGGTCAAAATTTTATTGACTTGATACACATATTTGAGAATTTAAGTTGGATTACAGTTTTAGGCTAAAGCCTGATATCACTGTGTGAAGCTGTCTTGAGTATATATATATATACACGGTACCCCCAAAACTCTGTTGAATGAGCATGCTTGTAGTGTTTGCTTAACACAGAACGTCTGTCTTCTCTAGGTGCTACAGATAGAATAAGCGAGCTGATCCCTTCCACTTAACACTGTACCAGAGAAAAAACCCATCTGACATCTACATCATCGGCAATATGAGCTTATCTGTGTGAGGCAAAGGGATGGATGACAGCTGTGTAGCGTAGTCTGCACGGGCAAGTGAAGGTTCAAGAGGGAAGACGAGAGCTTTTTATAATCAATGCCAAGATCTCCATTTCACCTGCCCCTCTGCAAAGTTGTAAGTGACAGCTGTAAGCAGGCCCCTTAAATATTCTGTGCAAAATACACACTGCCGAATGAGGACTAGATAGGTTTTAGTGTACATATACCAGACAGACAATGACCATCAAGCAGACCTTTCAACCACAGATGGTTTCTGGTTGATGCAAGGTTACTCTGTATGAAGCAACTGTTACACGCAACTTGTATGGCATTTTAAATACCATTAATGGTTCATGTTATTGTACAGGCAACAAATAAGAGGGCTTCCTAAATTCTAAACACGCTGAGTCTATTATTTTTTTTTTTAACATGAACGGTTAATGTCATCACTGCAATAAAGAACTAACTCAAGCTTAGCGAACATAGATGCTCAAGTCATGTAGATGTAAGGAAATCTCTGAGGTTTCTTCAGATCTAGTAAGCATCAAGTGAGTAAGTCATTCAAGTGAGCATCAAGTCAGTGAAGGGAGCAGCAATACAGTGAAGTGAGTGACAAGTCAGTTAAGTGGGCAATAAGGTGCAGTCAAGAGAGCATTAAACCATGCAGTCAAGGGAGTGGCAGGTAATTAAAGTGAGCACCAACTCAGTAAAGGAGTAGCAACTCAGTAAAGGGAGTTGTAAGTGACCCAAGTTAGCAGCAAGTCAATCAAGGGTGTGGCAAGTCAGTTAAGTGAGCAGCAAGTCAGTAAAGTGGCCAGTCATCAAGTCAGACAAGGGAGTAGTCGCATGAGGAGTAGATCTGACTTACACCTTGAGGGGTTGGTGAATCCACATGCACAAAATGGATGAAAAATTAACCATGCCTTCAGTATCTCAAAATATTAATCAACAAATCAATATTTCAGGAGACAACTGATTAAAGGTAGGCAGAAAAACTCAATCAAACAGCCAATGAGAAGTCACCTGGTTGTTTCCTTTGTGTCCCTATACCAGCGAACGCTTTGTCAAGGTGACGTGAATCAGGCTACAAAACTGCGTGGTTTTCCACCTGTCCCTAAGCAGCCATGCAGCCGCAGACCAGCTACAGGACAAACCTCCTGCTACAGGAACCCATGTTTACTTTATAATTGTTCAGCATGGGAGCAAACATGTTCTAACACAGGTAGCAAACACACAGAAAGCTCCATGGTGCCGCCTACCTATTTAGTTTACACCTTTGAAAAGCGTGCGGGGTACAGTGTTGTGACGAGCGGCAGTGAGCACGGAAAACATACCTCGCTTTGTACAATAGTTCAATGCGGGGCTGACCTTTGACCCCAAGGTCAGGGAGAGTACACACGAGGGGCAAATATAACCCTGCCTGTCAGACTAAAGCAGTCTCGATAGGAGCATGACTCCAACCATAGCGCACCCGCAGTACCCCTCAAAGCACAGCAACTCAGAGCGCTAAACGAAACACGACTGTGGGCTTAGTCTGAAAAGCTGAACATTCGTAACACCACACCAATCAATGGATTCAGCATACAGGCCGTCTGGTAACTCTAGAGATGTTTATTAAAAAAATGAAAAAAACTCAACACGTCCTGGTCACAAAATACATGTAAATGTTACCTTTGTGCAAACTCAAAATTGCTACTCTAACTGCATATAAGCAGAATTCAACTTGAGAATTCACAGGGTTTTTTTGTCAACGTAATCATTTGTTTGACTCTCCCTGTGTTTACTGATGCACAGTATGTACTACGTGAATAAGTAATGCAAAACCAGGATTATTCAACAGTGGATTCTATGCAGATTGCCTTGATTATTCATGTATTATCTAAATTATTCAGGTACTGATTCTAATACAACATTCGTGCCCTGAATAATCGCTACGGTAGTAACATCAACGTGTGTGAAATAGCAAAATAATTACAGTATTCCTCATGAACATCTAAGAGCTGTACATTCAATTACATTTTTGTTTAGCAACTGCAAGCTAAAATATTTAACAACCAGAGCAGAAAAGTTTGAATCCTATTATATTTCCAATATCAAGCCAATCACATCAGCTGTCGATAATTTCCCATTTCAGAAAACACCTTTGATCAGATGCAGCAAACAGGAAAGCCTTACGCGGCCAAGTTTTCTCCAGGCAACAGAGAAATGTTTCCACCTTCTGCAGAAATTGGCCAACTCAATCTCTGGCCGATTTTCATTGATCTCATTCCATTTTCCTTACCACTGTCATAGAGGAATAACCTCCTGTTCAGACACCTTCATTTCGCCACATCCCTTTGATCTCCAAAACAGATTTACCCTATAAGTGATCTGATTCTATACTGATTGGGTAAAGCACTCCTAGACTCGTTTTACCTCCAGCACAGAAAACCTCTCTAAGTGGCAATTCTACTTTCTGAATAAAGTTCTTCATATAGAAGCTCTGAACCTTACATTATGCACATATCTAGTGTGAACTACACCTCAAAACAATTAACATTGAAATTCTGTGATTAAGTACTAATTTATTTATCAATTTGATTGGAGTTTTACACTGTACTCAAGACTATTTCGCGACGGGCAGCATTATTGTCAAAGGAAGAATGAATGACTGAATGAATGAATGAATGATTATGACTTAACACCAAAAGGGCAATATGTCAGCCATATCCTGGCAAGATTACAGTGGTTAGTGAAAAGCAGCCAATTATACCCACTGATTTGTTTGCTTATTTATTTATTTCGATTGTTCTTTTATACCACCCACAGACATAACATATTATACCCACTGATTTGTTTGCTTATTTATTTCTTTATTTATTTTTATTGTTCTTTATACCACCCACTGACAGAAAATATTATACCCACTGATTTGTTTGCTTATTTATTTATTTATTTCGATTGTTCTTTTATACCACCCACTGACATAACATATTATACCCACTGATTTGTTTGCTTATTTATTTATTTCGATTGTTCTTTTATACCCACTGATTTGTTTGCTTATTTATTTATTTATTTATTTTGATTGTTCTTTATACCACCCACTGGCAGAACATATTTACCCACTGATTTGTTTGCTTATTTATTTATTTATTTCCACTGTTCTTTTATACCACCCACTGACAGAACATATTTACCCACTGATTTGTTTGCTTATTTATTTATTTATTTTGATTGTTCTTTATACCGCCCACTGACAGAACATATTTACCCACTGATTTGTTTGCTTATTTATTTATTTATTTCCACTGTTCTTTTATACCACCCACTGACGGAACATATTTACGAGACTAATGAAAGAACCAGCATTGCCGCAAACCACAGCCATGAGAATATTTGCTGGAAAAAATTAAAAAAAAAAAAAATATGCAGCAACTTGTAATTAACCCTTCTCCTGCCAGGGCAGTCTAACAGAACGTACATGTACATATATGTGAGGGGATAATCATTAACCGACTCATAGCTGACAGACCAATGGTTAATGTTCACATGACAATGTACCATGTTTACACCATGTATGACAGATTCCTCACTGAATGACTCATTATTGGCCCACCCGCTAAGAAGATGAATTCAAGAAAGAAAACAAATGCTAACACGTCTGTATTGCATAGAGTAATTCGAGCGATTTACAGCTCTCCATATGCCCAGCTGGGTATCACCTGGTCAACCCACTGGGACAGCCATCAGTTGAGTAACCAGAAAATAACCTAAATTCCCACATATCAATCTCTAACTTGCACACCTACCTGTAGAGCTTCATACAGCTAGCCAATTGTTGAGCAGAAGTGTGCTAGCTGCACACGCGATATCATGTATGACATAAATGATGTTAAATTTCGTCCATTATCGAGAAGCCCAATTTTCCACGATTCTCAGAATTCTACTGATTTTAGACAGGTAATTTGAGGTTTGTTTGGAAGGTATGATGATATATGATAACATTTATTTGCATCTAAAAAAACCAAGCCGTTTCTATGCATAGATATAACTATTCTAATCCAGCCGTGAAGATAAAGTGAAGCTGTGGTATCCCGTTACTTTGCAAGCTCAAAGTTATCTGGATATGTCAACTAAAGAAAACAAGGATAGACAATTCATCCTCACCATTGCACGTGTAAATATTGTCTCATCATCATAAACGTAGAGCGCGTCATTGCAGATGCCCCGGCGACTCATGTCGGGTATATCAATGTCAAGGACACGGAGCATGAGACGCCAGCCCGTGTTTTCCGTTTGGAATGTTAGCTGACACTCGATGCCATGAGTATAATGTTCGTGCTGCTTGTCCGAGCGCACATGTGAGTAGACAACTGCACCCGCTAAGTGCTTCCTGTTCCCGCAGTCTGCACCTTGCATGTAATCTGTCAAAGAAAAACAAAGAGATGCGGTCTTAAGATGTAAAAGAGTACTTATAAGTAAATAACTGACTCACTGAACAAACACTTGTGATTCTAATTACTTACTAAAACATACGACAAAGCTGTGAAACATCCCTGCAGTTATAGTTGCATCGGTGAACACACGGATGTGAATGTGCATAAATCTGGGAAAAAAGAAACTTGATTTTGATGGCAAGAAACACTGAACAAAGGAATTGTAAAATAGAATTATGTCGTTCAAAATCAGAATATATCATAGTTTTGACTGGAACAAAAAAACTGAAACTTAAGACAGGAGATATGTGCACTGTTAATATATTATAAGTTGCAAGTTATACAGTCTAATTATCATAATTAAACACTAGTTCAAATTTCCCTACATGTGCATGTACATATATATATATTCCACTTTAAATTTCATAACATATAGGCCTACATTTGTTGTATGCATGTATCGCAATTAAGTATAGTAATTAAAAATAAAAGTTTAATATGCATGTACATGTATGATCCACAAATAACGGACATATCTTCTGAATCATTACTGAAATCTTGTAATACATCAACTAATTTTCAACTAATCTACTGAGAAATACTATGATGTATGCACGCAATTCTTTAAATTAATCCAAAATTAATTTTGAAAGTATGGTCCACTGCATGTATATATATATATATATATATATATATATATATAATCATGTAATACACAGGGTATTCCTAATGATACTCAGGATTAATATCAAGAAACTTTCATCTGCATTTTACAATGCCTTATTAAACAAACCTACTCTCTACATTCACAAACTTAATCTGTTAAATTTAACAATCAGTGTTGTCTGAGTGATGCTAGAATGTGTTCTGCTACAGCAAGAGATTGCTTCTGTTAAATATAACACACATATTCTATTAATTCAACACAAAGATTGTATAAGACTAATGGGATATTACGTTGAATGTGACAGAATATTGCGTTATGTTACACAACATATTTTATTATCACTCAGACAACAAACTACTTTTTGTTAAAATTAACAGATGAACTTTTTTGAGTGTAGTTCCGTCAAGAGAGGCAACAAACATCGCAAGGTCTTTATTTAGATCGTTTATTATCCTGCTTGTCAATCACCTCATCCTCAGGGAATTTACTGATAAACATTTACGATAATTTTGGCAGGGACACAAACAGGGTCGTAAAAAAAAACAGGAGTTTCTGGCCACTGCTTAAAGGTTACAGTAATTGAGGGACAATCTGTGTTTTTACAGCAAGGCACAAATGATGTTTACTTGCCATCTGTGATTTTTATCCTAAACCAAACACGGGTTTTATGGGGGTGTTTTTTGTGGGATGGCACAGGATTTGTGTAGCTTATATATGTAGTGTGTGAACAACCACTCAGTCAGTGCTGATAAGAAGAGAAGTAGACAAAAGCATATGCAGTATTAAGCGCCACTCCAGTAGCTGCTACAGCATCCATCACCAACACTCTAGAGCTCCTACATGCTTGACGTGGTTCGTTTGCGTGCAACAACATGTCCAATGATCAAATTACATAAACTATAAATACAGCCGTAATCAATGCATCTGTGTAATACAGCTTGACAAATACGGCATTTAACCTAAAATTTCGTCATTGACTATAACTTACTCATTTTGCTAAATTCTGAGAATTTCACTGGATTTTAGAAAGGTGTTTTGAGGTTTGCTTGAAAAATAAGGATAGCATCCTGCTGGAAAGATAGAAGTTTCAGCAGCAAAAGTAATATCTGACAATTATCTTTTTGCTGTTACAAATTGCCTTTTTGGGTGAATTTTTAGGTAACATACAATAAAACATGCTTACTGTAAACACATATGTAGTCGTCTTCATTATTCGATAGGCTAGCAAATAAATATCACTGACCCATTGGCGCTTTCTCCCACATCCCCAAAAAAAATGTCTTAAACTTCACAGGATGTAACCCATTAACTGGAGAGTTTTATTGATGGGCAATCCGGATAAAACAGCAGGAGGCCATTAGTGCAATCAGACATGTGTATATACATTAAAAATGCCATTATGTGATAATGGTTCATCAGATGGGCTAAACAGATGGCTAAACAGATGTAACATGCCTGGATATCGATCATGATTATGGGCTAAATACTTAGTTATACATGTACAAAAATCAACGACTGCATATTTGTGCACACATACCATGTATATTTGATTGCCTCTGAACTCTGTACTTGGGAATTTTTCCGTTCTGCGATGGTGGTGCATCAAATGTATATGTACATGTACATGCAGAAAATATGTACATGTTCTTATAGATGTATCTACATACATGGATATACTGGAATTCTTCAACATTTTCCCATGTTTGCAACATGTTATTATAATTCATTGCATTATGCCTAAAGTGGGGATGGGTGGATAAATTACACCTTAAGTGTGGATGGGTGGATAAATTATACCTAAAGTGTTGATGGGTGGATAAGTTACACCTGAAGTGTGGACGGGTGGATGATGGGTGGATAAATTACACTTAAACAATGGATGGGTGTATAAATTACAACTGAAGTGTTGATGGGTGGATAAGTTACACCTGAAGTGTGCATGGGTGGATAAATTACATCTGAAGAGTGGATTGCACGATAAATTACAACTAAAGTGTTGATGGGTGGATAAGTTACACCTGAAGTGTGGATGGGTGGATAAATTACACATAAAGTGTGATTGGGTAGATAAATTATACCTAAAGTGTTGATGGATGGATAAGTTACACCTGAAGTGTGGATAGGTGGACAAATTATATACACCTAAAAACCTCTTAGAATTGTATCAAATGTGCAGAATAATCATGGAGGAAATTTGATGGGTCATGTATTCTATACACCTACTAGATCTCACATTTTTTTCACTCAAAATACCTTCAGTTTAATTTATTTATTTATTTGATTGGTGTTTTACGCCGTACTCAAGAATATTTCACTTATACGACGGCGGCCAGCATTATGGTGGGTGGAAACTGGGCACAGCCCAGGGGGAAACCCACGACCATCCGCAGGTTGCTGACGGACCTTCCCACTTACGGCCGGAGAGGAAGCCAGCATGAGCTGGACTTAAACTCACAGCGACCGCATTGGTGAGAGACTCCTGGGTCATTACGCTGTGCTAGCGCGCTAACCAACTGAGCCACGGAGGCCCCACCTTCAGTTTAAGTATAGATCAGCATTAAAAATACACATACATTTTTATTATTCTCAGGATAAACATAACACGCATTTAATGCTTAGTTGGTTAAATTGAGAATTACCCTCCCAGGAAGCCCTTGTGACAACCAATAAATCATAATTTAGAAGAGAAAAAAATATGACAGTTGTGGGAAAGGTACATTTCATCCCAGAACTATATCTAGATTAAAAGCGTACATGTAAATGTGTGTAGACATCACTACTACTTGGCTTAATTATCTCAATATCTCAATAATGTTAAGTAAGGCGGTTCAATTCCAACAACAGCCAATTTCGAAGTCCTACAAATGTTCATGAATATGACTTGAAATTGAACAAAGATCACAGTCCTACCAGGTAATAAGATTGCTACATGTGCCCTACTGCAGCTGTTAAACACAATTACTAGTAAGAAACACATAACAGACATTTTAGATCGTTCTTAAAGTTTCAATTTTTAACCCAAGACAGCAGACAATATCATGCATGTTCAAGTAGCTTAATCTATTAAGAAATGCTAAATGTATTTCACAAACTGTATGTTCAAAAGATAACCAATAGCATCAACTGTTTTCTAATATATTGTAGAAGTGTAACAAATTTTAGATGTATGTTTAAGTACAATGTATGTAGGTAAAATAAAACATGTATAAATTTATCTATTACACAACATGTGTACAATATGCAGAAAATGTATGTACAATTGTATACAACTTGAAAACAAAGTTTTTGTCATGTAAAATGTAACTGTAAAATGTTAACAGAACCCTGAAAATAAAATGTAGCCTAGACACCCAAAGCAAAAAAACAAACAAACAAAAAAATTATAATAAACAAGGTTACTATGGGACAGTTGAAGAATTCTAATTACACTTTTGATAAAAACAAACGACTAAATCAACATCAACAAATGTCAGCATGATGGATGGGAATGAGTATGTTCAAGAAGCAGGAAAAAATTCAAGAAACAAGAACAAATGCTTCTTTCATGACACGTTTAAACGCAATACTCCAGTCCTATGTAAAACTGACAACAAATTTCATAACATTACAACACAATTTTTGCCAGTGTTGTCACGAAAACTCCTTTTTTCAGTTATAATTAACCTAGATAAAATTAAAGGAAAAGTGATAGTCCTCACTTAAATTAAATAATGACTATTGTAAAGAAAATCTGAAGCATTCTTAACAGAGTTAAATTTAATTATAGAATTTTCATTTAACAAATGAACCCCTGGGTCCGGTAGATCAATAAGTTTAAGATTAATACCAGACTTAAATTTAAGCCTTCCAGTCTTTAATTTTGTACTCAGCCTAAAAAAAAATAAAATATGAACTATAATTACCCCTGTTATACTCTTTTATAAAATAAGACATAAAACACTTTTGGACAACTGAGCTCCACTCCAAATGGCAAAGTTTTAAATGGTGTGCTAAGTGGCAGCTATGTCAAAAAGTCCTTTCTCTACCTCATCTCATTAACAACCTCCCCCCACACCCCTTCCCCCACCCTTGGGGACCCATTCCTTATGTTCAGTGCTAAGCAGTATACGACTATTCAACAACAACAGTGCATAGCTGTGTAATTACTAAGTAGATGTATATGACTTTAAAATTGTCCAACTTAAACTTGAAAACTATAGAGCAGAATACAATCCAGCTCAGCTTCTCCATCAATCAACAAGGAAATTTAAACAACTGTTTCTTTACGTCTTATTTAGCATTCTTCCACCAGGTCAAGAATGTTAGTTTTTCATTTCAGAGAGTGGCACCGAAGTTCTTGTATACACAAAACTCTAGTTTAGCAGACATACTCTGAATTTAAGTAATGTGTTTGGAGTCGAATTTTTTGGTTTTTGTTTCTTTTTTTCCTTGTTTTTTTTTTTTTGGTTTTTTTTTTTTTTCAGTTCTTAAACTTTGTTGAGAGTTATGGAGTTTTAACAAAAGAAAGCCATTGCTGTAGATTGAAATTGGTTCTAGTGAGTAACCTGTCCAAACTTTAAACAGAAAGCCAACAAATAGTTCAATCTTGGATATTTCAGACAAATGAGTGGAAACAGATCTAAAAAGTCATAGCCATTTCTTTCTCTATAAATCAAATTTTAATCTGGAATTCTTACGAGTCCTTGGGTTACGCCATATTACTGAAACCGGAAACATAATGTCTCAAACCCTTGTACCTTACATGACTGTATGGCTAAAAGGGTAAAAGTGTTTTGGTTGTTAGATGGCTTTGAAAACTGGGGGAACCCACAACCATCCGCAGGTTGCTGGCAGACTTTCTCACATACGGCCGGAGAGGAATATGATCACTGTCATACAATGTCACTGATCTTTCGATTTTCTTGAACTTCTCAATTCTGCTTACTTAGAATAGCAATATTTTGGTTATACATCATCATAAAAATAAAATAAAAAATGCTTTTTTAAAATTTGGTGGGATATTCTTTCAACACATATAAGCTCCATGGCCTACAGTTGTCTTTTTAACATAATGAAGATCGTACAAAGTCTAGGACGGAGAATTCATGAAGCGATCAGACTGTGGCAGACCACGTAGCACATGCACTGCAGCTGAATTCCGCTTTAAAACTGACTAGCATTTTTCTGTTTTTGAAAACAAAACAAAACATGGCTGGAAATGGCGTGCTCAGTACAGTAAACATACATCAATATTCATAAAAGCCATTTTATGTTTCCCAGAGCTATCTAAATCTCCCTTAATCCATCAGACATCCGGCCACTAAAAAAACTGAGGCTTAACAAAAAGGGCTAGAAAAAAAAAAAATAAACTGACATGAAATGAGAGTAATTGTTTTGAGTCACGAGACACTTTGGCAATTTTAACTTAAGGCAACAAACCATGTCACCAAATACTCTACATGTTCATATTCCAAACTATTTTAGAAAAAAAGGAAAGGTACAGCTGGTACTTGTAAGCCACACTGAAAGTTCAAATGGAGGAGACTCCGACAAAGTCATTTCAAAACCAGCCAATGAGCATGAGGCAGATTTCTGCATAATACTTCACCTTTGAGACGAAACTATCGGTAATCAGGTGAACGAGGCTAGGATGTCAGTCATTTTGCAGATGTTAAAAAAGACCATCCACAGGTTACTGGAAGACGTTTCCATGTGCAATTGGAGAGGAAGCCAGCATGAGCTGGACTTGAACTCAGAGACACATTCGTGGGGAGGCTCCTGGTCATTGAGCCATGCTGGCGTGTTAATAAATCCCCTTGGCCACAGAGGCATTAGAGGCAACTTTTGAGGTAAATCTGATGAAGTACATTTGTGCGAAAATTTCAGGTAATAAAAATATGTGCACAGATAGATATATATTGTCAATAGCTACAATATACATGTAAGTCAGGTAAGCTATATAGAAGCTTTATACTTGGTCATATGTTTATTATCCTTGGCATGTAGTATAAAAACAAAGAATCACAGACAGCTCACATTTCAGCGGTACATAAAATTGCTCCGATTTCTTCCCATGGTGTGGTAGACTTAGTTTCTACATGTACTGTACACCAATGTAACAGAACAACACTCCAAAGACACCATGCCAAAATTCATTTTGTTGGAAAAGGTACGTGTACATTACATACACCATGCTTCACTAGTCCTTAATAACAGTATAGCATAAATTCCCAAACACAAAAACCACACTCTCATACCTATCATATTTGAACAGGAGATGAATTTTCGCCTCATTGATCATTTAAAAGGTTCCACAATGGTAAATCATAACGCTAAACCAATACCCTTTAACATCATGTGCCCTGCCCAATAAAACGGGTAATTTAAAGGGTTCAATCATGACTTATTCACTTCTTATGGACACTAAAGGCCTGCTAGACACAATGCAGGACAGGCAATAAAATAAGCATTTGTTCCGCCCTGTCGCTCACGAAGGATCTTGTAGCCACGTCGGTTTTTTGCCGCAGGCGGCCGTCACGTCTGGCCGGGCAGAATCAAAGCGAGGCTTAGAATCGCAGTATGCTTTTTGTCAGGCCATGTTTCAGTTTGACAAGGAAAGGTTAGGCTATTCTGACCTCGCATTTGACAGAGGCGCACAATGTGTCAATTTCTTTCCTCACCTCACCCTCTCCCAGCCCCCTTAGTTATTCTATCATCACATCTTTGCAGATGTTCATGCACAATGTCTCTCTCCTATAAGCACAGCTGGATCGGTCACATGTGTACACGCATATCGGTACACAAATACAGCATTAATATCAATTTAATATGATTGGGTTGTTACCACAGCAAGGCGTATATTTTTTGTACGTACAGAGCCATTGCTACAGGCCGATGAAGCACACATGATGTACACACATTCTATTATTGGAATATTCAATAATTATTATGAGACATGACAGAATCGACCCAATTATTCGTTACAGTACATGCATTTCCTACACATAACTGCAGTTTCAAAACATCAATGCACTTCCAACAACACACATCTTGAAACATGAAATAAAACATTTCATAAATTACAGCAAAGACAGGCTACAATTGCAAAAATAAACTGCTTTCAAAAATTTCCAGAAAAAAAGTACAGGTACACGCACTTCTTGAACGTACATATGACCATTTACAATACCTTGACAATGATTGCGCGACATTGATTATATGTTACAGAGGTTAGAGAACAAGGGCAGGTAATTGTGTTCGTACCTGGCTGGGAATAGCTGTGGAGATTTTCAGCCATGTTGTACTGTTTACCATGTTAATTTACGGGGTGTGCACTGGCATGTCTAGTGTATGTGTTTAGTACACAACGGGACCGAGTGCACACCGCATTAAGGCAAGAACAACAATGTCGTCAAAAATGTCTGCACTGGTTAAGATTGAGGCTTCGTGGCAATGTGACTTAATGTTACCTCGGTAAATTTGCACACAGATCCTTCCCTTTGTCGGTCGAACATGATTTTTCTCCAGAGTTCTGGAAAACTGTGTTAAGAATAACACAGGGGACTGGTGGTGACGTTGCTGGATAATTGCACGGAAAGCTTGTCAATGTAATTCTTTCAATGTCAATGTCACTTCTTTTAAGTTCATTTGGTAAATGTACACGCAACCCTTCAGAAAAATGCTTTAATTAAAATTAATTCAATTTAAAAAAAGCTTTAATTTCTCCAACATCCACGCTTAATTTTGAATAATTCCCAGACATTTTTGAACAAAGTTTTAATATCCCTATGAGTTGAATCAGCTGAACTAAGCATGCAATTTATTCGCCTTAATTTTTCGATTACATCTATGTTGAAAATTTATGTTTTGGTGGGTTTGCCAACATCTGGGCTTCACAAAAAAAATATAATAATTTAGTCTAGCCACAGAAATACCCTCAAAATATGCTTAACACTACACCAAGAAAATGTAATCTTTACAGCTCAAATCAGAAAATATATATATGTACCTTGGACCTATATATATATATATATATATATATATTATATATATATATACACATATGAATGCCTAGTTCCCACAGTGGTACTCAATGACTGTTAAGTCTCTGTCTGCATTATGTTTTTGTCGTTTGTCCAAATGGCACCCAACTCTTTTGTACCTCTCACAGGGTCATACTGTGACTATTGACACCCGGGGCATACAAGGGCTAATGGGCAACCTGACCAACACTCAACTGGCAAGACTTCTTTGAAATCTTGTGTTTACCTGGTACAGGCAAACACCTTACTAGGCAAAAACTCTGGAGGTACGAAAAAAGGGTCACAATTTGCCAATTAGACGTTATTTACTGGGAGTGAGGCTTCGGAAAACATAATAGGACAGGGGAATGGTACTGCTGACATACTGGGGTCAAATGTCAACATTGTTTACCCATACTTAATTCCCAGTGTGTCAAATTACCTTTTTTTCTTCAACATTCTCAAGTCTGAGGGCTGGTGCTTTATTATTTTTTTCCTCCAGTGTTTAAAATTCATGCAAGCACTTCATCCCTCAACTTACCACTATTACATGTGTGATGAAATAATTTCAGACTTAAGCATGTGTAATGTGTATCCCCTTAAAAATTCACAACCAACATCATGTACTGTCAACAATACAGTTTTACGGACGTTACTCAAGTTTACTGCATTTTGTAATTCTAAAACATACAGATGAGACATAATTTCATGTACTGGTAACTGCAGTGAAATTGATTAAATCTGAAATATACATCCAGGTGAGACAAGTTTTATGTAAATGCTATGAAGTTCACTGTATCTGGTATCTTAATTTATAAATTATATGCTCGTCAGGAACAGCAGATCCAGGGTCAATTCTGGTCACACCTTAGACTTCAAAAGAGGAAGTTGTAACTTCCTCGCTTGGCGTTCAGCATGAAGAGGATAGTGCAACGACTGGTTGACCTATATCAATATGATGGCTCGGGCGGGGCAGCTTACTTGCCTTTGGTAAGTCGTCTCAGTGAAGCAGCAATAGATAAAAGAGTGGTGGAAATCCGTCCTGCAACAAGGAGGCACATCACATGCACTCTAAAGATTCCTGCCTTCTCATACGACCCGAAAATTGTCAAGTACAGCGTTAAACCCCAAGCACTGACTCACTCATTTACTCACCATAAATACCCTCTAGATATAGTTTTATGAATACTGTGCCTGTCATAAAGTTTAATGAATCTAGTTGTATACAACAGAAATACATGCAGTCTCATATATCTGTGATGAACTTTCTCGCATCTTGTATTTTGCCCTCCTGCTCAGGACACAAGAACATACAAAGTATCACCTTGCACGAGATACAGTTTCAAGTAGACCTCTAATAAAGTGCTAAGTGGGCAGTATTGGCTCACGTGTCAATGCAGATTAAATTAGCGCCCTTCACACAGGCGCGTGTGTGCCTGCACCTCCAGTGCTCAGGTAGGTGGTCAGTCTCCCTATAGGTGTACATCCATCAACTCTGCCGACAGAACAGTCATAAATCACAAGTCTAGTTAAGAAGTCCGCCTGCCATTATTCTGGTGTGAACAGCCATTAAATTCCCCTAAACACACCCTAATACTTGTAACCCTGCAGCCTTTGACACCCACTTGTTAGGCTAAGGCCATAAATCACCTCCCCCCCCCCCCCCCATGGCATTAATCTCTCCCCATCTATCCCAACACTCACTTACCCCAGTCAATCTAACATACGCCCCCATGCCACACAAGAACATGCACCAAATACTAAACTTGTATTAGGAAATCAACCCATCGGAAACTCCTTTTTTTATTGAATCTTTTGCACGATTTAAACAACTTTCTTAACAATTAACAATTTATGGAATACATTATGGTGAAGTACTTGTAACAAATGGGCCCTGTATAAACAGACAAAGGGCATAATAAATCACCAGACTTGCACAAACTTCTCACAGTGAGTAAAATATCCAGACAGCACCTATGGAAAATGTAAATGATCTAAAATTTTGACCATAGCTCAGTTGCACCTTTCCTAAGATTTCAAGAGTTCCTTTTATTTTTAGAAACGTGTTTTGTGGTATCTAAAGTGGTACAATATCCTACTGGAAAAATGACAGATTCAGCACCAAAATTAAAAAATAATATTTCAAAAAATTTGTTTGCCTCCACAAATGCACTTGTTCGGGCAAAATTTGAGGTCATGTAAACTGTATATGCATGAAATAAACCTCATCCAACCCAGAACTGATGCCCTTAAACATTCTTTCAGATATTCTGAGGTGATACTGTGGAACTGACTCCAAATACATGTTAAAAAAAATCACAGAATGTCCAAGTTTTTCAAAAGAAAAAAAATGAAATGTTCATTAAGTGAAAACCTGCCTATGTTGATTTAAGTGTAGATATTAATCTAGGATGCATTACCTTGTGTATAGTCGGTGATCATGGTGTATAAGTCTCATCTATATTTTATGTATACTGTATACACGTGTAAATGATTTTGTGTGTGAATGTGTACATGGATGAGGGGCTCAAGGAAGACTGAATTTGTAACACGTTGATGTCCTTCAGAAAATGATTTATTAGATTTGATTAGAGTTTTATGCCGTACTCAAGAATACTCCAAAAATGAAGTATTACTATTACTATACAGTGAGTAATATATATAAATGACAACAGTTAGCAGAAATTTCTCCAATTCTCTAAAACAATCAAAGCGCTAATTACATTTATGGCTATAGCCAAATTCCTTGTTTAAACTAGTTATAGACCATTTTCTTTTCTTATTAAAGCCTGTATCTAAAAACAATAGCTTTCATTTAAACCTGTGATTTCATTTGTTCTATTTTTGTAACATCCCCTCTTCACCTCTCTGACCTTATTCTAATCCTGTTTGACAAATGCCGACAGACACATCAAGCCCTTGTTAAATGATATGCTCCAAATTTTCTCTCCACAAGCTGTAACTTTAGAGCCATACAAAAAGTGGAAAAGTAAATTAGTCTATACCCATTGGTCTTGACTGCGGATCATTCATTCATCAGGAAAACAAAACTCTGAACTGCTATTCCATTTCCTCGTAATAGAATTACTTGCATGAAAGTCAGGCAACATGAACATCAATAAATTATCGAGACTAGGAAAATCCTCCAATACAGAGAAATTTCCTCTATGTGCTATAAAAGATTTATAAAGTATAGATTTTCCATTCTGATGATGTCCTATCTGGTCTTCTTCTGCACCGACATTTTAAGAGACTTTTTGTGTTGTTTGCTTGCAGGATAATGACATGACTTTCACTTTCTGGCACAATCGTGTCTTTTACAAAGGCATGACCAGTCACAGTATGCCAAGACAATTTAGGCTGCATGACCATGCAGTATTTGCATGTCAATTCCCTTATGCACAGCTCCAAGCCAAAAGAATAGCAAGATTGTTGATCATGAAAGATCTTAGGTGCCGGTACGACTGACACAGGACTAAATGCTTAGTTCTTCTACCCTGAAGATGTCCTAGCCTTACACCTTAATGTATGGGACACAATGTTGCAATACTGAAATTTTCCACATTTTCCACATAATCTAGAAACAACTAAATATTACCAAGTGGGCATGTTTAATGGGTGGGGAGATAAAGTCATCAAGCCACGCGACTTAAAGACAAGTTCAGGGTGTTTCCAGGTCGATTACATCCATGCATGTCACAGATCAATCCCAGTACCCACTTCTTATTCCAGATCGCACGCTTCACTACTCATCTGTGGCAGTAGTTTACAGATGAAGAGGCGATGATAGAAAACAACGTTCGAATTATGATATTCAAATGAACAACAATGGAAGATATTCTCAGAACTGCACCCGAAAATACTGTAGCCAGAAATTAAAGACAATTGTTAAACAACTTTTGCCAAAGTATACTTATATTCTGATCGTCAATAAAGCGTAGTTATGGACTTAAATACATGTACGCCGCTGTGAAGCAACATTATGAATAAACTTCTAGGTTATTTAGGCAACATTTTCACCTCAGTGCCTATGCGAGTAAAGCCCTACATGTATATACTCAAGAAAAACAGCAAGTGCCCGTGTGCTCGAATGACTTCATATAATTTTAGAGTACCAGTATGCGGAGCACATTTTCTGGAGTAATATGGTACCCGAAACTCACAGTTTCTCTGATCTGCAACTCCCTAACCAATTACCCCAGCCATGTGTAGAAGCGATAAGGCCTGACGGATAGAGTGATGTCCAGACTCACTCCATCTGCACACACTCTCTCTCTCCCACCTCTCTCTCCACCAAGTCAATGATACAGCCATTACTGCCAGCACAACTGACCTATGATAAACACCAATTGATTTTTCATGGAATCTCAAACAAATTGAAATTTTGTTCTTGAGTGAGCAGGGAGTGAATGATAGATGAGGTGGTCTGACAACTGATATTTCTATAGTCTACAACTGTCCCCTCCGTTCAATTTACATCGTTGCTGTTTCGGCCTTGTACAACAGTCTGCGTACCCTCTATTACCGAACCAAATCAATAACGTACAAAATAAAGTAGCATCTTTGAACCTTCACGCGGTTCCACAATAGTCCATGTATACCCCAGCATCACCCCCCATTCACCATTGACATATGAACTGGAATAATTCACCACTATATACATATATATATATATATATATATATATATATATATATAAACGGCTTACCAACCATTCAAAGCATTCTTTTTCTAAACAGATACAGGCATGCTGGATTTATCGGCCTAATCAATGACAGATTTATGACTTTGTGCCATTTAGATAACATTGTAGCACTACATGACACTGGCACCTGCAGATGGTAGTGGTTTTCTCCAGGCTGTGCCCAGTTTCCGCCCACCATAATGCTGGCTGCCCTCGTATAAGTGAAGTATTCTTGAGTCTGGCGTAAAACATCAAATAAATATAAAAGGCAATGACATGATTAAACCAAGAGATAGTGGATGGTTTTTGATATGATAAAGAAAACATCTAAAATTACACAAAACAGACAAACACTTTTGAAACAATCTAGGTTAAAACAGTTGAAAACCATATTCATTCATTTACGTCTGAAAATAGCTAAATAATACCAACCTCCTTAACAGTTAAAATTTGAAAAGCGCTATCAGTATATATATTTATCACCTAAACAAATGTATACAGACATCGATCTATAAGAATTATATTTTATGATATCGGACCATAGCCTTAAAATCTTTAATGACAACACCGCCAGCTATGATGTCAACAAAAATGGAATATAGACCTGACTGAAGAGCCTATGACTAACAGAAGCAAGGTCTACACAGACAATGACAATGCGTTTCAGCCATGCAGAATTCACGAAGCAATGTATATATTAATTCTCTATCAATTTAGAACCATCTCTGTTCACAAAAGCATGCATGCTTCAATGTTTGAGGATCATGTGTCAAGTCTGATTGAACAATAATACCATAATCCCTATGAACAATAATACAATGACCTCTACAGACAATAATGCAATAATCCTTATGGATGATAATACCATAAACCCAATTTTACAATAATTATGGACCAAAGGACAAGTTTGATTGACGTATTTATGTATGCTTGAGGTTTAACTTTGTACTGAACAATTTTACAGTCATATGACGATAAGGAGTCATTTGGTGTATGTACATGCATACTGAGTCTTCTTGCAGCAGGGCGAGTCCATGCCGCCAAACCGCTGCCGCCACTGAAGCATCATGTCGAAGACACCAGACATAACACCTCACCCATTCACACTATATTGACACCCGGCCAACCAGTCATGTTTTCTGGCTCTAACCTCTCAGTGCTGAGCGCTGAGTGAGACAGCAACAAGTAGGTCCCATTTTCAAAATATTTTGGTGTGACCCAGGCCGGTTTTGATCCTGAGATCTCCCGACTTCCAGGCTGACGCACTAATTTTTAAGCCACAAAAGTGGTCCAAGTCTGTGTGAACACTAAGACATTAATCCACTGTTAATCCACTGTTAATGCGCCCCCTTTATACATGTACCATATTGGCCTCCATGCAGTCAAGGTGTCAGGCAGAGGCTAGAATTCCTTGTATGAAAATGAAATATTTACACATAAACCTAATTACAGGAGGCTTTAATTTCTAAATACATATAGGTGTCTCAAATGGCGCCCCCTTTATACATGTACCATACTGACCTCCATGCAGTCAAGGTGTCAGGCAGAGGCTAGAATCCCTTGTATGAAAATGAAATATTTACACATAAACCTAATTACAGGAGGCTTTAATTTCTAAATACATATAGGTGTCTCAAGTGGGAAATTCAGTCTCCAGCTTAAGAGACTTAAATTATTAAATTGTTTCCAAAGATGCCTTGATGGGGGATAATAAATAGGCCAATATGAAGATCACTTTCACTTAATTCTCATGTAAACGTCATCTTGTTTAACAAAATATATCCATTTTAACTGATTCAAATGATGTTTTTAACCATGCTCAAGAAATATTATACCAAGTAGGTTAGTTTGTGGGTAGGGGAAATCAGAAGGCTTGAGGCAAACCTTCCACCTTCAGCAAGTTACTTACAAACATTCCAACATGTGACATACATGTAAAAATATATGTAAACACACCATATTGTCGAAATCACAAACGAAACTTAGCTTAGTTTTAATTTGATTGATTTATTTCCATGACCAACAGACACTGAAGTCCACTTACAGGATGGATAACAATTCTTAAAGTTCTGTAAATCTTTACGGAGTGATAGACATACCTGTAAATCATGAGAAAAAGGCTTACAATAATGATCATTAAAATGTAGAAACAATGAACAGAAATTTGTTATAGAAATTGCCCAAAATATGGGCATACAGACGACTACAGAGTGTGCATGTCTGATGACTATTCTATAAGCTATGAATAAAGTCAGCCTGCGAAGTTCCCTTTACAATTTCAACCCCATGTGTACAGAACCCAGTTCAATATACTGGTGCCTGCTAGGTCCCTGATAGAGGGATATGGGAGGGAGGGCGCTCCATGCTTGCGCCCAGCCTTAAGGAGACTTGTGTGCAGATGGAGTCCAGGGTGTCATATGGGTGCCAAATGCTAAAGGGTAATCCAAGCCACATGTCTCAATGTGGCCTCTAAAGTGTGTTTGGTCAATGGCATATTGAGATTAAGACCACATCTACAGACATGGCCTAATGGCATTTTTGTTCTCATTACAGTCTTGCACCTTCGAAATTCATTTCTCAATTTGGTAATTATCCATTTTAATTTCAGCATTGTATTAGATCTCAAGCATCTAGTACGATTTCAATACAAGGCTTAATTCACACAAATGTGAACTGAATCAAGTATATACCACAAATGAACTCATATATAAATATTTAACACATATGTACATACATGTAAATGGACACCGTGCCTCTATAGCTTCCACAATGTGCAAATCTCATCTTGTAGAATTCAACAAAATGGAAGATTTGGGATTTCAGAGTTACAGGATTTCAGATAAATGGTACAAACTCGTCACTGTCCTATTTTGAATTTTTTCAATCATCTGGTCACATTTGATGGGTCAATATGACAAATTCTGACAAGTAAACACGGCTTTGACCACTGATCCGTGGCCCAAGACGCCAGACTAATTTCATTAATGTACACCAAAATTAACTGCCCACGACAGCTTTAAGATCAATACAAGTCCTGCAAAAGCATACATTGCACATACATACATGTAGCAGAATAGCAGTAGTAAGCCATAATCATGGATTCTAATTCCTAAGGCTGACATCACTAACTTGACAGATTTGCCAATGCAATTACACCCATCTTCTGATTAAAGATACCATTCTAACACAGAACTGTTCCACCATATACATATATATGTGCAGACTCCAGTCTTGAAGTGATCTGGCACTCATCAAGCCCTGGCCACCAAGGCAACTTTCCCTCCCACCCCCCCACCCTGCCTCTTGTTCTGGAAAGAACCCCAGAGGCATTGTGGCTTCCAACAGCATTATTATGATAAGGGACAAGAAACTGATAAGAGAACAAACAGTGAATGACAAGCAGTTAGCAGCGATGACAGGTTGCAGAATGGCTGACCATGTGCCCAGCCATTAGTGACCACTAGTAACACCCAAGATGACCACAGCCTGACAATGGCTTCACACTCAACAAGACAAGCTTATAATGGATCGCAGACAATGGATATTTTCACGGGGCTTAGTTTTTCCTTCTGTAAGCTGATAACAATGAACAATGGCTCTGCAATCCAGGTATTATCTGGCTTCGGGAAAAGAGATCTTTGGCTGTTCATACCATGTCATGTCCTTGTAAACATTTCTTGTTTCTAACTCGGAGAAGTAAATTACAGTGTACACAAAGTCAAAAATAATGATCTGCATCCAATGAAACACAACAGAAAATTATGTACAGATATACCAAGAATTTCCACCAAAGTAATTATTTTCTATGGTGGGTTTTAAGACCACATCTTTGGGTGGTTTTTTGAGTGCCCAGAAATCCATTAAAACCATTGTACATAATGTACTGTGGATAAATATGGGATTTTTTTTATTTGAAAAAGGATGTGATATAGTTGTGGTCTGAAAAGGCCATCATATTTTGTTCTTCTTTAATACATTTTTTTTTATGGTACATAAAACATATTAAAAATATATTCGAAATGTTTTGGGGTATAGTTTTGTCAAATTGTTTTTCTTCTCTTTAACAATCACAGAAGTCAACAGATTTCTCCTGCTTATTATGGAATAACCAAGACCTGTATATTTTAAGTAGGATATATGTATTTTAACTTTCATATCAATGATAATAGCAAAAGGACTGGTATAAACGCTAGATCTGATGTGATCTGTCCCCTTCTCAAGTCCCATTTCATTAAAATGTGTCTACATTTTAATATCTATAACTACATGTCCACATTAATACTGTAAAGGATTCTTTTTTTTTTTTTCCTATAAATTTATATTCCACGTCTCATTTTCAGTTATGTATATATTTGGACAAAGATTCTTTGTTCAATCTCTATTCGTGAACTTTTGACAAAGTTTGAAGTGTGTACATTATCAAGCCAAATGACATTGCTTCACAATCCCACATGTCACAACTCCTAAATTTATCACAAAACATAAGAACAATTTCTCATCATATTGTTTAACAGTAAACACTCTGTGCCAAAAATAAAATGCCAAAGTTTATTTCTTGCAAAAACCAACAATGTTGTGCACACAGTTTCTATTATAAGAAAATCTTTATCATTAAAACGAGAGAAACATAAAGATTTCAAATAGGAATTATTGACCTTTTAGATCAAAAGTCTAAAAAGTAAAAAACCAAATCTGCACAGAATCGAAACAGATTTAGCAGATTACCCAAAGGTGAGTTTTTCTTTTTTCCCAGTCAGAACCTGTCAAAAATTGCTGACAAGCCTCTGGTAAATCCCTTAATCTTTACTGTAAATATACAGAATGTAAACTTTCTAAACACATACACTGTTTAAAGAACCTCAACTGTGGTTCTATACACTGTTAAAAACATCAAGTCCAATAAGAATAATATTGCCCATCACACTTTTGGATGGAATTTATAGATTGTACATATTTGCAGATCAACATGGATAACCTAGAAGTCGTTATGCAATAAGCAACAGTAATTCCATACCTCGTCAAGTTATTAATTCAGAATCTTTCAACAAAAAGGTGCCAATAAACACTTTCTAATAAAAATGTTTTCCAAAATTACCATAATGTCCATCACCATAATCAAATGAAAAATGCATGACTATAAACATATTATCACTGCGTGTTATTGCGATATTTATGGTACGAAATCTTGTATCGAAGACAAAACTCCCAAAGCTATTAAAGCTTCTTGCAGGCAGCTTCAGAAGAATTGTAAGAAAAGACTCCTTGGAGAGACCTCTGACCCTAATCACATGGTCGACTCAATTAAATACTCCTAAATAATTGGCCGACAGAAGAACTAGCAAGAGTCTAACTACACCAACAAAGGCTGGTAAAAGAGAGGCCTTGAGAAGGGCAGCATGTAGCAGTTCAAGTGACAACTGTAATAAGCGCTGGTCCACCCAGTTTCAAACGCCCTATACCCTTGTCCTCTACCCCATCATCTTGGGTCTTTCCACCCACTTGGGCTGGGCATAGAGGCAGATGGCCCTGGTCAGCTTGTAAAGTGGAGTGTGGACAAGGCTCAGAAACTCTATACCCCCTTCAGCACCTAACTTTCTCCCCAGTGACACACCTATGGCAGATGACTCGGACAAACCCCTAAATACCACCTTGTTCCCAAGGCTCGGACAAAAGAGTTTCAATCAGATGTCAGCAGGAAACAAAGCGCTTCAAGTATCTCAATTGACCAATGTGAAGCTTGTGAAGATGTGACCAAGGACAGCAGTGGACAAGGAGTTTCCCAGCATCAAATTGATCATAATTAATACCCACATTTACATGTACAAGTCAGTATTAAAGTTTATAATGAAGCCAAAAAGTACTAAGACATATTAAAATCTTAAAATATTAAAAAGACAAAAGGAATAACCATCAAGTAATGAAATCCAAACTTATTTCAATTTTAATGCTTTGAGAATCTAAACTTTGCCATTTTTCACCTCACTCTGTTTCAGAATAATTTTGAGGTCAACAACAATCACTCAAGAAACCATGAGCCCAGTGGTTAGAATTTCTCCAACCGAATGGTGTAGAGAGTTTCCGAAATACTTCGAACAATGACACAATGCGTTTTCATTTCGTAATTGGGCATACAAGGGACCTCTAGCCATTTTGCTAAAGTGTCAACATTCCCCAGCCCCTCTCCTCGCTGTAACACATGCCATGCAAGCTCTTTGTCTCTGTCACATTATATTGCTCACACTGATCCGGTCTGGGAACACAACAGTAAATGAACTAAAATTGTGTTTATGACAAAGTTGCGCATTCTGCCTCCTTCTGAGAGTTCTATTGATCGTAGAAAGGTGTTTACAGGTTTGTTTGGATTGTAGGATGATATACTAGTGTAATGATGTAAGTTTCAGCACCAAATGTAATCTACATTTGTTAGCCTCCAAAAATACATTCTGAGGGACGAAACATTAGGTCATTTACCACAGTTTCTTTTCTTTGTCAGAAACTTCCATGCAATTATTGTGCCATTTTAAGAAAAATGTCAAGCTAACCTGGTCAACGAGCACTAAAAACTGTTCAATATCGAAGGCTGTAATGCCAAGGATGAAGCCCTTATCCATTTTCCTTTAAAACTGCATGTACATCCTGGCAAAAATGATTCCATAAACAGATTTACTCACAATAGCAATTCTCTGCATGAACACTGCATACAGTATATATGAAAAGGTGATAAAAATACGAACCACACCAAAGAGGCTTAACTCCACTCCGCTGATCTCTTGTTAATTATTTCCTGATATTAATTAAACACCTATTGTGACCCCTTAGCAAATAAGGTCAAAATAGGCCTGGGATATCTCTTCAGGTGTGACGCAATGTGAATAATAAAACAGCAGCAAACCTGACGTAATGGTGGCTCTGTTTAATTTTCCCGCTTACCTTCTAATTTCACGCATGGGGAGCTTGTGAGTCAAAGTTTCTTGCACAACTCACTTCTGTATAATTAATTTAATGACAAAGCCACCGGTTTTTGCGAATACCATGCTTGCATTGCACTAGGGTATCTGGACATCGTATTCTCAGTGCTTCAGCACTCCATGACCAATGCTTGAATGGCAGAAACACAATCGTTCCCTTCAAAAGTTTACCATTATTTTCAGAGTAGAAGCTAGCTATGATATACATGTAGATACATCTGTCACAGATATCTTCAATGCATATTCATAAGATTGCATGACTAATTATCCTAATAAATATGTGCTGATTCAATCATTCACGAATCTGTTTTTTTGTTTTTTTTTCTTTGGCTGGCAGCTATAACTGCAGATCTGGCTTCTTTAAAACAAATTTAGATATTTGAAGGTATACATATTATGTAATAATACTTACAATATGCTCACAAGTATTAAATATCCAAACCCACCACAATAAAACCGTTCTACAAAGCGTTTATTTACATGTCCAATATTTTTACCCTTTAAGGACCACAGAAAAGTTTTTCTTTTTGAGGGAGACATATTTTGAGGGAAAAAATAAAAAGTAAATTGTATGTGAGATCTTCTGTCTATAAATTATTACCATTTTGTTGTCCAAATTTCTTCTAATTTTTGGGACAGATATGTAATGTCGAAAGGAAAAAATTACATGTCTATCTCAGTTTGTTTTTTCCAGAAAAGTAAGGATATGTATAGGTTCTTCAGTAGATGGACTAACCATATGAAAAATAAAAAAACTGCATTCCCTTTAAAGTCATGTACATATATTGACTAAAAAGGCCAGACCAGATGTCTTTCAGTGCAATTAATGCATGTTTTTTTTAAATTTGATTTTGGATGATTGGATTGGCCAGTTTCAGGGCTGTACAATCAGTATTCCTGATTCAGAATATACTTGAGGTTGAAGAACTACAGTATCCATCAAATGTTTCGAATTTATGAAAACATACAGCCTTCACTCATTAGGGTTAGTATTTAGTTGAATGCTATAATACGGTTTACAACACAATTGTTTATACTCAATGTTCACATCTCAAAAGCCGTTCAAGCCAGAGCCCAAATCACTCCCAATCCCTTCACTACAAACGTGTGTCTGTCTTGCTCTGAAGGATAACCCTAATGTATTTTATAACAGGAAATATAAAAAAAAAAGCCACCAGTATACTACATGCTCTTGGTTCAATATATGACTGAGTTGAAGTTCCAGCTAGCCAACAAGATGAATCTAGGTAATGGGAGAACTACTGAGTAAACCAGCTGCAAGTTGCCTCTACCTGGCTGTTAACACAGGAGCGTGGAGTATGTGAAAGCACACTGTGACAAGAGTCCAATGGCACAGCCTTGTCATCATGTCTCCCCATTCCCACCCCACACCCCTTTCAATGCTGACCAAGCGTGAAATTACAACTGACCCCACAATTACAGGAGCTATCCCCAGGAGAAAGAGGCCCCATACAACCCCTGGTAGAAGTCTTGTAGAAACACTTTGTATGGGCTAATAGGTGGACAATTACTGACCCTTGATGTGACAGCATTTATAGGGTGACAACAGCTCTGTTGAAAGCTCTGACAAGAATCAGGGACCTTAGGAATATAGGGACCTGGGAAACCTGAGTCTCACAGACTTAGATATATATGCAGGGCATAATCAATCTATTGGGCCCCATTCCCAATGGTCTGTTTCCCAAATTGCACCATCAAATGTCCCAATTTTAGACTAATTTCCCAAAATATAGACTTTTCAATATACACTTCTGCACACCTCTGTAGTTTGATCAATGGGCGTAAGGTATAATATGAGATCTCAGAAGTGAACGTTTGTGTGTTTTGGTTAGCTTAATACATGTATGCATTAACAAGTTTTTAGTCTGACAAGGTACATCTGACCTGGACATCATCCACTGTAAAAACTGTAATTCTACTGGAACATCATCCACTGAGAAGGCTCTAATTCTACTGGAACATCATCCACTGTAAAAACTGTAATTCTACTGGAACATCATCCACTGAGAAGGTTCTAATTCTACTGGAACATCATCCACTGTAAAAACTGTAATTCTACTGGAACATCATCCACTGTGAAGGCTCTAATTCTATTGGGACATCATCTCCTGTGAAGGCTGTAATTCTACTGGAACATCATCTCCTGTGAAGGCTGTATTTCTACTGGAACATCATCCAGTGACGGCTGTAATTCTACTGGAACATCATCTGTGAATGCTGTATTTCTACTGGAACATCATCTCTTGTGAAAGCTGTAAATTCTACAGGAAGATCATCTACTGTGAAGGTTGCAATTCTATTAAAACATTGTCTAGTGTGAAGAATTTACTGCAGAATTATTCTAGATATCTATATTGTTATTGAGAAGCTTTCAATTCCCTTTAGCAAACTTTCATTCATCGATCATAAGACATGGTAGGAGATGAATATGTTGAACTGAGGAGGACAAAAAATGAATTTCTATTCCTTTTCCGCAGAAATCATTGCATGCAGTTGTACATGTTGATGGTTTCAAGCTTCGTAATATATGCAAATTACTCTTACAGATAGTCTTTGAACTTTTCGCAGGTTTGGAAGATGTTTACTTAAGCTCTTTCTGAGAGCATTTTTCTGTGTTGATTGGCAGATAAAATCAAAACTTTACGTGAAGATCTCTAAACTGGCCAATCCAACCTAAATAGTTTTGCCACCAAAAACAAAGAAGCTGCAGAGAAAACAATGAAGATTGATCTTTCATATTGAGAAAACAATCAGGGTAGTGTTAAACAAACTATTTAATCTTCATCTCATCATGATGACTATCTACTAGATCTGAACATGGCTAAATTTATAGCCAGATCCAGCAGGACAGGCAGTGTTGCTATTTTTTCTCTCCAATATTTAATGAAATCATTGTATACTTGATCAATATCTTGTTTTCATTTAATTAAATTAAGAATGACACAGCTGCAGGGTCTGGTCGTATTACAGCTTAAGGTGCTATTAAAGTGACAAGGTGGATTAACTGGAAAATAAAGCATTTTTCAGCAGTAACTGTACACCAAACAGATGTATCCTGGATTTAAATATTCATGCACTGGTACATTTCCCAGCATGGGCTTGAACAGCTTAGTACATTTAACAAAATTAGATAACATATAGCTTATTGGAAGAGAATTTAAGCTGTCTACAACTTGTCAAAGATGATCAATATACTCAACAAGATGTGCCCGATTTGTTACTAGGGACTACGCTTTATTTGATCTGAAATTTCACCCCAAAAAGTGCATTTTTGGAAGCCAGGAGAAAAGGTCACAGAATATTTGGTCCTGAGATGGAACTTCCGTTTTCCCAGTATTATATATCACCCTACCTTCTACACAAACATGTTTCATGATCAACAGAACTCACAAAGTGATTGAAAATGAGTAGCCAAGTCGGATGAAATACACTAGCTGTTATAATTGTTAAGCTTTTCCTCAATGTCTATACGCAAGACGAAAAAAAAAAATCATGACACTGTTAACCTAATCCTGAACAGAATCCAATCATTAGTTAAGTGAAAGGGACAGAGGGAATAGGCCTGTGTATCCGTGGCAACTGACTATCAATGATCCAGTGGGTGGTGTGTGTGTGTTATGGGGGTGAGGGTGGGGGGGGGGGGGGAGCTGGGGGGAGAGAGGAGATGGGGATACTTTATCCAGGAGAAGAAATCAGCCAGCTAATAGGAGAATTCATTACACTGTCACAGAGGTATTTACAGGCCAGGATTACAACTGATACATCACTGCTAACACTAACAGATCTGACTGGAGCTAAGCTGGTGGGGGGATTTGTACTATCTCTATGTACTAGACACAGTTACTCTTCTCATAGCTGTCTCATTACAACCTCCTCCCCCCCCACCCCACCCGCCTCAGGCTGGTCAGGCAGCCCATGGCCCAATACTATTTCCTCTGTCTTCAGGGTAGGTCTCAGAGATAGAGAGATGCCCCATGTAGGATCACAGAGTACCTTAAGGGCAAACACAACCTTAAAAAGCACACCATGTTCTGATCAATCTGTATACCCCACTATACAAGTGTATATGCACAGCTTGTTGTTTATGAGCGTATCACTGAGCTATAAAACGCATTCATCAATGAAGGCTGTGCCAGTCCTACTGCTATAACAGTGAACGTGGTTATCTCGCAGTAGGCCCACAGAGCTCGAGCCATCAGTACGCTAAATAGGTCCCGAAAACATGTTAATATATTACACACCTTTATGTATCATTAATATGTCCTGAGCTTCCACAGTCGGGTCCGCAACAATTAACGGCATAATAATCAAGGACACTCTTCCCGATTTATATACCTGTATATTATGTACAACAGTAAGCATTCCCTACATTGAACTCGATAAACAACCATTATATAAATAAATAAATCAAAGTTTCATATTTCAGTTCACCTCTTCATTGATCTCTTAACGAGTTTTACAGCATCAATACACCTATTCAGCAACATAGGTAATTAAAGTGACACATGTATGTACGCTGTTACTATTAAGAGGCCATTAAAAGAGAAATTACAAGAGTTCCACAGCTACTGACTAAGATGATCTCACTTACATGGAATGGTCAGGTTATCCTATGTATAGCTGAAACTTTGGTGAAGACATTTGCAAGCAAAAACAATCCAGTCCTGCATATTTCTCAATTCTGTTGATTTTGATATACATATATCATATATTTATTTACATGATTGGTGTTTTACGCCATTTTACTTAAGAATATTTCACTTACACGACGGCACCCAGCATTATGATGGGTGGAAACCGGGCACAGCTCAAAGGAAACCCACGACCATCCGCAGGTTGCTGGCAGACCTTCCCACGTACGGCCGGAGAGGAAGCCAACATGACATATATCATATCTGATACACACACGTGTATGTGTGTAATTCAAGAAACCTATATTTGTTTATTCATTTGACTGGCGTTTTATGCAGTACTGAAGAATATTTCACTTATGTGACGATGGCCAGCATTACAGTGGGAGGAATCTGGGGGGAACACCCATGACCATCCGCAGGTTGCTGTCAGACCTTCCCACATACGGGCAGACAGGAAGGCAGCATGAGTTGCAAAAACTTATAATATACAAATCTTATATACTCAAAAGATTACATTCAATCAATACTAACTATGGGCACAACAGAATAGCCACATGTGCTGTGAAGCAATTTTAACCAAAAGCTTCAATAGTATGACACGTATCACACCTGAAAGGTTACTATGTGAAAACCACCCAGGTAAGTCCATGTTAAGTTGATTTTTGGTTTCTTGCAGTGCAGGCACAAATATTTGCGACAAATTCAACACAATTTGTGCTTTACCTCACCCAGAATGGTTATTTGAAATAAGCTTTTATCGACATACATGTACACAAACACTTACACCCTTCTTGTGAATGACTATCCAAAGTAGCTGTGAAAATTTAGTCTATTTTGATACTTTATGAAAATTTTAGCACTTGTGAGTATTTTTTGTGGAAAATATTTGTGTGAATTAATATGACAGATATGCAGTAAAAAAAAAAAAATAACAACAAACTCCAATGTGCAGGAGACAAGAAACGCAACATCACCAAAGCATGGCCTAAATTAGGTCATCAAAGTTGAAGTGGCCCTCTTGTCTTGAGGGCACCGTTCCATGATAAACATTACACCCCTGGAGTGAAGTGCCAATACAGATCACCTTACTTCAGCTGACTGGTGTGATTATACCAGGAGAGCTTTATGTACATGTGAAACTTGGGCCCCTGATGAAAACGTCTTGATGTTCCCAATAGTAATGTTACATGTAAACACAACATTTATCCTTGAGTTAAATCACCTGAAATTACACCCACATTTTAGCATCTTTAGAGGCAAATAAACGTCTTAAAACATTAGTTTCTATATTTCTTCAGTAGAATATCATCCTATTGTCCAGATAAACCTTAAAAACAACTTTCTAAGGCCAATAATAGGAATATGGGCAAAATGAGCAAATTAGTCATGGATAAAATTTTAGGTCATTCACCATGCTTTCAGAGAGATGTATGTTAAGTACATTCAGTCACACCAAGTGTTTGCACAAATGTACAGAAGCAAACTGAAAACTGATCAGTCTGTATCAAGGTTCATACTGTGTGTGTAATTAATGCTCCATGTTGTGTCTGAATCTTGCTTTGACCCTATGTCAAGTCATATGTGAGCTGTAAGATTAAATACATGTGCACACAGTAGCTACAGAGTATATATATATATATATATATATATATATATATATATATATACCATTACATAAAACATAAAATGAACACTTTTAATTGGCTTACAGGGATAATTATACACATATAAGGTGTCTTATTTACTCCAGGGTAAACTGAACACATTAATCCTTACACCTGCATGTACACTTTTCCAATCTACATGGATTATGAAGTTATTCACTTCATATTATATTGAAAAAAAAGAATAAAAAAAAAAAGAATAAAAAAAGAAAGAAAAGCTCAGACGAGGACACATTTGATGAAGTTTTCAAACCTTAAATTGCAATTAAAACCGATACACAGTGCCTTAGGTGTGACATCATAAAATTCAATATGTACACACTCTGTGACTTTATCAGAGAGGTTTGACAGCATGCATTCCTGTGACTATTAGTTTTATCCTCATCCCAAAGTGAAAAGAACAATACAAATTCTACAATCTTTATGTAACATGGCTGTATAAATAAATTAGGTCTAAAATACAATACTAAAAATATAAAAACTATGCATCCTATATCTAACCCAACATTGATGGTATTCAATTCATAATAAAAAAATAACATAAAATAATATATTAACACTTAAAACTCTGTTAAATTAAATATGAATTTAAACTACACAAAACAACCTCCATGCAATGAACACCTACAATGTTCTGCGTTAGGCCTATTCTTATCCAGTTATGTCCATTCATTTTAAATATGGTATCTTTTTTAGGGGACAACCGTAAGTACTAAGAACGGAGCACGTATCACGCAGGCCAATAACCGATTTCGTATTATAGTACTGTTGATTACCACCAGCTACAAATACACGAACAGCAACGAACGTAGAAGCGTTATCTCCGCTGGAAGTATGATGCCTTTCGGCGTCTTGCCCTACTCCGTTCGCCTGTCCCAGTCGATCGGTCCGGGGGATCGATTCGCCGGGTCTCTCGTGTCAGTCGTAAACTCACACCGTTCTGCCGACAGCGAGAAACCCGAACGACAAAACAACAAAATCATCGAAATCACGACCACTAAAGGCCATTGAGTGACTGGAAAGTAAGATTGACCATGTTCATACTTACATATCTGCGTTCTTTTGCTCTGTGATTCGCTCAGAAGTAATGTAAAAATCCACAAGAAGCTTGCCGATTGAAAAAGCCATTCATGGCTTTGCGCCATGTTGGGGTGAACCAGTCAGGCTGCTGGGTTTCCTGCACAGCGCCCTCTGTGAACACAAGATAGAAAAAGGTGATGGAGACCAACAAAGAGCAGGTGCCCGTTACACTGGACAAGTCTCGCGCCAACTTAGTCTATAAGTGTGGGACTGGCTACCCAGGGTACCGTTCCTGGACGCTGGGATCATAATACAACCTCACCAACAGACAAAAAAATTACTCAACATTACATAAGTTATGAATTCTTTGGAAAAGAAAAAAAATGATGGCCTGGGCCTAAGAGACCCTGGGGGGTGGGGACTTGGGACATAATGGACTCCCTCCGCCCCTTGACCAGTTCATTACGTTGTCATCGCCCAGCATGAGTTGCTCGCGCCTTTATAATGACAAAAAGAAAGCCTCGGACAATGCCGGAACGACGCTCAACCAAATAATAATGGCGATTATGATAAAAACCTTCATCAGTCTTTGAAGCTTTCCCTGCTTTATGACCCAGGGGCAGGATTTGTTTAAGTTCTGAAAATAGTCCATGCTGACATTTGATTAAGTGGAGTTTCCGTCATGTATTAAAGCAGATCTAATCAGCACAATGTGTTACAGTTTGCCTGCTACGCATGGCGAAAAACAGGGACAGTTTTGTCTTTATGACTGAACAACAATGTCTTCCGACAGCAACGGATTTGGCGGACCTTCAAGACGGCGTAGACGTGGATCTATGTATGTAGATGATGAGAAATAAAGTCATCTGTATACCAAATGAAAGAATATATGATGTCACATATATATATATATATATATATATATATATATATATATATATATATATATATATATTTAAAGACACGGGAATAGCCTACTGTTGCTACTAAATCTGGAAAATAAAATTCTTCAAACCCACCTCACCTCCCGTGAATTTTTGAAAGTGTTAAAAGTTTTCAAGATGCGGCTTGTTTCTAAAGCTTCCTCCATTATGTTTCCAGCAAATGCTTTCATATATTTTCACACAACTTTCCGCATAATTTGTTATTACAGATATATACACAAACATGCCTACCACTTAAGCTATTAAATTTACGTAAGTCTTTTTTTCCCCCTTATAGGTTAAATGAACCTCAAAGGTAATGTTTCCTGGGCATACAGTGCAGCTGCGTAATTCTGTGTGAAGTCGTGAACAAGACAGGAAACACTCAAATTGCAGATACCACGCAAAAGTTGTATTTATATAAAATCATTTAAATTTATCCTAAATTACATATACACCAAAAAAAATAAGAAGCTCGATCTTTTGGGTCATATGAGACATCATTGCATGCATTTATAATGAAATTATTTCATACTGACTACACTTTTTTATACTTCGAAGTCTTTGAGAGAAAACAAATTCTTCACACAAAGATGAGTCCAAGAAGTTTGCGTCAGACACGCGAATTTACGAATTCGCTGCATGCACATTCGCTGTCAACCACATAAGCCAACGTTAGAGGTTTGGATAAAGATTGGTATATTGAATTCGGTATACCTTATTAAATCTCGATGTGGAATGATTTGAAAAGATTCAAAGAAAATACAACGAGTTGACATTGTGAGGTTAGCTATAGCGATCATTGCATGAGGCTGTCACATCAAAGTAAAAAAAAAATTAATAAAATTGAACGCGTCTATTCGGAAGAGGACAAAAGAACTCAGCCCCTCCCCCCCCCCCAAAAAAAAACACAGGTAGAAGTTCCCTTAGTCTGTTTGAATTTATACACACTATATACATATTTGTATATATTACATTCGCGGTGCGCCAAAATTAAAGTCAAAGTTCCTATATATTGACCAAAAAATTGCATTTTTGAAAAAAAAAACATGCAAAATGATTATCAAAGCCTTGATTGATAACTTTGAAGAGAATGCTGTTTGCTGGGATATACATTATAAACAGCAAGCACATTCAATTAAACAGTATTAAAGCTTTGACCTATGACGTTAACATTCCAAAATGAAATTTGCTATGATATACATTTATAGACAACCTGATTTTAAAAGAAGTATCGCTTTGACTCATGATTTTAACTTTGAAAAGAATTCATACAGTACAAGTTTTGTTATGAAATTTATACAGTACTTACACAGGCAACCCTGGAAATGTTCAACACCTGTCCAGTACTTGGCCGGTAAACTCCACGTTTAAGAAAAATTTCAATAATCGCTCCGAGAATTTTCGTCTCAAAAGTAATACTCTAGCCGGAAAACGGGGTTGGGTATTTCCCAGACACAAACCGACCGTGTCTTTGAGCAAACTACCATGTAAGTGGTTTCAACAACTCTGAACCGCCTTACGTGTTCCGCCTGTTATATATGTAATCCTTAATTCCAGTTCTGTCAGGCCAGGTACATGGATACCATAGATTGTGGTTCTCTTGCCGTACAGACAGTGTTAAGTAGTGTTGAACAGATCTGCTGTAGTCTCCTTATGCTGGAACCGTGGGTCTAACTATATAGACGGTGGAATCCACGGGAGCCGCGGACCCTTTTACACGCGTGCCGCTCTCGCCTCACTGAGCGCTCTGCGGTCGATAAAGGCCGACAAGCAGGCCGTCGTCGAGGGGAGGGAGGTGTTGAATATACGGCAGGAGACCCACCCGCATGCACGCTATAGACGTCGAGGGGAGACTACTTGACGTATACAAAACTTGCGGGAGAAAGAGTCAGAGGGGGCATGGCGCTTAAGATACTATCTCTTAATCTTTGTGGCTCCTTACATGTGTTGACAGAGAAAATGGCAGGGCTGTCAAAACGATGACGCCATACATCATCATTATACCTGTGTACGTCTGTAAAGTAAATGACCCCCCAAAATATAGTTTCCCGTTCGCTGTGCAGTTTTGTACAGTCTAAGATTCGTTCTAGAAAATTACTTCTCTTTCACAAATATGGTCTGCAGATAAGCCACTTGTGGGAAAGTTCTTCCGTAACTTGCCAAAGGACCGTGGTTTATCCCGGGAACTTGAGTCTCCTAGATCTATAAAACTGACAGCCAAGGTATAAGTGTACATTCAAAAACTTAATCTGTTAATTTTAACAGAAAGTCTGTCGTCTGAGTGATGTTAGAACGTATTCTGTTATTTGAACACAATATTCTGTCATATTCAGCATAGCATTTTGTTATCTTAACGTTAAATTAATAGAATATGTGTGTTATATTCAACAAATAATCTTCTGCAATAACAGAATACATTCTGGTATCGTTCAGTCACCAGACAGAATTAACAGATTACGTTTTTGAGTGTAATCTTCTTAAGTATATGGTGTTAGACATCAATCAATAAAACACACACACACACACACACACACACACACACACACACACACACACACACACACACACACACACATATATATATATACTACACCTTTATTATTCGATTAAAAGTTTCTTTTTATCTATATAACCAGCACATTTCACCATGCAAGAAACACATGGGTATAAGAACGATACGCTCAAAGACAAATTTCTGAATTCACGTATATACATGTACATGCATATATACAAACATTGGCTTTATATCTGTTCGCATTCACCCATACACGGAGGAATCCTCGGCCCTTTTCCGTCAGCCCCTGCATGGCCTCTTAATTATATACAGCATATATTGAATAACGCCCCACGGCGCGAAAAACCCTGGAGCCGAGAAAATTAAATCAATGTGCTAAATATTTGATTACTAACCAGGAAACCCAATGCAAATTTTGTAAAACTGCCCTTTGGCAAACATCTTTATTTATTTTGTCGTTGTTAAGGTATAGTCACGAGCACGTGCGCAATGTGTAGAAGTATATATATATATATATATATATATATATATATATATATATATATATATATATATATATATATATATATATATATATATATATATATATATATATATATATATAACGGAAAATCATGCCAAGCTATATCTATGTACTGTATGTATACTCGATTTTTGTATAACACAACGATTCTAAATATTTATTTTCGTAAGGGACGACTAACGCTGTAAGCTATAAATACATACATATTGTATGCTATTATGTATTATATCAATACAGATGTAGCATTTGAAACCATTTAGACCAACTCGAGGCAAGGATGATGTAAACTCTTGTTTAAAACTGAAATGTTACATAATATGTAACTTCAATAATGTTACACTCGAAAAAATATACTGTTAATTTTTAACTGAAAGTCTGTTGTCTGAGCGATGCTAGAATGCATTCTCTTGGAATGTTCTGTCATATTCAACATAATATTCTGTTAGTCTAACAGAATCTTTATGTTGGATTAATACAACACGTGTGTTATTTATTTATTTATTTATTTGATTGGTGTTTTACGCCGTACTCAAGAATTCATGTGTGTTATATTTAACCGAATAATCTGCTATAATAGCATTAATAGATGCTAGAATAATACTAGCATCACTCAGACAACATACTTTTTTGTTAAATTGAACAGATTACTTTTTTTAAAATGTAAATTAAAGCATTTGCCATGCCGTGCATGCATGGTGGTGGAGTAAAGATATTGTTATAGCTGTGACTAATTTAACTGTTACATTAGCCCCTTTTTATATCAGTGTCAAAAATTTATTTATTTTATTTATTTATTTGATTGGGGTTTTACGCCGTACTCAAGACTATTTCACTTATACGACGGCGGCCAGCATTATGGTGGGAGTACACCGGACAGAACCCTGGCGGAAACCCACGAACATCCGCGCGTTGCTGGCAGACATATCAAAAATTTAAAATAACAAAATGATTGAGGTGTTGTTCTCAGCATTATACAAATGTTAAAAATCATGCAATCTAACATTGTATTACAGCATGCGATATAATTGAATGATTATATACATAGTACATCATTTTTGATGTACGCACTAATATTTTACGGCTTTTGTAGAATAATGTATCATTAAAGCACACAGAAAAAGCTTGTTGTTAAAAACATTTTAACACTTGCATTTAATATATATATATATATATATATATATATATATATATATATATATATATATATATATATATATATATATATATATATATATATATATATAAAGAGAGAGAGAGAGAGAGAGAGAGAGAGAGAGGGAGAGAGAGAGATACATGTACATGGAATATATATGCATATAAAATGTATACCACATACATGTAAACCTATATACTCGGATAATTTTTCATAGTTGTATAAGGACCTGCGTGGCCGAGTGAGGTAGCACGCCACCACGGGGCAATGACCAAGGAACCTCTCACCAATGCGGTTGTTATGAGTCCTAGTCCAGCTCATGCTGGCTTCCGCTCCGGCCGTAAGTTGGAAGGTTTGTCAGCAACCTGCGGATGGTCGTGGGTTTTCCCCGGGCTCTGTCCGGTTTCCTCCCACCATAATGCTGGCCGCCGTCGCATAAGTGAAATATTCTTGAGTACGGCGTAAAACACCAATCAAATAAATCAAATAAATAAATCTCCGGCGTATACGTGGGAAAGTGTTCCAGCAGCCACGCGGATGGTCGTGTGTTTCCCTCGGGCTCTGCCCGGCTTCCTCCCACCATAATGCTGGCCGCCGCCGTATAAGTGAAATATTCTTGAGTGCGGCGTAAAAAAGAAAGTCAAAGAAATAAATCATATTTGTATATATCCTGAACTTTGGCACATGACGTGTATACCGGCGTATAGAATGTATAAGCCAATATATATTGTGAAGTAAACCAATGGGCCTTCTGCACGTCATGGGGTCAAATAAATAAATAAATAAATAAATCTAAATAGTTATATGAATTATCTTGACAGAATTTAATGACTATTATAGACAGAATTTAGTGCCTTATTGCGTGCAGGCATATAATAAATTTTTCATGTATGGATTTTATGGCCGCTGTCGAATATTTAGGTGAAATATTCTTGAGTACGACGTACAACACAATCAAATTAATCAATTAAATAAATAAAATTTATGAATTTGCCGATGTGGCGTTAAACCTTAATCATCCATTAATTAATTGGCTTGGCTTGGCTTACTTGCCGCTTTCAACATTGACATATACAGTTACATACATACATGGTTAACATTATAGGGCACGGCCCGGTTCGAAAGTGTACTAGTTAATACTGGTACAAAGTCACTAAAGTCATATTTAAATTTTAGTCATATTCAGCAGCCAAGGCAGTTATCCAGACTAAAAGTATAACAGTAGCAGAACTCATAGTTCATACTTAGTATACTGTTACGCAGTTATTTTTGAGCTAAGTTCACAATTGAAGACCTGGCTTAAAGTTAAATCTGGTATTAAATCTTAAAACAGTTTTGAGCAATCGTGCGCAGAAAATTACGCTACTGATCAGATTATTTATTTATTTATTTATTTATTTGATGGGTGTTTTACGCTGTACTCAAGAATATTTCACTTATACCTCGGCGGCCAGCATTATGGTGGGAGGTAACCGGGTAGTGTCAGATTACTTGCAAGATACAGGTATATGCACGTGGATATAACCCTATAAGATAACCCATAATTAAATAACGCTCAATAATATTTATACTGACCCTACATGTAACACCATGCGGACTAAAAAGTTAAAGTACATACTGCAAGGCCATGAATGGATGCATGGATCTTAGAGAATCATGATTGTTACCGTTAATCAAAGGGAAGTAACCGGTTTCGCGCAACAGTTCAACAGTGACTGACACCTGTCAGTCATCCGTGGCTTCATAGTGCTCACACCACAGAGAAACCTATACATGAAGCAACAGCTAAGATGCACTTTCTTTACCTCTATTTTCGCTAGTCCTCAAAGAGAGTGCAGGGAGGAGTCTTTTATATCCTCTATTAAAATCGTTCAATCTGAAGTGATTGCGATGTATTACACTCGGCTGTAGGTTAAAGGATACATAAAAAGGTACTGTAAAACGTAGATTACGGTAATTTTTCTTAATTTTTGTGGCATATTTTATTTTTCTTAATAACACCTTTGTTTTTTAGATATTTTCTGTCAGTGGTGGGAAATATTCGGAAATGACGTCACTGATAAAAGTACTGGGAACACGCGACCAGCTTAACGCCCCCAAGTTCTTCCTGCATGCAACAAATTTGTTTCGACAGCTGACTTTGACTTCACCACAGCAAGCTTTTTAAGTTCTGCACTGACTGCTGTGGTCTTAATTTTTTTTACACCCCAAGAAGAAAGCTGAGAATGTTTTTTTTTTCTTTTTTTTTCCATATTAAGAAGCAAAAACAAACGTTTCTCCTTTATATATATATATATATATATATATATATATATATATATATATATATATATATATATATATATATATATATATATATATATATACGTGATTATGCAGAGTGCATTTATACAAGGATTGGCTGCATGGTGCGGCAAGTAAATATAGACAAATGTATATACACATCTACTTGTCCAGCAAACTGATTTTGAAGTGGATATTTTACTGTATTCGTGCCGGCCAAACCTAAAAGGGGAATTGTCAGTTTACAAACGTATTTATCTCTGATCAGTGCACATATAGAGTGTAGGTGTTTTCATGTTATTTTATGGATCCGTGGCTCTCACCAATGCGGTCGCTGTGAGTTCAAACTCAGCTCATGCTGGCTTCCTCTCTGGCCGTTAGTGGTAAGGTCTGACAGCAGCCTGCGGATGGTCGTGGGTTCCCCGGGGTTCTGCCCGTGCAGTTTCTTGCCACCATAATGCCGGAGGCCGTCGTATCACAAAATTTTATTGACTACGGCGTATAAAAAACAATGAAGTAAATACATAAATAAATAAAATATACATATATGGGTTGTGTTATCCATGAGGTGGAAATGCCGAATTATATGACAACTGCACAAATACGTACATCTGTGCCTAATCGATACAAACAACCTGTCCTTAAAATTGACATGTTCATGGGCTAAAAATCACCCTACTTCTCGTCGCAATTCCGGTTGTCAATGTCGTTTCCTGATGACGGCTTTCCACGTTCACCTATCGAGTTATCGCGAGATTCCCACCAGTTAGACGTTACAACTGACAATTTGAAACAACAATTTGCCTTGTTTTTTTATTGATATAATTTTATTGATCTGAACTAAGCGAATTCTCTCTCTCTCTTAATGTTAACCTTTTTATGTAGAACAAAAACCACTCAGCCGGTGAAGGAAAAAACACCTTATTTCTTAATTCTCATAATGTTCAAAACGTTCGAAAATTGTATATCGCGTTAACATGAAAACCAAATTAAGCGCATTCACTTATACATATAATATCTATAAAAATAAAATGTTATATACAATATGTATAATGTTATAAATCCAAAGCATTTAGCTGCGGTCCACGGAGATGCGAAAACACTTTCTAAAGTGTTAAAAATTTAACACTTTACATTGTAGGTCAGAATTCATGTGTAGAAATTCAACACTATATATATGTTTTACATTAACAAATTAACACTTTCAGGTGTTCTGCAATCTAAATGTTAAAATCTGTAGACGATTATTTTGCGCAAAAAACAATTATGCTGGCACTTTTTTACAGGCATTTTAACATGTATCATGTCAACATTTATAAGAACATATTCACATTTTAACATTTGTGTTTTAAAAGAGTACAGTCCCTGTACGCATAATATTTGTTTATTTATTTATTTACTTGATTGGTGTTTTACGCAGTATTCAAAAATATTTCACTTATACGACGGCGGTGTACGCATGAGATCTCTAAACCATGGTGTATAAGTCAATTGGTTGAAGGTGTACATGCATGTACGCCTATAATGTAGCACATTATAGAGTTTAAGAGTTTTTGTATCCCAGTCCAAAAATCAGAAGAAGACATTCTCTGGTCATTTCATTATAGGTATGGAATGGAATGTGCGGATGCTACATATAGAAATAATGATTACAAGAAACAACACTATATCAAATGTGCATCGATCAAGTATCCCAAAGAAAGCTTAAAAGGCATAACTCTTTATTTTTGAAATGCTGCACAACCCAGATAAAGCAGTTCAAAATAAACAAAAGCACACATTGAGACAATCGAAAACGCCACCATGCATGCTATCAGTTTTATCCAATCAGACGAGAGTTATTATATAGTCTCTATAACCCGCGAAAGCCTCCTTTTCCGCTTACATGTGCGCGTTACCCGTACACTGTTTTGCCTATTAACCATGCATATGAACTTGGAATATGAGTGACATGACATAATGTTTCCGGTTGCACTAACATGACGCATCCCAAGGTCTGGTAAGAATTCTTTATTAGAAGTTGAAAGTCTCAGACCGTTTAGACCTGCTTTCCTTTCAAACAAATATCAGATGGTTATAGTATTAATATCTGTGAAAATTTGTTATCAAATCCTGGCGTCTTGTCAGGTCGCATACGTGGGACGGTCTGCCAGCAACCTGCGGATGGGCGTGGGTTTCCCCCCAACGGGCTCCACCCGGTTTCCTCCCACCATAATGCCGGCCCCCGTCGTATAAGTGATATGTTCTTCAGTACAGCGTAAAACATCAATCAGATAAATAAATAAGTAAATTGTTATCAAACCATGATGCGATTCTATATTCACTGTTTCCATGGGGACTGGACGCTATAGATATAGTGCCTGGGTCCCATCTGATTTATCTTGGGGGAATGATAGGATAGGAGGAAACTGGGCAGAGCTCGGTGAATACCCACCATCATCCGCAGGATGCTGGCAGACCTTCCCACGTAGCGACCACACTGATGAGAGCCTCGAGTGTCATTGCGCCGCTCTGGCACGCTAACTACCTCGGCCACGGAGGCCCCCTGGTAGACACATAATATACAACAATGTGGCAGTAAAACATGATCATTCTTGCATTCATTCCTCACATCAGCTCTGCAATGAGACATTGGAATTGTTCAATGAAACGCCGTTGTAAAATAGCAATATAATTTAAACAACAGCTTTAAATTACAGTAGGTAAATAATTGAAAATAGGTAAGGTAGGTAAGGTTCATCCTTAACACAGCTGAAAACTGTGCGTAAAAATTTCATTTATTTTTTCAGGTTTTTTTGCAAATGTTGAAAGACATTAAAATATTTGAATACTATGATGGCCTTTATGAGCAATACTGACAATATCTAGAAGGAAGGAATTTTTTTGGAATCTTTGATCAGTAATCTTTCACTCATGGGTGAAAAGACTTATACCAACATTTAGTGTCGTTGGATTAGAGTTCAAGTTGGATAACCTTCCTGTGACGTCAGAGTTGCTAACCTCTGATGGTATGGTCCATAAAGCTATACCTTAGAAGTCAAATGTTTGAGCGCCTCTAACTCTCTTCACAAAAATCTAAAAAAAAAATAAATGAAAGTATATTTATGCATAGTTTTAAGTCTACGTAGGGATGCCTACTTTGACTTTTAGAGGTCTTTTCCTTGAAGTTTTGTCAGTTTTTGCACTGTGAAAATCTGATGTAAATTCACAACTAAAACTGTCGTCAAATTTCAGACCAGTAACAACTATTAAAGTACATGTAAATCATCAAGTTTCGAAACCAGCCCAATTGGGGCATAAGTTTGCATGTTTAAAACTTCCGTTATTAACAATGGTTCTTAGTTTCCATGAGATAACGGCTCTACATGTTTGATGACGCTGATACATTTTTCTGGACGTACATGTTCTTTTTGGTCATTTGAAGACATTTTTGAAAACCAACCCGATGCGTGCGTAAGTTTTGCATAAAAAAGTGCATAACGATCTCTTTGATTTCGTAACTGGTCGTAGGCTTCCAGGCAACAACTGTTCCAGTTATTGTCCGACCATATTTGTGTGCAGATTCATTTTGTGGCCAATCAGTTCAATATCAAAACTAATTTGATCCGCGCATGCGCATAAGTTTTGTATACTGGGTGTGAGATGCAAATTCTCAGAATTCACTTGATCGTGAATTTCTGCAAGCATGTGGTCGTGGTTTTCTCCAATTAAGGAAACGTGTATTATTCTAATTGAGGGATCGTCGATTTTTCGAAAAGATCGTGGCTTGTTTCAAGGGGTCGTGGGCTCCTTTTTGAGGTCGCCTATTCATTCCAGTGATCGTGGATTTCAAAAACATTCTGAGTTCTGAACACTATAGAAGTATAACCAATATTTGTTGAATTAAAAAGTCATTACATTAAGTTACTTGAACAGAAATTTTGCATTTAATCCTGTTGAAAAGTGTCTAGACTAACCAATACCTGTCGAAGTTATTTGTCTACAAAAGCATTTTTCCACATAAAACAATTCCCTTTAGAAGGGAAAACGTGGCATAGAGAGTGATGTAATAACTGAAGAATTTAGGAGACCTTTTAATAATAACTATTTTAATGCCCATATATATATAGATATGTGATACAGTGTAGCACGTTTGTGCAAGACTAGCTCTATATCTACATAAAGGAAGAATGACTGGTCTTGAAGAAAATCCTGGATATAGCGTTAAGTAACAAATGTATAAATGATCATGACTTATTAAACACCATGTCGGCAATATTTCAGCCATTTCAAGGCGAGAAAGTGTTTGAGTCAGTATACTTTCCGACATTAAATTGGCAACGTTGTTGTTTTACGGCATACTCAAGAATTTTTGAGTATTCTTGAGTATCGTTTACACGATAATCAGTTTTATGGGTGAAGGAAATTGATTTATTTATTTGATTGGTGTTTTACGCCGTACTCAAGAATATTTCACTTATACGACGGCGGTCAGCATTATGGTGGGTGGAAACCGGGCACAGCCCGGGGGAAACCCACGACCATCCTCAGGTTGCCGGCAGACCTTCCCACGAACGGCCGGAGAGGAAGCCAGCATGAGCTGCACTTGAACTCACAGCGACCGCATTGGTGAGAGACTCCTGGGTTATTACGCTGCACTAGCGCGCTAACCAACTGAGCCACGGGGGCCCCTAAAGGAAATTGAAATGCCGGGCCCAAGACACCGACCTTTGGTGGATCACTGGCGAATTTTCCCGCATGTGACTTACAGATGTGCATGCCATATTGGTATAAGTGGTTTTCAATGAACGTTACACTATTCAAACGGCCACACGACCGTCGTCGCCAGCTTGCTGTCATCAAGACTCCACAAACATGCAGTGACAGAGAGGGGGAATTTACAAATCCCATGCCGAGTATAAAATAGAAATGTCTTCACATTTTCTAGATTGATGCTCTAACAGATTCAAATACACTAAGACATGTTAAAAAATCTTCGAAAAATCCCGAGTGCTGAAAGCATCAATCTCGAAGACTCAGACAGAGTGCCATGCATATGTTGTTTAATTCTTCTTCATTCATTGGCGTTCGAAGTTTAAAAGTATTTATTTATTGTGTTGTTTTTGCTTTTTTTTTTTACAAGAATATTTCATGTATACGACGGCAGCCAGTATTATGGTGGGAGGATACCAGGCAGAATCCAAATGAAACCCACGATTATCCGCAAATTGCGGACAGACCTTCCCACGCATGACCGAAAAGGAAGCAAGCATGAGCTGGGCTTGAACTCCCAGCGCCAACAACCCCTCCGCACCACGCACCAACCACCGTTCCGCACAATGCACCAACCACCCCTCCGCAAAATCCACCAACCACCCTTTAGCACAATGCACCAACCACCCTTCCGCACAATGCACCAACCACCCTTCCGCACAATGCACCAACCATCCCTGCGAACAATGCACCAACCACCCTCCACACAATGCACCAATAACCTCTCCGCACAATGTACCAACCACCCCTCAGCACTGTGCACTAACCACGCTTCCGCACAATGCACCAACCACCCCTCCGCACAATGCACCAACCACCCTTCGGCACAATGCACCAACCACCCCTCCGCACAATGCACTAACCACCCCTCTGTACAATCCACCAACCACCCTTCCGCACAATGCAATAACCACCCTTCCGCACAATGCACCAACCATCCCTCCGCACAATCCACCAACCACCCTTCCGCACACTGCACCAACCACCCTTCCGCACGATGTACCAACCACCCCTCAGCACTGTGCACTAACCACCCTTCCGCACAATGCACCAACCAGCCCTCTGCACAATGCACCAACCACCCTTCCGCACAATGCACCAACCATCTCTCCGCACAATCCACCAACCACCCTTCCGCACAATGCAACAACCATCCTTCCGCACAATGCACCAACCATCCCTGCGCACAATGCACCAACCACCGTTCCGCACAATGCACCAACCACCCCTCCGCACAATGCACCAACCACCCCTCCGCCAGTGCACCAACCACTCTCCGCACAATGCACCAACCAACATATACACATAACCAAGCAGTTTATATCGTCAAAAATGAAATGGATAAAATTAATAGATAAATTCTTCCAAAAACAATGTATACGACAAATCACGATTGATACAGTTAAGCTTCTGCACAGCAAAAAAGTGTTGTATATATCAATTTTTCTGTTCTTATCAGCCTAGCGAGTTTATTAATTTATGGACGGTTATAAACACACGGCGTGAATGAAAACTTCTTCAGTCCATAACTATATGTGCCTTCACGTGGTAAATATGTACACGAACGATAACTATGGGTGCAAATAACTGCTTAATACACTATAGCCGAGCACGTTTGTCATTGCAAGCATGATATGTATCCTTTTTTCTTCAAGTTTATTTTGGTTTATATAGGAGAACGTATACATACCTGTGTTTAAAAATGTGAAATCCAACATTTCGTCAGATGTGATGGAGTGAGATCATTTATAATGTTACGTTATAAAGTGTTTGGAATTTTACAATTTACAAAATGTTTGTAAAATTTAACTCAAAATATAATACAGTATAACACTGTTTTATGTCAGGTTCACATTTTTAGCTGCACGTTGTCTTGGACATTGTTTAAATGTTAAAAAATATTGTAATGTATAACATTGTGGTGCATGCTGAACTTGCAAACTAGCATTACGCGACGTTAAATTTTTAACATGTTTAGATTAACACTTAAAAGATGGTGACTTTAACAGAACATGACATACTGCCTTAAAGAAAAATAATGTTCATTGGTGTTTTACACCATATACTCAAGAACAGTTCACTTATACGACGGCGAGAAGCATTATGCTGGGAGGAAACCGGGCAGTGCCCGGTGGAACGCTGTTCCTAATTAAATATATGCAAAATAAAGAGACCCAAACAATTCTATCGCATACTGCTATTAAGGATTTCGGGCACTGTAGAATCTCACACGTCATAACTATCATGTAACCTAACATTTATTCACGATATAACTATGACAAATCGCGCATAAACGATCATGCCCCAATTAAGCCCGGTGACATCTGTGGTGCGCAACGGAAGCGATTGTCCTATTTTTCTTAGCTCAATTTAAACTTTACCGAGAATAAGTGTCATATTTTTCTAAGCTCAGTTCAAACTTTACGAAAATAGATTCATGTTTCATGACGCCTTTTTTTCTTTTTCGGGACTATTCTGTAATTGCTAACGAAGATAACCATCTGCATGTTGCAGGGAATGAAAGAAAAAATGGAGCTGAATAAAAGAAATCTGTCGGGCTATCAATGCTATTGACGTCCTCAAATTTCCCACCGGTGTTCTCAATCTCCAGTCCCCTCCGCCGGCAGCTCGATTATCGAAGCCCGTTTTCTCCCAGCCGCCTGTTCAACATCACCGGGTGGACGGGGTGAAAATGCGACGGCCAAACGTCCGGCCAGTCACCGAAGGCGTGAGGCAACCGGATTTTTTTCAGCAATAATTTGACAGGAGCTCAACGAGTTTTCCCTTGAGCGCGTCTCCCTAAAAAAGAATTAGACGAAGGAAGGCTGCAATTTTTAAAAGCGTGAATATATGCTCTGATTGTCAGGATGACATTTATAAATTCGTTTATTTTCTTCACCGAGGCACGACAATGGAGTAGGTCAGACGTGTTACCATTAAATAGACACGCGCAACCCGGGGAGGCGCGACACGCCGTCAAAACGACCCTGTCCTTTCCTTCTCATTATCTACAAATTAATCTATTAAATTATCAATTAATAACAAAATGAATCACAGAGAAGCACTTTGTCTTCTATACCAGGGACAGGAAATTCTGGTTCATGCATCTGAACTGTTATGTCCTTTGGTTTTACAAATATCAGGTTTACTTACGAATATATACTCTCTTAAATCGCAAATATTAAAATGTCAACGTTTATCACAAGTGTTAAAATGATATAATGTGTTAAATGCTTATAAAAAATATAAGTGACAACATTTTAAAATGTTGCGCCATGCAATCATTGTAACGTTTGTAGACATATGTTGTGTTATTCTAAACACTTTATTATTGAATGTTTAACATGTTTAAATGTTGTCATTTCTTAACCAATCATTGTAACGTTTGTAGACATATATTGTGTTATTCTAAACACTTTATTGTTGAATGTTTAAATGTTGTTATTTCTTAACCACTGCTAAAATGTTGGACTTAATATCATGAATATTTCAGTTTCAAGAGAGTCCACGTATACACGTATACACGGTAAGAATCATGAAGAGTCAGAGTATAACGGAGATGCTCGCTAACAGGTATATACAGGCGTATACAGGAAAGCCATCAGTAAACAGGGCCCTCATACGGCTAAATTTATCATCACCTGCAAGAAAACCCATGCACAGGTACAACATCTGTAATACAAAACCTCACATTGACTGTGCCAGTATTAATTGGTCACCGAAGAATATTTATCAAGTGAAAAAGACCGGTGCAAATCTAAATTTGTGAAGAGAGAGAGAGAGAAAGGTTATGCAGTCCAATCAATATCTTCGGGGAAAAAAATTAATTGGTTAAATTTAACAGAAAGTCTGTTGCCTGAGTGATGGTAGAATTTATTTTGTTTTTCTAGCATACTAATGTGTCACTTTCAACATAATATCCTGTCAATCTAAAATAATCTTTTATATTAAATTGACAGAATATGTGCGTTATATTTAACAGAATAATCTGTTGAAATAACAGACTGCGTTCTAGCATCACGCAGACAACAGACACTCCGTTAAAATTAAGAGTCATTTTTGGAGTACCTGTATGTCGTGTTGTAAGCAACACAAATGCTCTCAGAAAATATAATGTTAAACTTTTACAGGAAGTTGGTTCAGTGATGCCACAGCGTATCCTCTTTCTGCAGTAAATTATATTCCATTACAGAATATAAAAACACACGTTTTATTTATTCAACACAATCTGTCTTAACTATCAGGGTTTTATGTTGGTTACGAGCTGAATGCGCATCGATTGTCTTATCGTTATGCAGCACAGAACCTTTTCAGAACTCAGATATATGATAGGAATGCATAATTCATAATTATAGGCTATGTCGTTAATAAATTTTTAATATCAGTCTATTTTATTCTTATTTAAAATGATCCCATCAACTTTTGTGATGATAAAAACAAAATGTGCAAAAAAAGTGTGACACCCTGCTTGGAGTAAACACTTGAAAAACTAATCTGTTAAACTGGCACAACACACTATAGGGTCTATGCATGCAAGCCTTCTGATCATATATAGGGCAGAATAGATTACGTGTATGTTGTTGCTACAATCTATTTAAATGACCGACTCGTTCTGTTCTGTTATTCCAACAGAACACTCTATAGTTGGTGTAACGGGGTATTATGCTGTTTATATACTGTTAACTTTACAGCAATAAATTCTACACTCAAAAACTTAATCTGTTAAATTTAACTGAATGTCTGTTATATGAGTGATACAACAATGTTTTCTGTTATTGCAGCAGATTATTCTGTTAATATAACACACATATTCTATAAATTCAGCATTAAGTTTTCCATTAGACTAACAGGATACTATGTTAGATATGACACAGTATTGCGTTATCACAACAGAATACATTCTAGCACCACTCAGACAACAGACTTTCCGTTAATCTTCACAGGTTAATTTTTTGAACACCAATGCGGTCGCTTAAGTCCAGCTCATGCTGGCTTCCTCTCCGGTCGTACGTGGGAAGGTCCGTCAGCAACCTGCGGATGGTCGTGGGTTTCCCCCGGGCTGTGCCCGGTTTCCACCCACCATTATGCTGGCCGCCGTCGTATAAGTGAAATACTCTTGAGTACGGCGTAAAACACCGATCAAATAAATAAATAAATAAATTTTTTGAGTGTGGCATTTTCTTTAAAAACTTATTACCACTGTGTTACGTTCAACAGATTTAATAATTTTAATGGGGTTTGTAGATACTCCGACTCTCCCACCGGCTCCTTAAAAAAAACACGCATTCCTGAAAGACGTGTTCTCGCAAGTTGTTCTTCCTTCCATAGAGTTTCCAGAACACAGTATCAGCATATACGTGTATGTATGTGTTGATATATCTTACCTTTGATGATTGAGATTCAATTAGTGCGGATATACAGGCCACTATATACATAACTCTAACATTTGAATACATTGTAGACGTCTTTGATGGTTCTGGCTCGGATAGCCTTGTTTTGAGCTACTCAAGTATATACTTACTTTGGCAAGGCTGGCCGACGGAAGAGGCCATGGAACTTTCCACAAATTGAACTTGTAACTGACGATTTCTATACTGGAATAAAATCTAGTCTGTGAAAGCATGCGCATTTAAAAAAAGCGTCCGAACAAATAGCGTTCGGTAAAAGTTAGTCCGGTTTCTTGTAGAACAATTTCATCTGTAAAAATCGTGGACAGAAACCCTCGCTTTAGAGGATTAGTTCATGGATGTATGGTTTTTGTAAGCCATACGTTTGGTGACTTTTTTTCTGTTTGACGTAAAGATCCCGGTGGTTAGAGCACTGGGTCGGAGCTTTTAAGTGAAGCACGCCTGCAGAGACCGTCGGCCGAATGGAAGGCGGGAGCATTTGTGTCGGCTTCTTCAGCGGTATCCAGCCAACAGCGACCTCAGACTGTAATACCGCCCCAGAAAACGTGCGCCTTATAAAAGAACCCGGACAAAAGATGCAGCTTTAGCTTTCTAACGTTCTTTTCAAGCACCATGTTCTACCCAAATGTAGCAATGGTGATTTTCAAAGAAAGCTTAACTCAAGCAAAAGCTAACATGGTCCCGGTGTTATAGGGGTTGTATATGATCGGGAAAAAAATAATAATCAAACAAGTTTTAAATTTTGATGAACTTTCCATGCATCCTCCTAAGGGGAGACTCGCTGATGGGCATAAGGAATCTATATCAAATACATTTTTTCCTAGTAAATGACTGTATATAAAAAGCATGAAATTTCAGATAAGTTTCTTATGAAACATTTTATGTGTTATTAACGATATGTCTTAAGTGAATATACAATAACACTTTGTACGGAATATTAATATATTTAAAAAAGAAACTATGTCTAAAACGTAATAGATTAGATTATCATTTTAGGTTGTATGTATAGGTTTCTGAAACATGCACGTTTACAGACACTAAATGCTATGTATATCAAGGTATAAATTTCGTTTAAGATTAAGTTTATCAAACTTTTGCATGCATGAAACTGAATTCTAAACTCTCCTATGGCTTTTCTATTTACCGTTATTGTTTTTTGAGGCAGTTCAGGTAATAATTCCACGAGAATTTCTGAATTCGTCAAAATCATCAGAAAATGAGAGCGATGGCGAGTATTAAAAGCGCTTTGTGTGTGTTTATATATAATTATAACACTGCAAGGGCTGAATACGTGAATAAATAGCTGAATATATAACGAAATATATTCAATTCCTTTCGTGTGCGTATTTAACACCTTTATATATATGTAACCACAATTCTTAAGTTTAATTCATACATATATGTATGCAAATCAATGAGATAACACCACGTCGGCAATTATTGTGGCGTTGTTCCCATGCTAGTGAAACGAGTTGACACTATAGATACAAGTAACATGAATATGGCGTTTTAGTCTGTGCCGTTTTTTGACTTCTTATACATGTACATATACACACAAATACTTTACTTCCACGCGCACATTGAATTTGTGTAACAGCAATGCTGTTTAATAGCTCCATGTATGGCATGCAGGCAGCTTCGTAAGATGTTGGTTGATCCATTGGTCGGTTGGTCGTCAAATGTTTGACGCCTTATCCTTTACCCCAGGCCAGTCTCTTACAACTTAGTGCAAGGCGGCATCAACTTTTTGCTAGATGTCACACAAGCTGTTGCGAATTTGCGCTTCTTACCTGTATACGCATTGGCAAATATAAAACTAGCGTGACAAGGAGAGTGAAATTAAATCAAACCTCATTAATTTAACAACAATGCATTGATTGTTGCATTAATAACCTATATACATGTAGGCCTACCCCATGGAGGTAATGGGCGCCAAATAGTATTTTGTAATCAACGAAACATGTTTGGTCTGCATGAAACCTGAGCACGAAACTACGTGTTGTTGCAAGACTAACATTTATGTTTCCGTTTTCCTCTTCCTCCAGGCCGATAAAATTAATATAGACTTGCTAATATAATCGATGTATGACAAACACAAGACACGCTCCGCATCCCGTTTAGAGACAGTCAGGCTGGGAGGGTGTGGACAACTGTCTAGCCCGTGGGTCAACACGCACACTTCTAGTACGGACTATGGCAACTGTAACCGTCGGTACGCGTCAGTAGCAAATGGGAGAGGCGCCACAGATCTCCCGGAGAGTTGGAACACCTGTATTCATATTGATTGTGATCTCCATCAACTGTGCATGTGGCATCATGCGGAACGGACATGTGTGATAGTGAGGACGTACTCAGTTCAGCACTAACATCGCCGTACTAATCGGCTGTCATTATTACAAACTGTCCACATGATGATATAAAGATTTGGATTTAATGAGTAGGCCTATAATGCTAACAAGCTCTGACAGTTACTTTACTTGATGCGTTGTCGGGGAGACAACTCTTATCAGCAAAATAGCACTTGGTACAGATCTCGTTTTGCTGATAAGAGTAGTCTCCCCTGGAAAAGGCAAGACAGAAAGCACTAAGATCACAGATCACAAAAACATTCAACAAAAAACTTGAATTTCAGCTTGAGGAAAGAAAATTGTGAAACTGTTGTACTTTGACCCAGAAAGCGCATTGATAACAGACAAATAAAATGGTCATCAAATACTATTTTTGGTGCCAAATCTTTCCAGATCCCTCTGAATCTGGCAATGTGCATGAGTTAGTTATGAACAAAAATTTAGATGTGTCAAAAAAGATGTGTTTAAAAAGGAAACTGAAAAACTGTTTTTCAGTCTACTAATATTTTTGCATTGACAATTAATAATTTATTATAAACATCTAATATTACTTGGTTAAAATTCATGTACACGTAAAATGCTTTTTCCCAACAAACAGCTGAATGTATAGAGCCTAATATAGGCCATATACTAGTGATACTCATTATCACTGGCTGAGTATAGTCAAATAATAACCTTGCAGGCATTTGCATAGTTGTCCTTATTAGCATTATTCATAAAAAAATCTCCTGGAATGGAAACATATTGTTTTTGCATAACATTATGGCATAGTCCAAGATCTCTCTTAGATGTTTATTTAAATTGAAAAGCTGAGGACTGCTTTCATACTATGAAAGTTCAGTGCTTTTTCATTGGGCACATGGGTTTTGCATTGCAGATATGTAGTGTATTCACAATGTTCTCTTTCAGCCAATCACTGAGGCTGTTTCAAAGCAATGTACCACGTAGCCTTCTAACCAACATTGTAGAATGAATACGTAGAGGTTCACCACCGTCATCAAATCTGAATAAACCCTATAAAACACTTTTAATCTTTAAATACCATCAACATGCTCTTTGTATACACACCATATACACACTAAAAATTGATAATCCTCTTAACATATTTTCCCAAATGTTTTACATAAAAAAAACCGTGATATTTCAAACACATCATTTAATGAATATTAGACATCTTTCATGAAAATTTCATAAAAGCAACTGGACACATGAAGACTGCATTCCAGGCACTTGATGCCACTCTGTGTGACAACGTACATTACATGTATAAACTTATATTTCTTGCCGTTTTTATAGAATTTTTATATAATAATGCTGACATTTTCATGAAAGGTGTCTATAATATCCATTAAATTACATGTTTAAACCATTTTGATTCGTTGTCTAGTTGAGATTGTTACTTTTTGCATAACCAATCCAATACATATGAATAAATATTTCCTTAAAAGAAAGCAGACAACTCAGATAAGCGTTCTTCATACTTAATTATATTAATTCTACTAATGTTTCTGTCCAAAATAATGGTCACAGAGAAGCAATGGACAATCAGTAAACTCCACCATATAATCATAAAACAGGGTTATCTCCTCTGGGTTATCAATTGAGCCACCAAAGAAACCCAACTCATCTAAAGTTTTATGCTCTGGCAGGTAGGCGTCTTTTGATCTTGAAGCATCCTCAAATATTGCCATGGTTGTACACTGAATGTCTGTTTCATCACGGATCAGTTGAATAAGAGCTTGTATGGTTGCATGCAAGTGGATGACAAAAGTCACATGGCCAGGGTGGTCCTCAAAATTGTCAAATGTGACCAGTCGCATTTCCACCAATAAATATCTGATGTGAAAAATAAAATTTTGTTGTAGTAAAAGGCATGAACAGCACATTTGGCAGTTATATACAATAAAAAATACAATTGTGGCCAAAAGGGTTAGCATGCCAGCATGGCACAATGACCGGGGAACCTCTGGTCAAGGTGAGTTGAAGTCCAGCTCTGCCCAGATTCCTCCCACCATAATGCTGACCACCATCATATAAGTCATTTATTCAATAAACGTAGGTCATCTTTTGTGGATCATTGTCCATATCATAGACAGAAGCAGCGGAACCAAACTCGGGAAGATATAAGCATCAAATTAGGTGAGGCTCCTGAGGCCTGCTTAAAATGGATGCATTTATTTTAAACAATGGCAAACAATGAATGAAAAGGTTTTAGACGAAATAAGTCCTACTCACTTTGGATTCTTCTCTGTGTAGGGATGCCAAAGGCCAAGTTTACAACAGGCACAATGCTCTAATTTCCTCTCGCTTAAAATCAGCCTTGATGCACCTTCTTCTTCATTCCTCTTCAGTTGCTCTTTTTCCCTGTTGATGAAAAGTGATTATCTGTGCATATATATTAAAAAAAAAACGGAGGCAAATCTGATGAAATATACATATACACATACTGAAAGCCTAAACTGGGATTTTTTCATCAAATTCCTGTTATCCCATTTCATGCTGAATCCATGGAGTTCCGATCTATTATACATTCTTTTATATTCAGATCGTTCTTTCATCCATTTCTCAAAAGGAAATAAATAGTGATAGAATCTGAATGTAATCTCAAAATCTGAAATCTGAACTCTTCAGACATGAACACATAATACTGATCAATTAAATGATTTTTAATAATAATTTCTTTCATTTTATTTACGTGAATCCTGACAGATTAAGTATTAAACTTTGGCTTGTGGGAATATTGTGGAAAATGGACTCCCAGGTGATCCTTCTAGACATACCATAAACTGAACTGATCTTTGACTGCTGTTTAAAGAACTGAAATTGTGATGTCCGTTTTGCTTTAGTAATAGTTCTGTTGCGTAATTATTAACAAACTTAGTTCGGTTAGCATACTGTCCTGGAATCAAGTTTGAATTTTATATCTAGTAGTGAGAAATAAGAACTTCATTCAATGTCTTTTCAACATTAGGGGTCTACCAGGTCATGTACATGTAGTTATAATGTGTCAGCCTTAAGTGATACATAAGTTTAATATAACATTAAACACTGAACACACATACAGATATTTGTACTGCACGCTAAAGTTGGAACACAAGAAAATTAAACAAATAGCTAGGAGCATGTACATAACAGCAAATTCTCATTCTTACTTGTTTGCCCAATCTCCTGTCTACAGAAAGATATAAATTTCAATTACCATTCCAACTCTGTACGTGTGTTTCCTGTAGAAATAACTTCAACCTACATCCAGCCTTTTTAGGAGCAGGTGTGTAATGACATGTATCACACCCCCTGCAGAAGGTCACAAGAGCGAGTGAGTGAGTGCTTGGGGTTTGACATCGTACTTTAACAATTTTTTCAGTCGTGTGACAAAGAGTCCTTAGAGTGCATATAATGTGCCTCGTTGTTGCAGGATGGATTTCCACCGCTCTTTTATCTAGCACTGCTCACTCAGAGACGACTTCCTGAAGGCAAGTAAGTCGCCCTGCAACTGGTATGGGTCAACCAGTAATTGCACTATCCCCTTTAATGCTGAACGCCAAACGAGGAAGTTAGAACTTCGCCTTTTAAAGTCTTAGGTGTGACCCGACCCAGGATTGCCCCTGAATCTAACGCCCCCTAACCAAGATGTGTGATTTGCATACTACCTTGACTCCTAATGCTATGAGGTGTGTATTTAAAGATTTTGCTTCAGGAGTGTGAAGTGTGATAGTTATCAAGCCTGAAGATCGAAGAAACCTGCAAGTGTCCGTGTGTTTTTCCCAAGCTCTGCACGCCTGGCTTCTGCCAACCATAACACTGGCTGAGGTTGTGTAAGTGAAATATTCTTGAGTACAAATGTAGCACTCTAATCAGATGTATAAATACATCACATTCGAAGCCTCATATATGCAGAGCTAGCAATTCACCATAGGCTCACCTTACAAACTGAAGTCCTTTAGCCAGCTTAGTGTAGTCAATATCCCCTGTGTCCTCTTCATCTAACAGCCTGGCCAGTAAATGTAGTTCAACTGTTGAGCACGGTGCATCCAGATCATACATCCCTGTGAAGCAGAAAATAAAATGTGATGTATACTAGTCCATTATTACAGTTAATATCCTGTATCCAAATCATACATCCTTGTGAAGCAGAAAATAAAATGTGATGTATATTATCCTGTTATTACAGTTAATATCCTGTATCCAGATCATACATCCCGGTGAAGCAGAAAATAAAATGTGATGTATATTATCCTGTTATTACAGTTAATATCCTGTATCCAAATCATACATCCCTGTGAAGCAGAAAATAAAATGTGATGTATACTAGTCCATTATTACAGTTAATATCCTGTATCCAAATCATACATCCTTGTGAAGCAGAAAATAAAATGTGATGTATATTATCCTGTTATTACAGTTAATATCCTGTATCCAGATCATACATCCCTGTGAAGCAGAAAATAAAATGTGATGTATACTAGTCCATTATTACAGTTAATATCCTGCATCCAAATCATACATCCTTGTGAAGCAGAAAATAAAATGTGATGTATATTATCCTGTTATTACAGTTAATATCCTGTATCCAGATCATACATCCCTGTGAAGCAGAAAATAAAATGTGCTGTACATTATTCTGTTGTTACAGTTAATATCCTGTATTCAGATCACACATCCCTATGAAGCAGAAAAAAAAAATGGGATGTATAATAGCCCATTATTACAGTTAATATCCCAGATCATACATCCTTGTGAAGCAGAAAATAAAATGTGCTGTACATTATTCTGTTGTTACAGTTAATATCCTGTACCAAATCATACATCCTTGTGAAGCAGAAAATAAAATGTGCTGTACATTATTCTGTTGTTACAGTTAATATCCTGTACCAAATCATACATCCCTGTGAAGCAGAAAATAAAATGTGCTGTACATTATTCTGTTGTTACAGTTAATATCCTGTATTCAGATCAAACATCCCTATGAAGCAGAAAATAAAATGTGGTGTATATTATTCTATTATTACAGTTTAAGTAAACGAAAATTAAAATGTGAGGTAAGGTTTATCATACAGACAACTGAAAACTATGCATAAAATACTTTCATTTCTTTTTTCAGATTTTTCTTATGATTGTTGAAAGGCATTCAAATATTTAAATAGTAAGGTGGGCTTTACGAGCCATACTGACAGTATCTAGGAACTCTGACGTGACATCACCTTTTTTTCCTTATGTTCACCAGAAGGAAGCAATTTTGGGGAATCTTTTATCAGTAATCTTTTACTCATGGGTAAAAAGGGTTATTTGAACATTCATTGTGATGATAGGAGTTGGAAAAACTTCCTGTGGCATCAGAGTTCCTAAACTCTGACAGCGTGGTCCATAAAGCCCACTTTAGAATTTAAATGATTGACCCCCTTTAACTCTATTCATACAAATCTTAAAAAAATAAATGAAAGTATATTTATGTATAGTTTTAAGGGGTCTATTTAGTGATGCCTACTTTGACTTTTAGAGGGCTTTTCCTTTAATATACAGAAATTATTTTTCTTTCCTGTTTAACATTAACAAGAATATTTCATTTGTACATTTCATTTATGACACAGGTCAACTGAAGATTACTGGTGAAACTTATTATTTCACTAATACTTGTCTTCCCACCAATATGGTGTACAGGTCTGTATGTGACATGTGAGAAAGTTCGTCAATAACTTGCTAAAGGTTGATCATTGCAGTCAATCCGGTTTCCTGAACTTAAACAACTGACAACCATCACATACAATTAAGTGAAATATTATCCAAAAAAAAAAAAAAAATTAAAATAAAAAAAAAGTTGCAGTAGGCCTACATATATCCCAATTAAATGCAGGAAGTATATTTTCACCTTATTTGCACTACAATAATTATATATGAGTTTGTGAACTTGCAAGACACCAGTCCATGCATTCAACCCAAAAAGAGCAGTTTTAGGGACAAATAAATGTGATAAAATATTATACACTTAAGCTTACAGTTTTTCAGTAGGATATCATCCTAGCTTCTTAGCAAACCTCAATACATATTTCTACAGTCAAAAGAACTCTTAAAAGTGCAACTTTTTTAGGTCATTTTAAGGGACTTACAAAATTCTGATATTCATTTTAACACTGAGACCATTCTTGTCTCAAAAAATAAAATAAAATAAAACATTTCAAACTCCCATCTCCTTCCCACTACATGTATGTACACAGTTGATGTCCTCACCAGATTTGAACTCTTCGTATGTCAGGGTGCCAAAGCCTTCCTCATCAAATTTCTGGAAGAGTTCAACAGCCTTAGGGTAATATACAGTTATCCATCTGTCCATCCTGCTGATAAACTTGTGAAAAGCTCCACCTGACTCTCTGATCTTGCCTGCTGCCTTGTCCAACTTAGCCTGGGGAGAGTATAGTTTTATATGATTCAAATGAAGGTGGGACAAGACAGAATGCTGTGCCAATACCTCCATGAGTTAAGGTCAATTAATACATCACTGGAATGCATGGAAAGATAAGAAGCTTGTGCAATGAAAGATTGGAATGGAGGTGTTGTGATCCACCTCACAGTGCACTTATTTCCAACTATGTACATAACCTTAAATCTTACCCCCAAAAACACAAATCTGGAGGATAAAGAATGTCGTAAATAAAATAATAATTTTTCGGTACTGAAACTTATTTTATTTACATGTATTTGTTTCATTAGTGTTTTACACCGTACTCAAGAATATTTCACATATACGCCGATAGCCAGCATTATGGTGGGAGGAAACCTGACAGAGCCTGGGGAAAACGACGGTTGCTGTCAGACCTTCTCACGTATGGTCGGACAGGAAGCCAACATAAACTGACTGAAACATATATTTTTCCAGTAGGATATATGATCACGTCTTTAAAACAAAACTTAAAACACCTTTCTAAGATCACCTTAACTCTCACAATTGGGCAAAATGTGCAACTTTGCCATGGGAAAAATTTCAGGTCATTTAACATGGTGACTGCAAGCTTTGTTGTTCTGATAAAAATCAGAAATTTTGACTGGCTTGAAGATCTCATTTTCTTCGACTTTTATTAATGAATTTCTGTCTTTAAAATCTTGATCAGTATCTAATCACTATCAAGTGATAATAATTATTAATACGCAGCACACCTTAATTAATGTACAGAAAGATAGATAGATTGATGAAACAGAAGGTCTCCAACCCGACACTCTGATTTGTCTACCCATGCATTTAACATTCTCCTAAAGCATTCAAAATACATGTATATCGACCAAACCCACTAACCATGGCTTTTTCTGATTTTGTCATCTTCTTGGCAGATTTCTTCTTTTTCTTGTTGGGTGTAGTAGGTTTGGGTGGAGGTGTTTCTCCTGATATGGCTGTGACCGGCTCCTCAATTCCTTCATCTTCACCACCTGAGTCCCCTGCTGCTCGAGATACACTCTTCTTACCGGACTTTCTACAAGAAAAATAAAAATAAAAATAAGGGACCTACTATAAAGAATTATGGACAAGTGAACATGAAATTTAAAGTGCTTTGTATCTGGCTTTTCTTAAGAGATCACAGCTGTAGCGATATGTTTTAATTTATTTTGAGATTATTGAGTATTGAGATTTCCGTTTTAAGGTATACTCTACTGAACGCAACTGATTAAGTGTTACCGATAGTAAACGTCAGTTTTAGTGTTAGATTTTTTTTCAGAAATTGCAACAACATCTTTAAAACAAATAAAGCTGTAACAAAGATACGAACTTCTTGCTCTTCCCGCTTTTCTTTTTCTTGATGGGCATTTTACCAAATGTGCTCGAGCTCAAACTACTGTTGTTTACAATCTCCAGGAAGTACACAAATATATGCTCTTGCGCAGGCTCAGGCTGTCCAAATAGCTAACCACTTGTTGTATCCGGAAAAGGATTTTCACATATCTACAAAATATTCCTCTGTTAGACCAATAAATGACCTGTGATGTAGATAATAAAATGGTATATAATATATGAAGGTGTTCCAGGATGAGAACAGAAGGGTTTGTAGCCCAGCATAGAAACCTGTTTTTGACTGATGTCTGCCACTCAATTTCCGGTCTGTGGTATTAGATGTACTGAAAGTACTGGTTTTAATGCGGAAACAGCACCATGTCGCGTGTCTCAACAGTTCAGTTTCACAGATGAAAATTGATGTAATAGGATGGTAAACTGTGCTGTACCTGTGTTTGATGCTTGATGAGACTATAATATGAACCCATTGTCAAGACTGGCCAATTTTTGTATACATTAGGTAACCACAATACAAGACGTTGATTGGGACGAGTACATGTATGTCGTCTGCTAAATCATTAAATGCTTTCTTCAGACAACAACATGGGAGTGGGGAATGCTTAGAAATCCTCCATTTCTTGTTGGAAATTTGCTTAGTAATTGCTTCAATTATTCAGTCTAATATGAATTAGGCCAAGCCTTAGGCCGAACGTAGTGTGTACGCCTACATATACATCTATACAGTTTTAGGCAAATTAATAACTTAAATATTGTCTACATTTACAGCAGATGAAATAGTAACTGCTTGACAGATGTAATCCACAATACAAAGTGACAGATAGGCTATATGTGGAGTATAGTGAATTTTTCTATATCTGGTTTCATTTACCCATAAAATTGACTGAGACCATGTAAGTGAGCAATTTTTATGCATGGCATAAAAAACAGTTGGATAATTAATTAAAAAAGAATTTAACAAGAGGTACCACATAAACTCACTGCATGTGCAAAAATATTTGCATTTAATAAAAGTGTTTAAAGTGAAAACATGCCAACCTCTGACTGTGCTCACTATGTGGCATAAACCAGAGATACATATATACACTTAAAAAATATTTTATTATTTAAGTTATAACCACTTGTAATATATAAAATTAAACCAACAAATAAAATGGAAACGGGAAGTAAAAGATGAAAACAATTTTATAATAAATTGAAATACATGTATTTTATTTACACTGATTAAATGATAGGTGGATTTGGTTTATTTATTTATTTATTTGATTGGAGTTTTACACAGTATCAGAGGGTGTTTGACTTTGACAATGACCTGTATTATGAGGGGAGAAGTTTGGGACATTTATCTGAAATTATATTGAAATTCAGTGAGTATTTTATTATTAAAAAAAACACCTGTAATCTAAGTATTCAGTGTAGAAATGAGGCAAAATTTGAACATATTATGATTGGCCTGTACGTGTAGAAATGAAGATAGTAAAATCTCTTTCATGAACTGCATTTCACCTCCTGCCTGAAATATATTATCAGATGTCATTTACACCTCACTTGCTACACCCTGCATTGTTCATTGTAGGTCTACATGTACTCATGTCACCGCTTCTTTCAGATAACTGTTTACTCAATTAAATCAATCGAGTATGAGGTAGCTGAAGTAAATCGCTAATGAAATATATGCTAATTGACCACACGGACATAGTAAAAGTAACTAAGCAATTTGACTGTTGTACCTTTTTTTTCTTTTTCTGTGGCTGCCCATAGGATGAGGCCTATATATGCCTTATGGTGTAAGTTATGGTGTGTTCTGTGTTTACCTTAACAAAAAAAGAAATACAGAATCTCACAGATATGACGGGTAAATGAAGTATACCCAGAGTACAGCATGTGCAAGGCCTTTGGCCTCGTCTCACTATGTTCGGTGTTAAAATCAAGCGTAATAAAGTGCAAGGAAAGTAGGTACAGTACCAGCATATCTTCACTGAAGAAACACCTGTAATTGCCCTATATGTACCTGACTTTCTGGCTTTTCTGCTGTAATCATACATCCTGTCGGTGAGCTGAATGACACTGACAGCGTTTAAACATAGCCCTGGATGACTACGCTTCGCTTAGTCATGGACTACTCCCATTGACTTCTGAAGGAAGCATCACGAGATTTCAGAAAACAGTTGATGCCCTGGGACGCTAAGCATTGTGTTGGAGTAACTGAACACACCAGGGAGGTTAGTAATTGATTGTTTTCAGAAATTTTACGATGCTTCCTTTAGAAGCCAGTAGGAACAATCCATGATTATGCGAGTCCCAGCAAAGCGTAGTTACCAAGGGCAAATATTAAACAAATTGTACTTGATTATTTGAAGTTTTGACTTTTTCATATATTTGTTGTATTTCAGACTATAATAGAAAATGGTTCCCCAAGGTGATGCAGCACTTAGACGCCAGCTTCAGAAGTCCTTCAAACTGATGCAGCAAGCTGTTGATAACTTGGAATCCCATGTGCCAGAATACACAAAATTAGTTTCGTCAGTGTGTAATTTGTGTGAACAGTTTGAATGTTGCAAGGCTGTAGAAGTGGAGGCAACACCTTTGAGGAAATTCAATGATGTGAAGACAAAATTACTCCTGAAATTGTCAAGTGAGATTCAGGGAAAACAGAGGCTCTGAAAACAATGCTGTAAGTATTTTTGTAACAAGGGCAGTTCTTGATAGCTGCTAATCCGAATGCACAGATCTCGCCCACTGTTTGCTGTTGTGGTGAAGGACCGAATTACAGGGACACCACTTACCTATATCTAGTGAAATTCTCCCCTTCCCATCACCATATGCAGTTTTGTAGTGATATTATGATTAAATATCATGTGTAAGGACATGAAGTTGAAAGATAAAGAATCTATTCTATGTGGTACATCATATTTTCGAGACTGCCACTGTAGTTGAACGAGTGAACACAATTTTGGAACATGCCCAAAAGCAGACATTTATTGCTTTTTTTTCTCTTTTAGTCTCAAGCATTATTTTGGCAACACAGTTATTAATATTTTGGTATTGGGTTAGTCATATCATTATAAGTTTGCACTATCTGAAATAAAATCAACTGAATTATGAGCTGAAGAATTTGACCACTGGTGAGGATTCAAGTGTTCACGTGAGCCAGTTTGAATGATGTGGTTTATGGCGGCTGTCTTAAATAAACTGTGTAATCTGGAGGCTTTTTGTGAATGACAGGACGTGGACTAGATGTTTAGCAGACAAGATGTTTAGCAGACATGATTAAGGCATATCCAAATGTTTGTCAACCTACTATTCCTCGATACTTGTAAGGCCTAAGTATTACAAAGCAAGTTACAGAGCTGCAGATAGCAGCTACATGTAGTTAAATAATTGCAAATCTAAAAAGGCATCAGCCTAGCCCAATATGTAGGTTATTGACTCCATATATATTTCCATATCCTATCATTGAGTAACTGTGGAACAAATTTATCCTGCAAATGACCCATCAGCTCGGTGTAGATTGCAGAACACTGATGTATAGGTAAATCGCTTGCCATATGACCATTGTTTTCACAACCGAACGAAGGGAGATAACCTACTTAGCAAACACATTTGACATCTTCTGGAGGGTTCAAGACTGTTGTTGTCCAGTGAAAAGCGGTGTATTTTGTCTGATGCGGGATAAATGTATGTACCCTGCTTCAAATTTCCAGATCTTCAGAGAAAACCTTTTGTGAAAGGCTCTCCAAGCAGAGACAGACTGTAGCAGATCTCCATGGGAAGTACTCCAGTCAGATGAGTCTTGACACCCTTGTTCAGAGATCTGCCACGGAACCTTCACTAGCAGATATGACCGAGTGGCTAATGGATGCGGATATAGCACTTCATCAGCAGTATCCTTCATGTGCAATTACTGTAAATCTTCCACGTTTTTGCATGTTTGCAAGGTGTTTATTTTAGCACATTCTGAGATCATTATTCTGTGTAGAGTGATAAAATTATACTTTTTGTAAGGTCCTGAAATTGGCCAATGTAGTTTTGTCTCCAAATCAAAGGAAAAAGAAATTAGGGTAGTGACATTGTACTTGTTTTGTATGAATGCATGGCTGAGTGCGATTTGACCTTGATATGATTGAATCCATCTTCTGTATGTTTACCCACCCGAATTCCTCTTTTCACATAAACCTTTTTATATAAATCACATAAATCTTTAAACCCATTCACATATGGAAGAGCGACTCTTCAGTGCAATTTATGCATATTGATAATTAGATTTTGGAGACAAAACTACATTGGTTGGATTGGCCAATTTCATGACTTCATAAAAAGTATAATTTTATCAGTTAACACAGGATAATACCCTCAGAATATGCTTGAATCAACACCTAGCAAATATGCAAAAAGGTTGAAGAATTACAGTATCCTATTGGCCGCCTCTGGTCCTCCTTCAATGTGCATGTCCCAAATGGTTAGTGAACAACACCAACATCACATTGTCCATCAACATCCCATTGTCCATCAACACAAGCACTAAAAAGTGATATATGTAACTGTGAAATAGCGCTATTATCTATAATAGCGAAGAAAATCCTGATATTCAGCCGTGATAATAATATAATAACATAAATGAGTATTGCGTGAAAAAAAAAAAAAAGACTCCTTAACCAAATTACCAGATTCTGCTGTAAGCTGTATTTGCTTGAGACGCTTAAATATGATGATACTAAATCAGCAGAAAAACTTCAAACTACATGCGTGCATGAAGAGAAGATTGTCATCAATCAGATTAAAGGTAAGAGCTGTTATTTCTGCAGGCAGCCTGTGGCATGAAAATGAGCAGTGCTCTGTAATCAATTCTCATACAATAACCCCGTCCTGAGTATTACATTTGTTTGCGTTGTTGTTGTTTAATACCATATGAGAATTTTTCAGAATTTGCATGAAATTGTTATATGCTACAAGCATCTCAACTACTCAGTGTAACTTGTGAGTTTCATGTCTTTCCTCTCATTTTATTTATTTATATATTTATTTATTTGATTGTTGCTCAGCAGTAATTGCTTTGTGGAACAGGGGCTGATCTCATGAATCCATTTTTGATGCATGATCTTAATTTTGGGCATTAGAAATTTAAAATTTTGTCTGACTCATCAGTGACAAATTTTGTCCAAATTTCAACCTCCAGTATTAAAACTAAGCATGGTAAAGTCAGAAAGTGTTTTGAGGAATTGGCCCCAGGGCTCTGGTGTATTGTAGACAAAATAGCAAGTCATTGTATCTGGGGTTGATATATATATGAAGATGTATTCATAAATTTTACCAAAGATGGATTGTCCTTTTCAAAGGAAATGACTGCAAATGTAGGAGATTATAGTAGAGAATTTTCATTAAATCAAACGACACTACTGCAGCAACTAGATGTCAATTGTGCCTTTGAGGTATGTTGAGATTAGTGACCGATAAATTAATGTCAACAGAGATTGCTTAACATTTTTCACAAGTCACATGATACAGTAGGACTGTTTTTACCTTTAACTGCAGAAGAGTTTGAACTTGAAACCCCTCTATTGGTGCTGTTATTACAGCAGTGCAGCAACAGACCTTGTAGCAACCTTGACACAGTCATTTCTCAGATGTGTTTCTATTTGTGCAGTTCAATGGATATTGTGATAAATTTTGTATGTTTGATTTTGTTTACACAGAGTATTTGGACAAAGTACATTTTTTCTTGATGGAGGATTTATGACAGTGACCTGGAGAAGAGATTCCAATTCCTTGATGAGAACTCGACAAACACTTTGTCAGAAAATTTGGTAAAGAAGCATGTGTATGTAACAGCTTAACGCCAATTTGTTGTTCCAAGAATATCACTGATTTTAATAAACAAGCTTGAACCGTGGTACAGCAGTTGAACAAGACTTGAACCCGCATCTAGTTGTGATCACATATAGCTCAGAAACATACGACTGACGTTTTGTAGACCATTACACCGCTTTCATAATGTCAACTAGTCGACCACATGTTGTCTGTCAGTGTCAAAGTTCACATCGCCCCTCAACACCTTCCTGGGTGATGTAAAACCATAAAAGCGAAACAACGGACTCTCTTTCACACTATAATACATGAACACATTAACATACAATTCAGAGCCAACAAATGTTCTTTGGCCTTTACAGCATTGTAGTATTCAGAGTCTTCAAAATGTTTAACTGACCTTCACATTGTGGATAGCATTTGGAGATACAGGGCGCATGGGAACAGCTGCACAAGAATATTGTGTGAACACTTACCACTGGTGCTATATTTATTGCATGTATGATTAAAATGCAATGCAGTGAAGTGCTAAATACATCAGTATTGTTTGAAATGTCTTTTGTATCATTTTCACTACATTTCTTAGAAGGACTTTCCTACAGTGTACTAGCTGAAGGTTACTGAGAGAATAAACATATGGCATACAATTCTGAAGCACATGTACAACTGTTGCCATGAGGTGCCGGTACATATTCAGAAATAGGCCTCCCTTACAGAGGGCTACTCTCACTATTTGTGAGCCCTTGATGACAATAAGCTCTCAATGACATTTCTGGACATTCAGCAGTCTAACTTGTTTTTCACCAGTATGGTGTGCATATCTGTACGTCACACATGGACAAGTTGGCCAGTAACTTGCCAAAGGTCAGTGGTTTACCTTCTGGGCACATCGGTTTCCTCCACACATAAAACTGTGCATGAGTGAAAAATTCTTGAGTATTGTATGAAACAACAATCAAATTAATAAATCCAGAGGGTTAAAGTTACAGTTCACTGTATTGAATTGAACTTCATACATAGCTTCACTGTGACAACTTACAAATCAAGTTTCAAATAAACCATTTTCATCTATTTTCGAGGAAATCATATACTTTGTCAGTCTTCATAGCATCTACCAGCGGAATGGGTCTCTTAAGGTCTGGGATATTAGAGATTTAGGGGCCTGTGTGGCTGCTGTGCCCTTTTGGTGTACTGAAGAATTTTTGACTGATTCAGCACCTCAGTTCTTAAGGTTTATGTATCCCTGGAGTAAACTATTGCCTTTCAATAAAGTTGGTATATGCCGTACTCAAGAATATTTTTACAACCAGCATTATGCTGGTAGGAAACCGGTCAGTAACCGGGGGAAACATAATCAATAATAAGAAAGCATAAGAATCGCAATTCAAAACTAATTCAAAATAAAAAATTTGTATATTTTTTGTCTTCGAAAAAGTACATAGAAATATCTTTAGTCACAAAGTCATAAAATTCTGAGTAAATTCGAAATCTTCAAGTATAAAAAGGTAAACGTTCTACTCACAGATGCCTTAAAGATAATCTAAGAAAAGGATCAAGTTCACAATGAAAAATCTTTGTCATGACATAAATGCTGGGGTGTAGCAAATGTCAAATTGGTTTCTATAGCCAAACGCACACCCTCTCCTGATTGGTCGGTGAATCAGTGTACGTATGTCACTCGTAGGGCCTGGTTTCACTGGCTCCGCCCATGAAGATGTTTTCTATAGCAATGGATACTTTAGGATTGAAGCCTAGGATTGGCTGAAAAAAAACACTATCCAGAACCATTCAGTTGTCTAAAAACATTACATACATGAGTGTAGAAGTACAGGTACATACCTTTGATGTGACGTACTGTCATTATTTTAAGGATAGGTTTCCGGGATGCAAGTTTAAAGCTTGTCTCTCTAACTCCTGTATTTAAAAGCTAGTATGTGTATAAATGGGCATAAAATGTTACTGACTAGCTCAAAACAGAATGTATTTCAGTTATAAAGAATAATTACAAAAATATCAACATGACTATTTTCAACTTTCAGATTCTTGGTCCACGCATGTGTCCAAAGTTAAAGATGTAAAAAGTCAATCGATCACATTCAATAAAAATATTAAGAAATAAAAAGGTGTTAAATTGAATATGCCGTGCTCCTGTTGCACAGCGGCTCTCCCCTGAATATGAGAACTCTTCAGTAGTTTCTCTTTAAAATACCATCAAGTAGGGACACAAAAAATATCAAATGAAGAAATAAATTTGAACATTGGCTTTTTGCATGTCAAAATTTATGTTAAAAACTAGGCAAAACTGTAGAATGTGTATGAGTAGGCTATATCTGAGTGAATGATTTACTAAGGTCCAAGAGAAATAGAAACCTCTAACAGGGTGAAAGTTTCTAACTTCCACCTGGGAAGAACATTGAAGGCCCCTTTGTGGAATGGCGAGAGAGCAAGTCTTGCACTCGCGTGACACTTTGGTATGAGTGTAATATGACTAAACTCAGTTGATCAGTTCCACTCAGGCTGAGAAACTTAAGAATGTCTCTTATTTCTAGTGGAGTAAAGACTTCACGTTACGTTTACTTAGTTGATTAGATCACAACTTCAATGTAAGTTTACCTATTGTGTGTAGTTGTTTTGATTATTTCTTCTTTTTTTTAATGTTTTGGAGTATTAAAAAACTTTGTTCAAAGGCAATGGTACAGTAATAGACGAGCACTAGATGGTGACAAGTTGCCACTGAAGAAAATTAACAAATGACTGTATATCAAATCATTTGCTACTTAGCTGCCAAAATTTATAAACATATGTATTAGTTTGAAGTGTTGACAATTTCCATATACATGTGTGTAGAATCTCGCTGTTGATATATTAATATATTATAGCCTCTCTCACTGATTTAACAAAAGTCAAAAAAAAAAGAAATTGTAAAAACAAAACAAACTTTCTATGTGGGAAGTATTGACATTTTTCATACCTAGCTATAGTGATGTTGTGTGAGCCAAATTCTTTCCTGGCTATGGGCCTCAAAAACCTTTTCAGCTTTATATTTGTATGAATTTCTGCATGTTGCAGTGAATTTATTGTTTGCATTTGTTTACATTTTTATCTGAAAATGATGTGGTGTTCAAAGCAGTGGATACAACAGGTTGTCAGCACTGAAGGGAAATCTCAGTGAGTCACTACGGGGCTATTCCGGCCAACACAGGTTCAGCATACAGAGCCGCAAGACTTTCTCAGACAAGATGGCTTCCATTCCCTCCAATGCTCTTTCCAGCTAACTTAAATGAAGCCTTATTTGGGTCTATCAAAGAATATAATGTGAAGAACGTAAAAGGAAAGGATACACAATGTCACAACTGTCTTCAATTTCTATCATAAAATGTTAATCTTCAAAGAACTTCACTTGTGATCATACTGTTCTTCTTCTTGAACTAGTTTCAGTCCTTCTTCATATGCTAGTCGCAGTCTTTCCAGTGTCTCTGCCATTCTAGCTGCACGCTCATCTCCGCCGAACTCTTTGGTCCATTTCTGAATTGGAGTTGGTTCTCTTTTTCGAGGCCTTCTTTGCTCTCGTTGCCTCTCTTCTTGCTTTCTCTTCTCTCGCTCTAATTCTCGTAACCGGTCCTGGTTAATAACATGATCAATTTTCAATACATTAGTTTCCACAAAACACAGTTGCTCTAATATTTTAACTGACATTTTTTGTAATGTCACAAAAACATACGGAAAAGAAATCGATTAACATTGATACAGTGTAAACTGCTAATACATACAAGTTATGAGTTACCTCTCTTGACCCTCATGCTGAAATGCTTGTAGCTGTGCGACAATCGGACAAGCCATAAAGTTTTCTTTGTACTCAAAATAGTCTCCATTTTGCTTGTCTAGAAATATGTGGCTTTATAATAAATGTTTTTGGAAGTGTCAATAATCAAATGTTCTAACCAATTAGCCTTTTAAGATGTTATCTCCCTTGATGTGCACACAGCGGGCTATGCAGAAATACATATATGTACTGTGTGATAATTAGACTTTCCATTAATGTTTTCTCTGTTTTTCAGGCAGTGTGCCTCAGATTATAAATGGAAGAAGGTTGGCATGAAACTACTTTGAAGGAAGGAGTGGGTGTCACATGCCCTGAGCATCAACACGTTTCTTGACAAACCAAATTTATCGAAAGTTGGAAATTAATGAACGTCTAAATTCCACCAGTGAACTGTTAACACAAAACAAACCATAAATACAAATACAGTAAATACATGTAACCTAAACTTTCAGCCTCATAAAGTGCATTTTTGAAAACAAATGCAAGTCATAAAAAGGCTAGTTAACAATTTTTCCCAGCAGGATGTCATCTTGCCTTCCACACAAACCTTTGAACACGTATAACTAAGATCATCAGGGGGCACTTGCACCAAATTCCATAAATCAACTTTTCATAACTTTTCTTGTAAATGACGTCGCCTTATGGCACTATAACCCAGACAATGTCTTTTGCGAAAAATGTTACCAGAAATGTGACTGATAAAGGTTTGTGAAAGTGGCCTCAGAGCTCTAAAAATAGGGCAAATGTGTCATGGGTGAAATTTAGGTCATTTTTTTCTTCTTCTTACCTGGTATGCCATATCTTTTGGGTCATTGGTAGGTCTTACAGTCGAGGCACTACGGCTCCGCTCCAAAGCTGGAAGCACCTTGGGAGTGCTTCGTGGAGAGCTGTTGTTTGATGAAGTCTCCAGGGCTGATAACCTGTGAGGAAGAAATAATGCCAGCACTGTCAGCAGTCATTCATGTACACTTACATTACCACTTTTCGTCTGCAAATCAGTCACTGATTGGCTGAATTTATAACCAGCTCTATATGTGCAGCCAAACTCAAGAACACATTAACTGCTCTTTTCACAAAATGCTACAATAAAGCAGGCTATTCACACCATTTTATCGCAGTAACTCGCTTGGCTCATGCAGATAGGAGGCTATGAAGCATCTGCTGAACAGAAGAATGTGCAAAGAGAAAACTCATATCGGTTACATGTACACTGGAAACGAAAGTCCACTTCCTGTTTGCCTGTAGTCTTTGTCACAACAAGTTGGGATTTTTGTTAAGAAATCAACTAGAAAGCTTCAAAGATGGAAAAAAAAAGCTGAAATCCAGTAATAAGTTATGTGGTCTGTTAGCCAATGTGAAGGCTGAATTCAGGGATCTGACAGTTACAAAGTGCTCTCTTGTAGATGACGTGTGGCAGTAGACACAGATTGCGAGGTGAATACAGAATGCACCAAATGCTTAACAAGATTGCCTTCAGACAATGAACAGCTAAATGCCGATTGGCCTAACATGGTAGTCCCCGATGTATTTGAGTGTATGTTGTGTTTATCGAATTAATATTCTTTCACAAAAATAATTTCATGAATAAATGAATATGATCAGAAATGTTAAACATTCCATTTTTTTTTTTTAGAATCAACATTGTAAAGCACAAGATAATCAGTTTAAGAGGTGCTTGCTAAACAAAGAATAATAACTGTGTTCAAAACAAATTAAGAGTACTCTTACTCTTTATTAACTTAAGAAAAACTCATAATGTCTTACTGTTCACTTCGTTCTTGTCTCCTCCGTCTTATCACTTCATAGCTTGGGAACATGTAGTTACCTCTGATAGCTGGTTTCTTGTTTGGTGCAGACATAGGTCTCACTTTGTCATACTCAACCATTGCACCATGACCTTTGGGACAGTAGAAGTATCTTTTTCCATTGAGAATGCCATTATGAGTTGAATTCACTGAAATTGAAAACATTTTAAAATAATGTAATTGATTTAATGATTGCTACATGGATGTTTAAGTCTTCCCTAGTAATGTTTGATCTTCAAATACAAGCACAATTTAATATTTCTCCAAATAATGAATTAGGCAAATACCTGATAGTTAAAAATCGTATACATGGAAAGCTAAAATCACACAAACAAAAGATGTGAGTTGCACAGATTTTGAACTCTGTGAAATTGCAAACAGTTTATAATAATTAATTTAATGGTTGAACATGGAAGTTGAGATGTTCCCTAATAATATCTGATCTTCAAAAATACAAACACTGCCAAGTGCTTTTATTTCTTCAGTTCAAGTAACAGGCAACTTATACCAGGAAAGCTGGAATCACAAAAACAAAAGACGTGAATTGCACAAATTTTTTAAAGTCTTAATAATTCACCATTATCATCCAGTTTTACTCCAACATACAGCTTCGGTCGATGTCTCTCTAGGTATCCCACATATCGCACTGTGCCTAAATAACCAGACAGTAAAAGACCAATGCAATTCTTTTCCCAGCATAGAAACATACAAACATGTAAGTTATATGCAAAAAAAAACAAAAAAACAGCTAAATTTCTGATGTTCCATGTCAAGTCTTCATTGACTATAAACCCATGCATATACCCCTGAATACCACCATTATAAAGTGCTGAAAACTTAAGCAGCAAGCAACAAAATCCAAGTACACAAAGAATTAAAAAAAGGGGTCACAGAAGCCCCTATACTACCAAACAAAGTATCAAACTATTACAGATTTTAGTTACAAATTGAAGTTAAAAGCTGAGGTATGATAAACAATATGTATGATGTAATGTGAGCATAGAGAGCTGCACATGTGCTTTAAGGAGTTTGATGTAGCGTGTGATCAACCAGATTACCCACCTGTGTGTTTGTCATTCACTGTTACTCGTCCCCCCAGGGGTAGGTATGGGGTTTTCTCTGGATGATTTAACAGTTTTGTTTTGCAAATGGGGGAGCGCTTTAAACGCCCAGCTTCTGGGCCAAAAGTACTTTTCCAAAACCTCTTACATGGCCCGCAGGTGCAGAGAAATGGGTCTCTTCGTGTCTACAGATCAAAGAATAGCAAAACTGTCAGCTAAGTTATCAGGTTTGACAGATTCATGTATTTCAACATTGACTTTTACACATGTATACAGAAATATTTTTTTCCCAAATATAGAACATACAGTAGATAAGCAAGTGCATCCACACATATTTACATAGTATATATAATTGATTTAATGGCATGGAAATAAATATATAGTGCAAATGTACAAGTACATGTATTAAAAAAAAATCTTGTTTGCCACAGCTTTGTATTTCAGCTGCAGTTTCAAACATCTGCAGGTAAACTGAATGTTTGGGGGATGGGGGTGTTGGTGTGGGGGAATCATATGGTTGTTTACAAATTTTCAGAATGCTAACTTGTGTAAATAACACAGACCACACGGATTATTTATGTCCACATCCACGCTAAGACAATTATCTTATTCAGTTATTTACTGTCAATAAGAATGACCCTGAAATTAATTTGTGGTTTACAAAGGCTTTCTAATAATCATCTACAAATGAGCAAAAGTTAAGCTGAAATATGTGGAGCATGTAACACTAACAGAACATGCAGACCCGTAAACAAACCTGCTATAGCGTACATGAGGTCATATACATACACTAATATGCTGTAATGTTGGATAGCCATCCGTTTAGTATAAATGTTGAAAGAATAAAGGGTTGAGCAGTGCTTACACAAGAACTAGAAGCTTGATTTCTTTACCTGGTTCGAAGAAAAGTGAAAAAGAACAGTTTACAACCTAATATTGCAAAACAACACACATAAGTGACACGAAACGCAAGCTTGTCTCTATTAGTCAACAGCCAGCACGCACTGAGAACTGGGTCGCCTGCCGAAGTGTTGTAAATGCGCAGGTAATTTTTTGTGACAAACAAGACCAGGACGGAATAAATCCACATGGCATAAAGACAACGAATAAAGCAACTTGAAACCTCATTTTCTCCTGTCTTCATTTCGATTTCTTGGTGTCCTCGGCTGAAAAAGTGAAAACATTTCCGAGAGCGAAAGCCGATTAGCAGTCAAAAGCGTCTTGTTGTCAAGCCAATCTGTCGCTTACACCATGAACTGAAAATTTAATTAATGCAATCTAAATATACACGCAATATCCAAATAAATATTTATAATGTGTTTCCCTGAGTGTAACACGTCATTAGGTCTTGCCACATATTGCGTTAAATTAACAGTTTCTTTTTAATTTTACTTATTCATAATGTGTTGCTATTGGTGTAAGCGGCATCACACGATGAACCGGGGAAAATATTTATGATTGAAGGCTTATTATGTCCCTGACTAACAGTCGTTATGGAACTACACGTCATGGCGGCAAAACCTTTCGACGCGTGCGGTAAGTATGAACAGTAAAGCCAGGGAATATTGTAATCTCCACTACTCGAATAATTATTCTCCAAAGTCATGGTCGATATCAACGTGGGGAAATTGATTTTTTACTTCCGACTTTTCACACGCCTAGTGTTGTTGTTGCAGCTGTCACGAGATGAACGCCAGTTGAGGTGAAGTGAACGTGTCTGTATGTGGTGGTTTTTCACACCCGAGAATAAGACCGCATGGCTGTTATATACACTGTTGTTGCTGTTATATATTTATGCTGCACTCTGAAGGATGAAATTTATGGACACGTCTTTCGTAAATGGCAATAATGTTAGTCCAACAAGTGTCCAAATGCATACATACTCAGAATGAACTGTTATGTCGCATAGTTAATGTTTCAATGTTTTGACAGGGCCTTGTTTGTAATCAGCAGGAGTTAATTTAATTTTAACTTCTCCTAAGCAGTGTGGCTTATTTTGATTTAAGTGTTCTTTTTTTTCACGATGTTAATATTTTTAGTTAGAATGAAAACAAAAGACATTCCCAAGTGACCTATCCTACTTTTGAAGGCTGGCCCACGCTCAATTACTTGTACCTACATTTTACCTACATGATTTGTAAAAGTGAAAAAACTGCCTGTGCCCATGTCTTTCATATATGGTCCTTTTACTTAAAAAAGCATAGACCATAACTTAATACTGTAGCGGGGGCCTCCGTGGCTCATTTGGTTAGTGCGGTAGCACAGCGTGATGACCCAGCAGTCTCTCACCAATGCGGTTGCTGAGAGTTCAAGTACAGCTCATGCTGGCTTCCTCTCACGCCGTACGTGGGAAGGTCTGCCAGCAACCTGTGGATGGTCGTGGGTTTCCCTTGGACTTTGCCCAGTTTCCACCTATCATAATGCTGGCTGCCGTCGTATAAGTGAAATATTCTTGAGTATGGTGTGAAACACCAATTAAATAAATAAATACCACAGCGCATACTACCAGATGAATGGCTGTGTCTTGACAACCCCTGGGGCTCAAATACAGCCTTTGTCTCATTAAAGACTCAGTAATTTTGGGTTATAAAACCACATTTTCCAATTATATACATCACCCCAAGACCTACGTGACATTCAGTTTTAGTGTTATTCTTTAACCTTTTCCCATGTTTGCAATGTGTTTATTCAAGTATATTCTGAAGACATTTTTCTGTATTGACTGATAAAATTATACATTTTGTACAGCCGTGAAACTTGACGGTCTAATCAATGCAGTTTTGTTTCCAAAATCAAATGAAAAATGTGCATAAATTGGACTAACAGTTGCTGTTTCATATGCAAAAATTTTTAGGGATTAGGGTAATACTGAGTATATGGACCTCTTATGTAATGAGAGCAGAACTTCTCACTTTAAATGCAAATATTTGAAAATACTGGGGACAGTACTTTAAAAAAAAAATGCATATCATTTTAAGGGATACTGATATTGCAGTGCTTGTGTGCAATGTATTAAGCTTGGGCTTTTGTGTATACATGCATGTATGTAAAAATATATTGGTATGAGATCGTCATGCAAGAGTGTGGACTAGAGCTAAACAGGCCTGTGTGCTATCAATGTAAATAAGTCATGATTGTGTACAGTTAGATTAGTACAGCGCAGAAACAGGTACACTGCTTTGGTTACCTAAAGATAGAGCATCTGGCTTGAAGTCAGGAGACTTGGGATTAACTCTGGGTCACGTCATACCAAAGACTTTAAAACTGGTCTCCCACCAATGCAGTCGCTGTGAGTTCAAGTCTAGCTCATGCCGGCTTCCCCTCCAGCCATACTCGGGAAGACCTGCCAGCAACCTGCGGATGGTGGTGGGTTTTCCCTGGGACCTGGCCAGTTTCCCCTAACCACAAAGCTGGCGGCCATTGTTTAGGTGCAGTATTCTTGACTACGGAGTAAAACACCAAATAAATAAATAAGTTAAATATGGTACTTGTTGTACTGAAACAGGACTGCATGGTTGATCTGGTGTCAGGGTGGGGTGTCATGCCTGATCAGTATTTAAGGCAGCATGGACTCGACATGCCTTAAGAAGACACAGTATACACATGTAGCTACTGAATTAAAAGTTGTAAAGTATGACGTGAAATCCCAAGCATGCATACATACACACATGTACATACATACACATATGCAATCTGGTTGGGCTAGTTTACATGTGTTGTAGATATTTCTATGATATACATTTTCTGTGCTTTCTATAAGTAAACATTGACCCAGTTAATTAGGCATGCATGATGCTGACTTCATTCACACATGTACGTATGATACAGTCAGTGTACATGTAGTTTGTCGGGTTAATTGTCTATGTTCATCGGGCACAGTCACATTGCAATACTGCTACATGTGTGTATGTACACTGTGTGTTGAGGTTAATGCCAGTCAGCTTGGGTCTCTGATATTTATAATGTCATCCCTAGGCAAACACTTGACTACTTGTAGCTGTAAGCACAATGTGGTACATGTACATGCACAAGTATCAACTCACATGGCTATATATATACGTTGCATATGAGAGTACATGCACAGTCATCATAAATGTGCTCACCTGTTCAAATTAGAGCTGAAGCTAATATCTGACATGACCATGGTGATAGTCTGAATGACAATTACCTTAATTCTTCAACTTTTTCAACCACTATTTTCAAAACATTTAGAGAGAACTATGGGTTGTACAGAAATAATTTGCACAGTTTTATGAAGCTTGCATCTTTGGTAACATAAACAAATCATGTTTATTTTCATTTTCATAATAATTGTATCCATAAATTCCAGTGAAAAAAGTGCTTTAGTGGTTGAAAAATTTGAAATTTACAGCAATGGAATATTAAAGTAATTTGTAAAGGTGGTTACATCTAAAGGCACTGTTTGTATTGAGCTCAGGTGTTGCACACATGCCAAACACAGTGACATGAGGACAGATGTTCCATCTTTAATGTTGCTTGAGAATAATATAAATTAAAGTATAAAATATCAGTCTCTGAAATATTACTATATTGGGCTATGCACACGTGTAAAGCAAAGGAGGGATGTTCTGTCTTTCATGCCATGTGCGAATATTAATTACCCTAAATTACAAAGTTCATGCCTTACAGCATCTTCCCTTTATGTTGTAGAATATTTGTAAGTATGGTAAGACTCTTTTCTCTTTGTTTCATTCCTTTTTTACCATTCCCCTTTTTGAGCACCATATGGTAAATGACCTAAACTTTCACCCAAAAAGTGCATTTTAAGAGGCAAATAAAAGTCCTAAACTGGAATTTCTTTTGCTGAAACTTCTTTTTTCCAGCAGTATGTCATCATACATTCCAAAACAAAGCTCAAAACACGGGTTTAGGGTTGATAGAATTGTCTGAAGATAAAATAGAAGGTAGTTGATGATCAGAAATGACATAGGTACCTTAGGTGAATATATCAGACAGAAATAAGTGTCATTTAGAAAGTGGATTTAAGTAACAGTATTATCGTTATTAGGGATTACACTTTCTGAATATAGCACAGATAGTAGTGCTGAAATTTGGCTGAGACCACTGCAAGTTTTGGACCAGCGACTTCAGAGTTAGGCACCAAATCACCAGCAGTACATGTTAACCATCTAGACCACTCGCCCAAAATAGGGGGTAGTTGACTGGTAGACTTCACAGCGAACATGAATTACCCTTCTGATGATCAGAAATGACATGGCTCCCTTAGGTGAATATATCCAACAGGTATACAGTGTAGATGTAATTTAGAAAGTGGATTAAGTAACAGTATTATTGTTATTAGGGATTACACTTTCTGAATACTTTCACTTTCATTTCTGATCAAGACTACATGTATTATTACTGTCTTTGAATTTGTCAGTTGTGTTTGTTCCACAAATGTGAATTTTAAAACATCGATATTCTTGTACATGTAGCCATGTAGTTCATTTTACAGTTTCTTTTTTTTCAAAAGTATGTAAACTTATCTTTATCCCACGTGACAGCTTTTAACCCCCAAGCATTCTCACACTGTGCTTATTCCCGTTTCCTGCTTTGGCTGTGATATCTAAAACATTTATTCTGTACCTTCATTTTTTTAAAACTTCATGTACATGTATAAGGAAAAAAACAAGTTCTTCGTCAGAGGCGCTTGAAGAAAAATCGTCAGAAGTGGTAATATCTTGTTTCTCTCTCAGTTACTCATAGCGTAACGATTTTAATGAATTTTAACTTTTTATATATTTATCAGGATGTGCTTAATTAGTATATCCTATGTGTTGAAAACTAGCAGATAGGATCTAGGGCAGAAAATTTGTTAGCCTGGTACATGTACATGCAACTTGAAGTATAAAAATGTTCTTCACGATGAGCTGATCTACTCCCCCCCCCCCCACACCATAAATAAAGAAAAAAGGCATGATTAATAATAGAATAATGATTAATATAGAATAAATGGAAGATAAAGATAATAGGTTAAGATCAGTTAAATTTTAAGCTACAAGTACATGTAGATTATGTTAATTTCTTTACGTCTCATTCATGACTTTGTTCAGCATGAAGGGGATAGAGCAACGACTGCTTGACCCGTATCAGCATAATGGCTCGGGCGGGGCGGCTTACTTGTCTTCAGTAAGTTGTCTCAGTGAAGCAGCACTAGAGCGGTGGACATCTGTTCTGCAACAAGGAGGCACATTGCATACACCCTAAAGGATTCCTTCGTCGTCATACGACTGAAAAATTGTTGAGTACTACCTTAAACCCCAGGCACTCACTCACTCACTCATTCATGACTTTTATAAGAAGTACTGAACATGCCTAAATGATTCATGAAAAATGATAAGTGATAAATGAAAGGTACAGTAGAGCTGGATCCCAGCCGGATATCCTACACCCATCCTGGCTGCACGGTCCCTGTTTGGTGATCTTGTTCGTTTCTCTGTACTTCATGGCCATGTAACCAGATCAGAATGTGCAGATCATGGCACCATCATTGGCGTGAGACTGCCGTATGATTTTACAACGTTATAAAGGAGTACATACATTACATGTATCTGAACAGCACCTTCTGCTACAACAGCCACGTGCTCAGCATATACAATTGTATATACCTCGTGCAGTTCTAAGGCTATGTCGGAATTGTCAAAAATAGTTTCGTAAGAAACACAGTATAAAAAGCTGCCGAATTCTGATCGGAATGAGAGGGCCACCGAGGACATAGGATCGCTCCACGATTGCAGTAGGGAGTAGATCGGGATCATTGTATGATGGCCTGAACTTCGGCGTATGATCCAGTCATGATGAGTGTGAGATATTTGACTGGGATCTGTGGGCATGGTACATGGACATACACTGTCTGTAATTCTATTGTGAGGTTATTATTGAAATCCTTTTATTGAAGGCCTTAACACTACCAGTAATGAAATACACATCTGCTAAAGCGTTTCAGTGCTTTTTGGCTGGGCAGTGTTTTCTTTACCGTTTTCTCTCTGTATTATTTAAAACATTTTTTGTGATACCTGTGGTTTTCAGAACCGAAGAGGACGATGAAGACGACTTGTCGGAAATGGATGAAATCCCTTTGATTCTCTGTGACGACGGATTTGAAATGGATGAAAACGATTCGTTGATGCGTCGTAAGCACTATCGCTGGCCTAATCAGAGTGTATCTGATAGTATCGGTAATTGTTTAGCCAGGTAAGACAGGTGTCTGCACTTTATACTGATGTAATAGTATATTAGTTGGTAAATGACCTAAAGTAGTGCTCATGGCAAAATTTGATTGACATCGGAAATGTGTTTTGAGGGTGGTATCATGCTAGGGTAGCACAGTGGACCTCGAGCCTCTTAATACCATTGTGTAGCGTCGGAAGGTTTGCCAGCAACCTGCAGATGGTTGTGAGTTTCCCCTGGGCTCTGCCCGGTTTCCACCCACCATAATGCTGGCTGCCGTCGTATAAGTGAAATATTCTTGAGTATGGCATAAAACACCAATCAAATAAATAAATAAATCTTAATACCATTGTCATGGCTGTGAGTCCATCTCATGCTGGCTACCTCCAGTCCTCATGGTTGTACGTGTACAGATCTGTCAGCAATGTGTGGATGGTTGGTTGTTTCCTTTAGGCTTTGTCCGGTTTTGTCCCACCATAATGATGGCCGCGGTCATGGAATAAATGAACACTGAATGAATGTTGTCTGATTTGTTTGGAAAAGTATAGGATGATATCCTACTGGCACAACTATAAGTTTCAACTTTAAAAGTCATAGTATTTATTTAGTGGTACATGTATATTTGTTTGCCTGGGTGAAACTTTGGGGCATTTGTCGTCATTTTCTTTTTTCAAGGGCTTTTTATTAAACTGATAATAAAACACAAACTCACACTTTATAGCTGTCTACAACCCTAATTCTTCTAATTTGTGGGACAAAGATTAGTAGTATTGAAAGTAGAATATTACATTTCTTTACCAGCCTTTTGGAACAGCAAAGATATGAGTATGTTGTTCATTAGATGATCTAACCAAGTGAGAAAAAAAGAAACTCCGTATTCTTGCTACAATTACATATATTGGCTAAAATGACCAGTTCATATGTCCCCAATATTAAAAGAAATACATGTAGGGAATAAAGGGTTGACTGACTATATAATACCTTAGAGAGCTCTCATGGCTAGACTGATCATCTAAGCTATAATATTTTCATAGAACTCAGCATGTGTGATTTATAGTATGAAATAAAGTGTACATTGCACTCGAAAGGCTGATATTCAAAATGGTGACACACATACATGTAGATTAAGCTTCCTTTATGTACTATTATACATGAATATCAAAATTTGTTGTGTCTGTCAATACACAGCAGTTCAGGTAATAGCTGCCTGGCTGACAGCTGATTGGTGGAATATTAACCAATGAACGTTCAGCTGGAAGCATTGACAATTGATCCAGACAACATCTGTTGCCATCTTTTCAGTGTCATTTGGAAATCCCTCACACTATATTGACTGCACAGAGCACCTATATATAGATATAAAGCATGAACGTGTCTAACTAGGACATCACCAGAATACATAGCACATACACATATGTATATATATATACATGCATGACCATATAGGTTTTCTTCCTATAATCCAGCTAAGGGTTTCATCTGCTGATGATCTGAACTGAAAATTGAACACCAGTGCATGTGTTAGCTACTGATACATTGGACACATCTGTTAAATGGTGATGAGGTTGCACAACTGCAGACTGCTGTCGTTGATTATGTATGCCATGGACAATTTACATGTATCTGTGAGGTAGCGATGTCCTATGTCGGGGTATTTGTACAAATAAGAGACATGGGCGGCAGCAGAGGTGAAGGACAACATTGGTAAATTATAAGTGCATGTAGCTTTTCTTTATCTCATTTGGTAAATACACATACAAGACCCCTGTTTCGTGAAACACACTTCAGTAACTTAGGGCTGTTGTAGAGATAGGAAGTCTGCTTAGGTAAACATGGTAAAGGGCTACTTTAAACACTAAGTAGGCTTCATGAATCCGAGATCAAGCGGTATCTTATTTACTTTAATGCAGAGTTCTTGAATTACATTTCGTTGTAAATGTGCGTATGTATAAAGGCCTATAGTTTTGTGGTTTACATGTATTAAAGCGTTTTTACAATTCAAATCCATTACGTTTTAGACCTGTTTGGTACCGGTAGAGTAATGATTAGATAGATTCGAAGGCGGGTAATCCTGGATCAAAGAGGGGTCGGGTCATACCAAAGACTTTAAAAATAGTACTTGTTGCTGCCTCACAAGGTGCTAAGCACTGAGAGGTTAGAGCACGGAAACAGGACTGGTTGGCTCGGTGTCAGTATAATGTGACATTAAGTCATATCTGGTGTCGTGGGCATGGCTCTTCAGTAGGGGCGTGGACTCACTCTGCCACAAGAATACACAGTATATGAACATGCACTTAATGAGTTCTCATCTTCATATGACTGAAAAATTGTTGAGTACGACGTACAACCCAAGGAATACATGTACATACATTAGATTTTATTAGAATTTTTTCAGGGTCATATGTCAGCTGGTGTAATTATGTCTAATGGAGACAGGTTATGGAAACTTAGTGATCCTAGTGATTTTCCTTTAAGGGTAATGCATACATGTACATTGCGACATATAGGTGTGCTTTATACAAAGTAATGAATTTGTGCATTATACATGATTAAGGTGGAGTCTGGTACATTTATGTTGAAGGTATGGTGGAAATTTCATAATTGCCTGTTTGTATACTTAAGTACGTTTATCATGGTCAGTCTTCTTTCCATGGTCAAGAGCAGGTTGTGACCAAATGATTAAGGTTTTTAGCTTTCTTTGGCGTGGATTCAAAACCAGGCATGGACAGAGAAATTGTAGATTCCCCTTACTCTGGCTGCTTGTGGGACCTTTGTGACGAATAGATGTCTGTTTGCGCTGTCGAACATTCATTGATCAAAATTTAAGGTTCCACCAATGTGGTGTGAATATCTCTACCTCACATGTGGGAAAGTTCGTCTGTAACTTGTGAAATCTTTACAATTTGCGCTCCGGTTTTGTATAAATAAAAATGTTTGAGTGTGGTGTTAAACAACTATTAAATAAGAAAAAAAATTTTCAGATTCTCTCCGTTGTCTTTTCAGCTGCTGTAATTCGTTGGCAAGGAAATGTGGGACATACAAAGAACTGAAGCCCAGGCGTGTGTTCCTGGGCAAGGCATCTCATCAGGAGAAGTTCCCCAAAAATGTGGTGAAGAATCAGAAGTACAATTTCTTCACCTTTTTACCCTTGGTATGAATGATTCTTTATTTGTTGAAGTTTATGTTATCATAATTTCATTCCATAGATGTATGTATATTACAGTAAGCACAGCAGGAAAGTTCAAAGTTAAACTGACTACAGGCATGGGGGAAAAGAAAAGTCTAGCCCTGAGTGATAGAACTATGGGGTGCCGAGAAAAAAATTCCAGTTTTGTTAAGAATGCATCTTTAGTGACAGAGATGAATCATTTTAGAGTCATTTTCATCATAATTGTATGTATAAAATCGACTGAAAATTAAGTATGTCTGAGGTTGAAAGATTTACCATAGATTATCTAAGGCCATCCTTAAACATTTCTTTGTTGGATATAAGTGGGCCTTTTTAAAAAAAAAAAAGATAGGATCAGTCATAAGGAAATAACCTCTTTTTGTCTGGGTAGTGAAATTGATAGGGATTCTAAAGAAATTAAAAAATTTCAGTGAAACAGAGAGTAGGGCCCTTTTTCTAAGCATCGCTTGTGTTACACCCAACAAACATATTTTTAATGAAGGCCAACTAGGTTGTGGGATTTTATGAGATCTGAGTGGAAAAGGTAGTTCAGAATTACTTTCTACCAGTTATTTTTTTTTTTTTTTTTTTTCGATTTCAGGTATTATTTGAACAATTCAAGTTCTTCCTCAACTTTTTCTTCCTGGTCATGGCATGTCTACAATTTGTGCCTGAACTGAGGATAGGCTACCTCTATACCTACTGGGTACCCCTGGTCAGTATTATACTATGTGTGCAGGACAGTCCAGCCTAAAAATCTGTGTTTGGCATTTTTAAAACATCCCTTTAAAGGGAGAGAAGTCAGGAGACCCAGGGATCAAACCCGGGTCAGGTCATACGAAAGACTGAAAATGATACTTACTGCTGCAACCCGTGGTGCTCAGCACTGAGAAGATAGAGCAAGGAAACATGACTGATTGGCCTGGTATCAGTATAATGTGACTGCGTAGGGTGTTATGTCTGATGACTTCATGTCTTGTGCACCCATTGTGTAAATCTGTAATTTTTTTTCTTCTAATTCTACCTTTAAGCACAGTGCCTCCAAACATATGTCACAAATTTCCATGAATGTTTTATTTTTTTTTTTCTTTTGTGTACATCTTTCCAGTGAGCCAGACTGGTGCTTTCTTGAAAGATTAGAGTCCAAATTTAGCTACTTGCCTTGAGTACCTGTTTAACAGTATGTTACCAGGAAGGCCTCTGAGAAACGTAATTATGACTTTAAATCATCAAAAGTTCAGAGGGTGACATCATAGATGGCCAACCTAAGTCTAGCTGACCCATATAACCTCAGAGTGGGAATTTGTATCAAAACTATGTCATTTTCGAAATGGATTCTAGCTACACAGAAGCAAATATAATGCCTATAAATTTGAACCCAAAGTGGATGGCATTGAAGTTCTGATTTATGACACTTGACATCTCTGGCCAGACTTCAGGTTCTGAGTTTCCAGGCGTTGAATATGATCTTTGTCCAGGCATGCATTTCCAACTGCACTGGCAATACGGACTGGTTAGCTATAGTTGTATCCTGTGTTATGCTGTTTTTCTACATTTTGTGCGTATATCAAATTTAATATTACCACTCTTTCCCTCTGTCCACTTCACAATAAATATCATTCTATTCCCCGAGTGGATTTACATCAAGGCAATACTGAAAAAACATTCTTACAACTGTTTAAATTTCATAGTTATGGTCAGAATTACTTAAGCACGTGAAACCGGTATTATGAAGGGTGGCATTAATCCTTTTTTGTTTTTTTTGTTGTTGCTAATCCGCGTAATGTGGATCACAGATTAAAACAATGGGAGATGGATTATTACTATGTAAGATTGCTTTCGCACCTACCTTGAGCAGTTTTCAAAGAGATGTCACTTATTTTCGCACCTGTTTTCGATGAGTAATTTTAATCAACCAGCAGTATTTCAACCGCAGTCATTAATTCTTCATTAACGCAGTTAAGTTTGGGATTGTTTTCGGTTTTAATCTTCCTCTGTAAGTGGTCAGAAACTGCATACATTGCCATACCTGTCAAAAGACCATTGCTTTGTTGTACACAGTTCACAATTTGCTAGAAGCTGACTCATTGGTCCACAGGAGAGACACAGCCAATGGGATAGCCTCTATCAAAGTAACATTCATTGGAAGCCATCATGTGGTTGTATCTACTTTTCCATCACTTTACCGGCTGGCCGGAAATTAATCAAACTGACGACGAATGAACTCCCGCTTTGTTTTACGCCCATCAAGCCCTATCACCTGAGTTTATGTACATATATTTAAAGCCTAATTTTTACTCCCTGCTGTTCAAATTTCGCTGGCCGCCAGGATTTCTTTATCTCGACTCCTGCCAGCCAAGCAAAGATTTGACTATGTTTGGTTGGTACCCTTCTGTCTTGTGCAGTGAATTCACGCTTTCCTGGGGACCAAATCGTCTGGAAACTTGAAAAAACTCCAAGGTTCTTTGATGACCTGTTTTTACAACCTTTTGCTGAACTAAATGGCAAAGCTCTGACAGCTTGTAAAGGTTGGATCTGTATGATGTCATTCAGCGGAGACTACCGAATGTTGACGGAAAAATGCGTATACCCAGCTTTGTTTTCTCAGATAGCTGTACCTTTTCCCAATATTTTTGGACACTCAATTTAACAGTATTCACAGGGGTAGTCAATTATAATTAAATTAACTAATCTGGACACTGATCCTTTAATTTACATGCGAATATCAGTTCAGTATATGCAAATAAGGCAGGCGGCTTTCAGACATCCACATTCTAGTTAGTACAAGTCATAAACGTGAAAGTTTTCATGCCTTTTCCAGGGGTTTGTGATATTTGTATCCTTGATGAGGGAGTTTTTAGATGATTTTCGGCGATTTCGTCAAGATCGTGAGGCCAATTCTCAGAGATACAAGAGGTTGACACCCACTGGCCTGAACGCAGTGCCTAGCTCTGACATCCACGTTGGAGATCTTATTGTAGTGGAAAAGGTTAGATTGTCATGCTTGTATTATTATCACTGATATAAACTCTGTTTTATGTGTATCAAGCCACTTTAGTCTGATTTCGTCATCTAATTGTAAGCCAGACAAGCTCTTTTTTCTCTTTTCTCACATTGTTAGTAAATTTACAGGAAAAGACCTCTAATAATCGAAGTAAGTATTACAAAATAGACCATTTAAAACTATGCATAAATACATGCATATTTGCATATATATTTTTTTAGATTTTTTTAGAAATGAAATGTCAAATGTTTGAATTCTAAGGTGTGCTTTATGGGCCTTAATACTATCAAAGTTTAGGAACTCTGACGTCACAGGAAGCTTTTCCAACTCTAATCACGACGCTGAATGTTGAAAGTAATTCTTTTTACCCATGAGTAACCATTACTCCATTACCCATTACTGAACTGATGTTCTCAAAAATTCCTGTCTTTTGGTGAACATCAGGACAAAAAGGTGATGTGAGGTCAGAATTCCTAGATACCGTCTATATGGCTCATAAAGGCCACCATAGATTTCAAATATTTGAATGCCTTTCAACACTTCACAAAATGTAAAAAAAATATAAATGAAAACATTTTTACGCATTCTTTTCAGTTTTCTGTCTGATGAAACATACTTGATGTTTTAACTTTCCTTTACTTTAATGAACAACCTATCCACATCTTACGAAAAATTGTGAAATGCAGTGTTACATTTTAGCACTATTACAATAATGTCTGCCCTAAATATATTAAGAGAAACTGAAACTATGTTTGTGTGCTTCAGGACCAGAGAGTGCCTGCTGACATGGTGCTCTTGAGGACCACAGAGAAGTCAGGGGCCAGTTTTATCCGTACTGACCAGCTGGACGGAGAGACAGACTGGAAACTGCGGCTAGCAGTGCAGGTCACTCAAAACCTGCCCTCTGATGAGGTATGTCCAGCTCTCTGGTCAGCGACTAAGAATATAATTGGCTGACCAGTATGTCATAAGTGTGTGTGTGTGTCAGATATTCACGTATGTTGGTAGTATCAGTGCAGAGCAGTGGGTTTAGTCCACATTGCATTCATTCACTGTGCTCAGCTACCGCACCTTAGACAACTATGCTGAAAACCCATCCGAGACCAGTATTGTATGCATGTCTTTATATCACATGTTGGAAAATTGTCAGTAACTTGCCAACAGTTGGTGGTTTACACTCAGGCTCTCTCCTTCTCGATCACCGTCATGTAACTGAAACATTCTTGAGTACTACTTTATTAACCAACAATCAAATAAATAAATAAGTAAATCAGAGATATCGTGTTCAGAAAGCTGAATTTAGACATTTTCTCTTTGGTTTTGGTCCATTAGGCACTTTTTGACATCACAGGACAGATATATGCCGAGAAACCACAAAGAGATATACATAATTTCATCGGAACTTTTACAAGGGTAAGTTGGCATGCGCAGAACTAATTTTATGGGAAAATATGTGAAAAAAACAACAGCATCAGTTTCATGAGGGAAAAGAATTATTTAAATTTAGGCTGAAAATAAGCTTTTACCAGTGGTGTGGTGTACAAAAATGAAAATAAGCTTTTGCTAGTGGTGTGCTGTACCAAAAAGTGTTAAATTTCACTTCACGAGTTTGATATTTATCTTTCTTAATGCTGTCCCTAACCATTGAACATGGGGGCCTAGTGTGTAAGCTTGGCGCAGTGACCCTGGAGCCTCTCACCAATGCAGTCACTGTGAGTTCAAGCCCAGCTCTTGCTGGTTTTCTATTGAGCCGTATGTTGGAAGCTCTGCCAGAAATCTGTGATTGGTGGTGGGTTTCCCCTGGGCTCTGCCGGGTTTCCTCTCACCATAATGATGGCAACTGTAGTATAAGGGAAATATTCTTGAGTACAGCGTAAAACACTAGTCAAATAAATATATAAATACCATTGCACAAAAAAGCATCAAATGTTACAATTTGAGAAGACTGTATGGTTTGTGTATCTAATGTATGTTTTGTTGTGTCTGCGAGCAGACTGACAGTGAGGCTGTGGAAGACTCACTCAGTATAGAGAACACAATGTGGGCTAACACTGTGGTGGCCTCAGGGACGGCCCTGGGGGTGGTCATCTACACCGGGAAGGAGACGAGGAGTGTCATGAACACCTCACAACCAAAATACAAGGTAAACTTTCGGAATTGGTGATTAAAAAATTGTTGATAAATCAAAATGATTAGGAGTGTGTGAAGTGCTTGAACCATTATTGTACACCTCTCTCAACATAATATGCTTCATTACAACATGTGATGCAATGTTATACGGTGGCAGCTGCTTCCAAAAAATTTTATCCTATCCGATTACACTTGGGAAGGTCTTCGAACAACTTGTGGATTATTTCCCAGTTTCCTCTCACCATAATGCTGGCTGCCATTGTATGAGTAAAATATTCTTGGTACAGAATAAAACTCCAGTCCAAAAAGAAGGAAAAAAGTAATGTACCCAGAAGTTTCAGTGAAGTAAATCTTTAGATTCTGTATCTTCTTTACACTCAGAGGCTTGGTTCTCTCGCTATTATCATGTTTATTCAGTCATGTCAGTGAAAGGCTGAAGTTGGGTTACATTTAACATTCAACATCACACTGTGTAATGTTCTAAATTAAGTTGTCTCCCTTGACCACCAGGTGGGGTTGTTGGATCTGGAGATTAATACTCTGACAAAGGTGCTATTTATGTTCGTTACACTTCTTTCTATCGTCATGATGGTGCTAAAGGTAAGTTGTCAGCATTTGAAGTGATCATTGTATTAACATTTGTTTTTTGTGTGAGTTCTGCTGTCAATCGGGATGTGAAGTACATGTGATTGGCAGTCTGTTGTGACTCTTTTTGAAGTTCAGTATCACCTTGGGTTTCCTAGCTTCCTTCTACCATAATGATGGTTGTTGTTGTATGAGTGAAATATTCTCAAGGATGGTGTTAAACTCCAATTAAATAAATAAATTGATGACTCTTGTCATTTGACACAATACTATTATTGTTTCTTAAATTGATTAAATATCTTTGAGTACATCTCACACTTTAAAATCTTCCATGTCATTGTTTTCCTGGATAAACACATGTTACCGTTTTTTTGTTGTTTGGACTTGTCTGTGAATGTATGAACACATTTGATCTAAGCCTGGTTCCACGAAACTTCTTAAGTTTTTTTGCTTAATTATACAAAGTAAATGTGTTTTGCTTAAGCAACATAATACTATACTCATGACGTAAAGTGCTGTTTCAGTTGTTACATTGGAATGATGTCATGCACATTTGAAAGTACAATGTCATTTGTTGCTATATGTCAGAGATGGGCGTTGCCAAGTGTTCTTGCATGATGTCACGCCAGGCAAAATTGGAAACAGCAGGAAACTTTGGTTTCCATACTACCCTCTGAAACTAGCGTGGTGTAATACACTGTTAAGTTTTTTACAGTTTAGGAAAGAATTCAGGCTATCTCAATCCTTATCATTTATCATTTAAGACTTACGGGTCTTCACACTGCAGTAGCTCTTTAAGTGTTTTCAAGAAACATTCCATGTTGACCTTGGGCTAAATACTACCGACTTTCTAAGCAATTTACCTAACTTCAGAAGTTTTGTGAAACCGGGCCCAGCTTAACATCAGCAGATACACAATACCTGTATCAATTTTCAGGGTTTTGACGGCCCTTGGTTCCGTTACCTCATCCGCTTTATTCTGCTTTTTTCCTACATCATTCCCATCAGGTAAACGCATGTACAAATGTGTTAATTGTGAATTGTTCTTAGTTTTAGATATTACATCTTTTTTTTTAGTCACATTGCATTATGTGCCTGGCAAAGTTATAATTATGAAAATAAAGGTTAGCACACTAGCGCAGCGTAATAACCCTTTACCCTCTCTCCGGCCGTACGTGGTAAGGTCTGACAGCAACCTGCGGATGGTCAGGGGTTTTCCCCGGGCTCTGCCCGGTTCCCTCCCACCATAATGCTGGCCGCCGTCGTATAAGTGAAATATTCTTGAGTACGGTGTAAAACACCAATCAAATAAATAAATAAATTATGAAAATGAAGTTATGAGAACTAGTATTTTATTAGTTGTTTTAGGGTCAAAATCTATATCAATTTTTTGTCTGCATAAAATATATGCTATTAAATTATCTAAGAAGTGTATTTTTCTGAACTTTTTTTAGCATATAACTTGACTTAATTACATTATGCAGCTGGCAGAGCTATTTAAGAATAAAATTGTGAGAGAAGCATTTCAACAGTGGGCCTAATATCAGCAACCGATTCCACAAAACCGTTTCTGACAAAATTAGTCAAAACTAAAATCCTTTTCTTTGAAAACGCTTAGTATTTCACACTGGCAGTTGAAATTTTGACACACTTGTCCCAACGTTACATTTATAGAGACCACGAATATGCTCTAAAATCATATTTCCAATTTTGACCTGAATCAGAAATGGCCTTGTGGAATTAAACCACAGTGAGTACCGGTATATAAATTTGTACTGTGTACCTGTATATGTTATTCCTGATTGCTCATTATCTCTCTGTGGGGGGCTTATAGTTTGCGTGTGAACCTGGACATGGGTAAGGCTGTGTACTCATGGATGATCCAGAGGGATAAGGAGATCCCTGGCACTGTGGTTCGCTGTACGACCATCCCCGAGGAATTAGGCAGGATTACCTACCTATTGTCAGACAAAACAGGAACACTCACACAGAACGAAATGGTTGGTGGCCAGAAGAATGCTAAATTGTGTAATTCTAAGAATTCAGTCATGAAAGCTTTTCTGTGGAGCTTTTATTTTAAAGAAAGTCAAAGAAAACGTTAAACTAAAAAACATTTGAACGATGCACACATATATAATCAGATGAAAGAGCACTAAAAACTGTCCAGGAAAATAGTTTGATTTATCTCTTTAGAATTTTTTCAACCAATTAAAATGGTTTTAAAACATCAGATTCTTCAGTTGTCTGTAGTGGCCATGAAGTTATTTTAGTGGAGTCACATCCTTTATTTTTTTTACATAAGATAATTCATTTTAAGGTTGTGTGCCGCAGTTTTCGTGAATACAAGGAGACTTACTGTCATCGTAGTTGTCATTCTAGTTAGTGTCCTGTCTGATTAGTTCTTAACTTTTTATCATTAAATATCTAATTTAGATCAAAATTAAAACATTAAACTGTTAATCTCAATTGTTATTGTTGTTTTTTGGGGTTTTTTTTGTAGGTATTCAAAAGGTTACATTTGGGCACAGTTTCCTACACTTCCGAAACAGTTGATGATGTAAGTATCAGAAGTAGTCCTGCAAAAGGGAGGAGTTTCCTCGAATACCTCACAGGGTGTGTGTGTTTGTGTGTTCCCATGCATGCCACGGGCTCTGCATTTTTTTTCGCTATGCGACATTGACTCAGAAGTGTTTTCGCATTCTTTGTATGAATCCAAGTTAAGAGGCTCTCCTAAATCAAACTGATCCTGAATCAATACTTATCCATTGTACAGTGTATGTACTGGAAATTCAATTCACTGCTCACCTTTGAAACGATGTACAATGGTTTTCTCACCCGCGTATGGTTTTCTCAGTGATTGTTATGGATATACCAGTTAGTATACCAAAGTTTCAGCGGAATAGAACAAAGTCTTTACACTTGATTTGACAAATGTGGAATTTGATATTATGGTTTATGAACAAACAAACAATTGTGTATGGAAGTTAAATGCTCTCGAATGGGGCATAAAACACCTACCCAGTACTTGTACATGTAGATAGATCAATATTTTTTGGTGAGTTCAAGTCCAGTTCATGTTGACTTCCTCTAGTAACCTGCGGATGGTCGTGAGTTTCCCCCGAGCTCTGCCCTTTTTCCACCCACCATAATGCTGGCCGCCGTTGTATAGTAAATCAGTAAATATTTTTGCCACAAGATTTTAAGCAGAATTTCAGGTTGGTCAATTTGATACTTTAATTTGATTCTTTTTGCAGATAAAATCAAACATTAAAGCATCACTGGCCCAGCAGACATCTAGTACTCCGTCACGATCGGGTCCAGTCAGACGGACCATGGTTACCCGGGTGATGGAAGCGGTAAAGGCAGTGGCCTTGTGTCACAATGTGACCCCCGTCTACGAGAGCACGGAGGGGGAGAGTCAGGAGACAGAGGCTGATATGCAGAGTCACCAGCAGGTCATCTACCAGGCCTCCAGCCCAGATGAGGTATGAATGAGTCTAGCCATTAAAACTCCTCTTAATATACTGGCCTAGCAGGCATTGGATTCTTGACACTTACAATGTGACATGAAAATTTGCCCTGAACAAAGGTTAGGCTGATTGTCTTTGCTATCTAACAAGTCTAGTATGATAGATACAAGCCTAAGTTTTAAAGCTTACAGTGTTATATGTAAATTCACATTTTATGACAGTTAGGTTGATTGTCTATGTTATTTAAGAAGTCTTGAAATAGGAGACATCGGATGAACAAGTCTTGACAGTTACAATGTTACTTGTAAATTCACCCTCAACAAAAGGTAGGCTGATCGTCTTTGCTATCTAACAAGTCTAACCCACTTACTGCACTGTGTCCAAATGCCCATACTCATTTTAAGATGTGGGAAAATCACTCCAACCATTTTTTCTTAATTGACAGTTTGCACATATTCACATGTTGGAAGATGGTAGGAGTGATTTTGGGAAGTTCAAGCTGTGTACATATATTTAGAAATAAAACTACACACGTGGATACCCTATAGTAAACCCAGAAAGATGATTTCTTGGATTTTGGAAGGTTATGACATCAAAATGGTGTGGGGGCCTCCGTGGCTCAGTCGGTTAGCGCGCTAGCGCAGCGTAGTGACCCAGAAGCCTCTCACCAATGCGGTCGCTGTGAGTTCAAGACCAGCTCATGCTGGCTTCCTCTCCGGCCGTACGTGGGAAGGTCTGTCAGCAACCTGCGGATGGTCGTGGGTTTCCGCCGGGCTCTGCCCGGTTTCCACCCACCATAATGCTGGCCGCCGTCGTATAAGTGAAATATTCTTGAGTACGGCGTAAAACACCAATCAAAAAAAAAAAAAAAAAAAAAATCAAAATGGTGTGGGGGCACCTGTGGCCTGGTGTTAAGCATACTCAGCACAGTAATGATTTTATAATATTTTAAAAACAAAGAAAGATAAGTGTTAAACAGTTTTCATGCAACATTACATTGTGCTGTTAGAAAGGCTCATATTAAAAATACTTAGTGAATTATTTTCACAAAGAAAACACAATCTTATGTATAATGACCATAGAGGCCCATTTCCTTTTACCTTTGAAGTCATCCGAAAATTCTATTATAGATAATGTGATTGTCTGTTTTCAGGTGGCTCTGGTCAAGTGGACAGAGAGTGTGGGACTGGCTTTAGTGAAGAGGGATTTTACACAAATGCAGCTTAAAGGGCCTGATGGCAATTTACTGACCTATCAGATTTTACACGTCTTCCCGTTCACATCTGAAAGTAAACGAATGGGTATCATCGTCAAGGTAGGTGCTTTCAGATTTGTTCTCTCAGATGGAATTAATGTTAATTGTTTTCTTGGTTTTCTTCATCAGCATTGTTTTGCTGTAAGCAAGGTCTGCCAGCAATCTGCGGATGGTCATGGGTTTTCACGGAGCTCTGGTCAGTTTCCTCACACCATAATGCTGGCCGCCGTCCTATAAGTGAAATATTCTTGAGTACGGTGTAAAACACCAATCAAATAAATGAATAAATTTTGCTGTAAACATGCAGGATTAATTTTTAATGACGACGCTCAAGGTCATAAGGAAGGACGCTTCCTGGCAGAAAATTACACCTGGAACTGGAGCTGGAACTGGATATGAATATGCGGGTAGCAAGGAAGACAATTTCTTTGATTGTTTTTATGAAATGCAAATTTTGTAGTGTTACATCAGGTTTCAAAATAATTAACTGAAGTTACTGCAATTCTTCTCTTATCATTTTCGCATGTTTGAAAGGTGTTTATTGAAGCATATTCTGAAGGCATTGTTTTGTGCTAACTGATAATATTATACTTTTTGTGAAACCCAGAATTGGTCAATCCGGCCATTGTAGTTTTGCCTCCATATTCTAACCAGAGATCTGCATAAATTGCATGGAAAGTTACTCTTTCATATGTTAAAAATGTAAATGTTTCTGCCTGTGCATTAGTGAGCTATTCTCAAGTACGCTTTAGTCGCAAGTAACAAACCCTGTTTTCCTTTTTCAGGATGAACAAACAGGGGAGATAACTTTTTACCTGAAGGGTGCAGATGTTGTGATGACATCTATAGTACAGTACAATGACTGGCTGGAGGAAGAGGTAAGATCTTTGCTGGATGGTGAAGATAGACATAGGTGAATGAATGAATGATCATGTTCAGTGTCACATTTGTAGAACAGTAAATGGCTTAAAATGTTACCCCAAAATGGGCATTTTTAAAAGCAAATAAATGTCAGGGAAATACTGCTGTTGTTGTTGAAACATGTTCTAAGCTGGATATCATCTCACTTTCACTACAGTAAACATCAAAACAGCTTTCTAAGATCAACAGATTTCTAAGAGTCAGGCAAGATTTATGATCTTTTAGGTCATTACTGTGGGGGCTGTCGCGAGTGATAATATCAGACTATAAACCAGTGTCCTGGTCATGTTTTTTTTTTTTTTTTTTTTTAACACACAAAATTTGTATAGGGGTTTCAGTACGGGTCATGCTAGGTTCCTGTCCGGCCATACTTGGGATGGTCTGCAGCAACCTGTGGATGGTTGTGAGCTCCACCATACCATAATGCTGGTCAATAGCTTTTTGTGAGTGAAACATTTATTTAATTTATTTATTTGATTGGTGTTTTACGCCGTATTCAAGAATATTTCACTTATACGACGGCAGTCAGCATTATGGTGGGTGGAAACCAGGCAGTGCCCGGGGGAAACCCACGACCATTCGCAGTGTTGCTGACAGACCTTCCCACATACGGCCCCAGAGGAAGCCAACATGAGCTGGACTTGAACTCACAGCGACCGCATTGGTGAGAGACTCCTGGGTCATTACGCTGCACTAGCGCGCTAACCAACTGAGCCCACGGACCACCCCCCCCACCCCCTTTGAATGAAGTATACCTGAGTATGGCATAAGATGCCAATCAAATAAATAAATAACTAAATAAACAATTTGTGTTTCTTTCAGAAGACGTGTAATTGTTTGATACATGTATGATTACTTTGCAGTGTGGTAACATGGCCAGAGAAGGTTTGAGAACTTTAGTTGTGGCCAAGAAAGTCTTAACAGAGGAGCAGTTCCAAGATTTTAATGTAAGAAGATGAGGGTCAACATTAGGTCTTCTGTCATTGTTGTGTTATCTGTATCAAGGCAGCTCATGCCTTTCCCTTAATAATCATTGGATAATTTTTTGTGTTACTTTCATATCATACAGTTTCATGGTTTTTACTTCTGGCTTTTGATAAAAAATTAATATATAATACTTAATATATAGGTGTCTAAATTCGTTTTGATGATCTCAATATATGTCTTCAACTAAGTCATCTTCACAAAAATTGCAGTTTGTTATGCATATAATAGTTGGCCAATACTTGCTTTTTTTACACTTAACTGACTTTTTTGCATAATAATGATAATTTTTTAGCTTGCAGTACAAAGTAAGGACATTGAGTAAGGTATTGAGGATGTTGGGAATGTTTTTGTTCTGGGTTATTTTGTGTACAATGTACATAAATATACATGTATAGTCCATTTACTCTATATGTTGATGTGATGGTAACAACAACTACATGTTTTTCTTGACGCCCTCCATGTTTGACATTTTAACTTACAGTTTTGGGGGTGTGAGAGACAGTTATTAGACCTTTGGCTGTTTTTAAATTCTTTGTTGGCTGTAAATGTAATAGAAATAATAGGGTCAGTCAGCAGAGAAGTCTTATTTTTTTTAATCCTCTTTTATGATGAAGATAGGCATATAAACGAAATTAACATTGACTGAAGAAAAGAAAAAACTTTATCAAAATCACAGTGAAAACCATGGCATTTGTTGGGAGGGTCAGAAGGGCTTTTTGGAATGATGGCTTTGTGTTTGTTGTCGTAGGCGCGTCATCACCAGGCTAAGATGAGTGTGCAGGACCGTAGCAGTAAGGTTCAGTCTGTTATTGAGAGCCTAGAGAGAGACATGCAGCTGCTCTGTCTGACGGGAGTGGAGGACAAGCTACAGGACAATGTCAGACCTACACTCGAGATGCTGAAAAATGCTGGCATCAAGGTATGGCTAGACAGAAGTATCATCGTAATGCTTAAGTTTTGTACACCGTGTCTGTTCAGATGGGTAGGGTCATGAACACGTGGAAAAGTGTGGAAATTGAAATAACACGTAACTTTTTCAGGCCTTGAAACAGCAAAGGGTTTTTGTAGTTACATGTGGTGCTTTAAAAAAAGACTTGAAATTGAGAACAAGAGAACTAACTTGGCACATGCACTTTTGGCTGATTTGTAAGCAGTGATTTCAGAACATTACCTGTCATGTACTGTAAATTTCAGGGTGAAATTTGTTTTCCAGCATCTTTGAAAGTATTTGTTGCACAGCTGTTCGTATGCGAAACTTCATCTAGTAATGTGATTTTACATTGGCTTCAGTTTTTTAATACTTTAAAATAAGTTTTCTGAAAAATATGAATTTTGGACCTAGAGAAAGCCTGAAAATTTGAATTCATTATGGTGTATATATATATATATATATATATATATATATATATATATATATATATATATTGTATATATATATATATATATATATATATATATATGTATGTATGTTTGGGATTTAAGATCAAAGATCAAAGGATCTTTAAGTGTGTGTACATGTATTATGTCTTCTTGTGGAAAGGCAAGTCCATGCCGCCAGAGCGCTGTCGCCTCTGAAGTATTTTGCAGATTACACCAGACACGATACCCCACCCATTCACTTTGTCCTGACATTGGGCCAACCAGTCGTGTTTCCTTGCTCCAACCTCTTCAGTACTGAGCGCAAAGCGAGGCAGGAGAAAGTATTATTTTTTGAGTCTTTGATATGACCCGACCCGGGTTTGATCCCGGGTCTCAGGACTTCGAGGCGGATGCTCTATAACCAGTAGGCCACCAGAGTGGTTTGCAATATTGTGTACGATTACACATCGGATGATGGGAATGCGTGCATATCCTCGGAATGTGTTTATGAAGAAGATCATCTGTGGATGGCGGTGAACATAACACTGTACATGTTTGCCACCAGCAGTGGCTGCACTATATCAGGGACTGTGTCGGAAACAAGATGACTCAAGGCCAATAGCCTATAACCATGTCACTCCTGTTTCACTTTGAAATGGTGTTGTCATTGAAAAATGAAATGTTTCTTTTGTTTCGTTTTGTTTTTTTTGGGGGGCGAAATGTAGATCAGGAATTTAGAAAGAAAGAAAAAAAAGGATGAGAGCATCAGTTGTCTGTTTTATCACGCATCAAGGTTGGGAATTCATGGCTGGTTGAGTAATGGCGTGAATGTTTCGTTTTAGGTATGGATGTTAACCGGGGACAAGTTGGAGACAGCCATCTGTATAGCCAAGAGTTCACGTCTGGTATCCAGACTCCAAGACATTCACACATTCAACAATGTGCTGACTAGAGAAGAAGCTCATTTACAGCTGAATGCGCTGAGGCGGAAAAACGACAACATCCTCATTATCTCAGGGGACTCACTGCAGGTTCGTTGCAATCCTGTCATATCGCTCATGCGGTTGTGTAGTCCATTATATGTTAGTTTAAGACAATTTGTCTTCCATCAGTATTTGCGCATCACACGTGGGAAAGTTCATTAGTAACTTGCCCAAGGTCACCATCATCATGATATTAAACAGCTATCGGATATATATTAAATAAAATAATATAACATTAATATATGAGTAACCTAGACATCAAGATAAACACTTGTTGACTAGATTTCCTCGAAATTAGCATAACAGAATCATATACAGTCAGTTATTACAAGCAGGGTTCCAGTTAAATTTTTTTCTCTGACACTGTTCGATTGATATACATGTATGCACGTTCATTTAAAAGTAGCCGGAGTAAAATGTAAAGTGAATGAATAAAACAGGTATATAACTTCTGTTTGCATCCCACACTTGATATACTGTGTGTGTTGGGATTACCATAGCAAAGGTGTTTAGGGTAAGTCTCCTGGTCTGTGCTTTAATACTTTTGTCGCCATGCCCCTCTCACAGGTCTGCCTGCAGTTTTATGAGCACGAGTTTGTGGAGCTGGCATGTCAGTGCCCCTGTGTGGTTGTTTGTCGCTGTTCTCCCACCCAGAAGGCAGAGGTAGTGAAGCTTCTGAAAACGCACACTGGCAAGAGAACGTGTGCGGTTGGTAAGTTAACGTGTACCTTAATTCTTCAGCCTTTTGTGCATGTGTACAAGGTGTTTATTGAAGCATATTCTGATGATAAGATTATACTTTTTGTGAAGCCCTGAAACTGGACAAGCCGGTCAATTTAGTTTCGTTTTCAAAATGAAATTAAAACAAGGAATTAGGGTATTCGTCAATTTTATGTGTCATTAGCACTGAGTGGGTAAAAGCCTGGACTCCTCTACCTCTCACATCAGCCAACCAGAATTGATTCGGTATCATTTTCAGAGGGATGAACAGATAAATTTACAATGTTTGCTGCTAAATCGTAGAGCAACTCGTAATCTGCTGTATTTATGGGCAGTACAAATGGTCCCCTTGTCCTGTATCTGACTTATCCAGAAAGGTAGCAAATTAATAGCTGATTATGATATGTACATGAACACTGCCCTCAGTGGTCATGGGGCTGTGGAGGGGACTTCCTTGGTTCAGTTGGTTAGCGCGCTGGCGCGGCGTAATGACCCAGGAACCTCTCACCAATGCGGTCGCTGTGAGTTCAAGTCCAGCCCATGCTTGCTTTCTGTCTTCCTCTGATTGCTGACAGACCTTCCCACAGTTGTGGGTTTCCCCCAGGCTCTGCTCGGTTTCCTCCTACCATAATGCTGGCCGCCGTAGCATAAGTGAAATTTTCTTGAGTACGGCATAAAACACCAATCAAATAAATAAATAAATAACATAAGCATGGGGCTGTAGATAAGCTTAGCGGTTGATGACACTAGGCTGGTTGTTTGCACAGTCTAATGCTGAAGAAATATCTGTAGGTCTTAGGTGTGTCAGTAACTTGCCAAAGGTGGGTGGTTTACGTAGGCCTACTCCCATAAAACTGACCTTCATTATAAAAGTGAAAATTTTTAAGTGTGGTGTTAAACAACAATCAAATGAACAAGTCAAGAAAACAATAATATATATATACATGGGTATGATAATCTTTCAGCTTTTCATATTTATACTTGAGCATGTAGTTGTGCACAGACTTTGATAAGACTAATGTTTTGATCAGCTGTTTTGTGTATTTTCAGGCGATGGCGGTAACGATGTCAGCATGATTCAGACAGCTGATGCTGGGATTGGTATTGTGGGAAAGGTAGGTCCTGATACACATAACATAATGTGACTCTTTCATTCTGTGTTATTCTGTAGGGACCTTTAAGAACATGTACCTGTGTAATTAACAAAAAACTGGGTAATTTAGTGGTTTCTCTAGGTAAAACTATAAGGAAGGAAGGCATTGTAAATCCATGTCAGGGCTGTTGAACATGAAAAGACTGTTACCCATAGGTTTAGAGAGGAGGCTGTCTCAGAGTCTATGAGACATGCTATTCTGATGGAATTAACATGGGAGAGATGGGTAAAATGGGAGAAAAATTGGAGATGGGACGACATGATTTCAAATTCTGGCTAAATCTATACTGTTACCTTGTAGTGTAGTTCTCACACCAGGTACATACATGCACCATTGTACATACCCAGCTGTTACTGATAAAGATACATGTAAGTATCTCTGCATTGTGCTAAGTTCCTTCAGTCCTACTCGCACTGTTTGTGGGGACCAGCCCCGATAGCTCTGTTGGTGTAGTGCGCGCTTCAAGAGCGGTAGATCCAGGGTAAATCCTGGGTCGTGTCACACCTAAGACCTTAAGAGAGAAAGTTGTATCTTTCTTGTTTGGCATTCAACATTTAGGGGATAGTACAACGACTGGTTGACCTGTATCAGTATACCATATGTTCATATGGTTTGATAACGATGTAAGAGCCTACATCGAAACGTCACCAACACAATAAATCCAGGAGTTGTTATCCATAAGTAATGCCTCTGTCAATCTATACCCTCCCAATTCCTAAATGCCTCTGAAAGAAGCTAATGTGCTGTTGTTGTTCAAGGATTAATAAGCCTTGTTGTTGTTCAAGGCCTAATGTGCTGTTATTGTTCAAGGATTAATATGCCTTGTTGTTGTTCAAGGCCTAATGTGCTGTTGTTGTTCAAGACCTAATATTGTAGTTATATTTGTTGTTCAAGACTCGTTGGGTACAATCCTGTGTGTTGTTGTTTTTGCAGGAGGGCAAACAGGCATCTTTGGCAGCAGACTTTTCCATCACACAGTTCAGTCATATTGGCAGGTTACTCATGGTGCATGGCAGAAACAGGTAGTGTACAAAAATTGAACCAAACCTGAGTGAAAAACTGTTGTTGTAGTGCTGGCCGTGTAAAAGTATATTATCCAAGTTGTGGCCTACTTGGATGACACATGCTAACAAATCCAGGCCTTGGACAGAAGTCCAGTTACCTTCCACCAATAAGGTCGTGCATATTTAGGTATGTCACACATGGAAAAGTTTGTCAGTAAGTTGCCAGAGGCTGGTGGTTTAAGGTGGACACTCCTGTTGTCTTCACTCATTAAACTAACCACCATTGTATAAAATTGAAAATCAAGGAAACAAAACACACGCTCACCAGCGTAGGAAGTGGTGAACCAGAATGGGTGAGTGAGCAGATGAATTCCTTTGTAAGGTATGGTGCCTTGATTTTGTCCAAAAAACTCGACTGAAGCCCAAAAAAATAAGAAAAGGAGAATGTGGTGTTACATCATTGGCATTTAGATATTGTTAATATGGGCCGTGAAGCCAAGCTTAGAATTCAAACATTTGACTATGCCCATTCATCTCTGCAACAAAAAATTCAAAAAAAAATAAGTAAAGTGGTTTTGAGTGGTCTTGTCACTGATGCCACCTGTGTTTTAATTTTTTCCAGTTACTTTAAAGTTGTCTTTGTATTAGAATGCCTGCTTGGTCAGTGTCATGTTCATGACATTATGTAGAGTATTCATATTTTCTGGGCACTGGGTTTTCTCCACTTCTACCCAGACAAATCTGTGAGGTACTCTGGAGGTGCCCATTACACTACCCAGACAAATCTGTGAGGTACTCTGGAGGTGCCCATTACACTACCCAGACAAATCTGTGAGGTACTATAGAGGTGCTTAGTACACAGTGGACAGATATTAAAATATATGTTGTTGTTTCAGTTATAAGCGTTCTGCCTCGCTCAGCCAGTTCGTCATCCACAGAGGCCTCATCATCTCTATAATGCAGGCCGTCTTCTCCTCTGTCTTCTATTTTGCCTCCATCTCGCTCTTTCCAAGTCTTCTCCTTGTAGGGTAAGTCCCAGTGTGGTTTTTGGTTCTTGTAATCCAGTAATTGTCTTAAAATGGAAAAAATTTAAATATTCACACCTTTATTTTTTGACTTGTGTTACAAAGTAAGGAGTGTCTGCTGTCTGTGGCAGATTCCAGTTTGGTTAACTTTGTTGTCCATTCATAGGGTTGGGCTGTACCCATAGTACGTGGATATCCATTCATCGATAGCAATTCACATATTAAAGAACAAGGAAGTCTTTCACCTCGTAGCTCAACATTTTGCTCAGCTGTTCACAGGGTTGTAATTGCCTCCCATAGTACATGGATTGCCAAATGCCGTTCACAGTTTGCATATCATTCATATAAGACCTCTGCACAAACACCGTCCACAATGTGTTTTACCACCGCAACTATGGATAACTCTGTAACATATGAAGTCACAGCTCTGCAAGCCTTACGCATACGATAAACAGTCACCGTTGTGACAGTATAGTAATAGTGGCCTTCTTGATTTAATGGCGAGATTCTAGCACTATATAATTAGAGAATAATATCTGTGTATGACAGTGTCAATCCTTCTACTTTTTTTTTTTTTTTGGTTTAGTTTTTACTTATTTTTTTGAGTGGTGTTTTACGCCGTACTCAAGAATATTTCACTTATACGACCGTGGCCAGCATTATGGTGAGTGGAAACTGGGCTAAACTCATGGCGCTCCGCAGGTTGCTGGCAGACCTTCCCACGTACGGCTTTTTTTGGTTTAGAGGTTAATATTTGAATGTATCACATGACTTGGACATCGTGCGGTTTTACAAACTGCTCAATCAGGCGAGCTACCGGTGTTCTCTGAATGCCTTGTTTTCGTCTAGAGGTCAATATTTGAATGTATCACATGACTTGGACATTATGCAGTTTTACAAACCCTGCGAGCTATCAGTATTCTCTGAATGTCTTGTTTTGGTTTAGAGGTCAATATTTGAATGTATCACATGACTTGGATATTATGCAGTTTTACAAACCCTGCAAGCTACCAGTATTCTCTGAATGTCTTGTTTTGGTTTATAGGTCAATATTTGAATGTATCACATGACTTGGACATTATGCAGTTTTACAAACCCTGCAAGCTACCAGTATTCTCTGAATGTCTTGTTTTGGTTTAGAGGTCAATATTTGAATGTATCACATGACTTGGACATTATGCAGTTTTACAAACCCTGCGAGCTATCAGTATTCTCTGAATGTCTTGTTTTGGTTTAGAGGTCAATGTTTGAATGTATCACATGACTTGGACATTATGCAGTTTTACAAACCATGCAAGCTATCAGTATTCTCTGAATGTCTTGTTTTGGTTTAGAGGTCAATATTTGAATGTATCACATGACTTGGACATTATGCAGTTTTACAAACTCTGCGAGCTATCAGTATTCTCTGAATGTCTTGTTTTGGTTTAGAGGTCAATATTTGAATGTATCACATGACTTGGACATTATGCAGTTTTACAAACCATGCGAGCTATCAGTATTCTCTGAATGTCTTGTTTTGGTTTAGAGGTCAATATTTGAATGTATCACATGACTTGGACATTATGCAGTTTTACAAACCATGCGAGCTATCAGTATTCTCTGAATGTCTTGTTTTGGTTTAGAGGTCAATATTTGAATGTATCACATGACTTGGACATTATGCAGTTTTACAAACCCTGCAAGCTATCATTATTCTCTGAATGTCTTGTTTTGGTTTAGAGGTCAGTATTTGAATGTATCACATGACTTGGACATTATGCAGTTTTACAAACCATGCAAGCTATCAGTATTCTCTGAATGTCTTGTTTTGGTTTAGAGGTCAATATTTGAATGTATCACATGACTTGGACATTATGCCGTATTTCGAACTGCTCAGTCAGGCAGGCTATCGGTATTCTCTAAATGCGTTGTTTAATAGGATATCACCTTACCTTCCAAACAAAATACACTTTACTAAGATACTAAGAACTCTAGAGAATATAGAGAAATAGAGAATCAAGCACTATGTGTAACTTGTCATGGGCAAAATTTTACATCTTTGCATTTATATGAATACAATTAATTCAATAAATATCCTAGGTTTCCCAGATTTAGAGTTCTTTCATGGAAATAGTGTTATATCACATGTATCTCATTTCATCTGTCATCCAAACACCTCAGAAGCAGTTTGACATTTGAGGTCGTTTGTTTGTCTCCTCTTGAGTAAGAAAGTTCTGGAAAATTAGCGTGATTTTCAGCGTGACAGTATGTTGAAGATCTATGTCGCTGTCTTAGAAAATTCCACGGAATTTATTTTCTTTTACATATTTTATACAGAGATGAGAAGTTTTAGTTTATCAGTTGATTTTTGAAAACTCAGGATTTTCATAGTATTTTAACACCAAAATTACCAAAAACTAATCATTTTATTAGTAAGGGTCAGCTAGTAGAAGAAATTTCATCTGATTTTTATGGTAAAGATTCTCATCCCTGTATCTAAATCTGGTAACTCGATTTACTATGAGAACATCTAGAATAGGGAAGATTTATGGCAGCGCAACTGATCACTGGTCTATGGTTGTATTGTCAGGTATGGTACCGTATACACCATGTACCCTGTGTTCTCACTGGTCCTGGACAAAGATGTACCGGCAGAGATTGCCTTAACGTACCCAGAGCTGTACAAGGAGTTGACAAAGGTGAGTCTGCAGAGACCTTCACTTTGGTGTCCTAAATCTACCAGTATATATTCCGAAATCTTCATGCTTCCGGTCCACTCGTACACGGGAAGGTCTGGCAGCAACCTGCAGATGGTCTGGCAGGAGCCTGCGGATGTTCGTGTTTCCCCTGCCCTGCTCGGTTTCTTCCCACCATGTTGCTGGCTGTCGTCGTATAAGTGAAATATTTTCGAGTATAGCCTAAAACACCAATCAAATAAATAAATAAATCTACGTGTTAATGTCCTATGCTGTATATGCCCTATGCGTTTTACATTTGTCCTATATTTTTGTATATTTTTTTTTTTTTTACATATTTTATTCCATAATTGTTATATTCTGCACGACTTATTCTTCGTCAGGAATCTGGCACCCGGATTTCCCAAATATTCCATTAAGTCAAATTTATGGGAATCTATTAGCCATGTTAGTAAAGAAAGAAACGGTGCAAAAGAAAAAAAAATGTAAGATGTGTGTTGAATTATTTTGTTTTACAGGGGCGTTCTCTCTCGTTCAAGACATTTTTTGTATGGGTGCTAATTAGTATGTACCAAGGTGAGTACATCCACTCTACGTTGTAGGTATTTTTGTTTAATGTGAAAGACAGCACCTGACTAATGTTTTTGTCCACTGAAGTACTACCATTCAAAGTGTCTTAAGCTGGCATTTAATATTTTTAATATTTTGACTCGGTAAAAGTTCAGTGAAACTTCGCTTTGACACAGCTTCTCCTTCATCCTCAGCATGCAGAAATCATGTATACTCTAGCTCTCTAACATTGAAGGTATTTTCTGTGTAGGCTAATAGTCCAAGCAGTAACCTATGGCAGATAAAGGCCTAAGTGATAAAAGTATAGTTTTCTTGGAAATTGGACATACTGGAAGAATATTTCTTCCACTGTTTTAACTGTTTTGTCAAGCTCGACAAAACCAGCGACAAACCCAGGACAGAAGGGGTCCACATCATTTAACACATGCATTAGTCCTTGATGTGGAGTAGGCCCCCAAATGTGTTCTGTACATTCCACATTTACCATGGGTGAATTACATTTGATGTGATTTTCAAAGATTTAGCTGATTTTTGTATTCTCTACTGGCTCGTTTTAAAAGTGTCTGTTCACTGTTTGTCCTTAGATGGATGTTGTCATTCTAAAGTGGAACGACCACTGTTCTTGCTACTATATGGCTAAAATGTTGCCAAATGAGTATGGTGCTAACACATGTTCAATCAATCAGTCACTGTTTTGTTTGTCTATGACAGGTGGTGTCCTGATGTTTGGGGCCCTGCTCTTGTTTGACGAGGAGTTTGTGCGAGTGATTGACATAGCCTTCACAGCACTTCTGCTCACAGAGCTCTTGATGGTTGCCTTGACAATTCGCACCTGGCATTACCTAATGGTTGTCGCTCAAATCTTCAGCATTGGCATTTATATCGCCTCTGTTGTCATTCTCAAGGAATACTTTGGTAAGTTCAAAATTCGGCAGAGGACTGAATTTGCAGATTCCATCGCTGTCAGTACTTATAAGGCTTTGTTGTTTGTCCGTTTGAGTTGTCTGATGTTCGCTGAAGACTACTTGTCTTCCACTAATATGGCGGGCATACAAGTATCTCTTCGTAATATGTTGAAAAGTTTGTCGGCAACTTGCCAAAGGTGGGTGGTTTATGCTTGTTACTCCGGTTTTCTACATAAAGAAAACTAACTGCCATCATATAATTGACAAATTCATGATTATGACATTAAGCAACAGTGAAATAAAAGAATAAATTTAGTAAGCCGATTATTAAAAGGGCAACATACTACCTTTTCCAACCCAGGAGTAAGAAGTATTCCATTGTAAGAAAGAGGTAAACTCTATGGAATATGGTATTAGGTCCATGGCAGTAGCATGTTATGATTACCGTAAATGATGTAACATTTGTCCGCCAAAAAGTGCAGTTTTAGAGTCAAATAAATGTCCTGATATGTTACTTTTTTTTTTCTACAGTTTTTCGGTAGGATCTCACACTGATTTCCAAATAAAATTCAACACTCCTTTGGGAGATATATAAATCTCTCAGGATTTTGAAAAATGCCCAATTTTGTCAGGATCAAATTTTAGGTCATTTACAGTATTCAGAGAAAAAGTATTGTATTTCTAGGCATGTGGTACAAGGTTTGTTCTCCTCCACATGAAAGGTTCAGCTCTTAAGATCGCTTCAAAAACACATTGCAGTGAATTTAAGTGTTCTTCTATGATTCGAAAGTTTTTAATAGAACAGTAGTTGATCAGTATTGTATTGTAGAATCAGAATTGTAGAAAAATGTCAGATAATTAAGTAGTAGCAAAATATTTTTTTATATCAAAATAGTTAAAAGTTGTCACTAGTTAAGCAGTATAAAAATTTGATAGGACAAGCTCTGAGCTCTATCCCCACTAATGTATGCATGTTATAGAATGTATATTTTTGAATAAAAAATCCGTCCGTCAATCAGTAATACATTTATGACAAGAATTACATGTAACAAATTTATATTTTTGTCTGTTGTGTTTTTTCCCACAGATCCAAAGTTTATGATTACCCTGGACTTTATATGGAAAGTTCTTCTGTTGACTTCAGTCAGCTGTATTCCTTTGTATGTGATCAAATATCTGAGAAAGAAGTTCTCTCCCCCTAGTTACTCAAAACTGACGTAGGGGGAGTATTCTCATTTGAATAGCATAACTAGGAACTGGGATCATTATCAAAGACTCAGAAAGCCATGAGTGGAACTTTTGTCACAAAGATTGTGTGTTTACATGTATATATCTCAATTGATGCTTGAACTTTATGTGTATATATTAACAATATTAGGATGTAAAATCAGATGGCTGTGGTAAGATGTGTCAGAATTGACATGCTGTGATTGTATGTCTTTACACTGTACTTTCATGTGAAGAGGTGTGAAGTATGTTTCAAGAAATTATACATGATTGTATAAAGAACCGTAAATTTTAGCTTTTGCTCTGTCATTTTGTGTCTGAGGAAACTGACTCAGCACAATGAACCTGACATGCATGCATGATAGTGGTTGTACTGCAGTGTTTTTTTTTAAGTCACTACAGGTATTTGTTTTGTACAAAATGAAAAAAGTATTTAATGAAGTTGTGAATATTAGAAGTTTTATTTATGCTGAGATTATGTGTGAAAGGTGTGGATTACTAACGTCAGTGTTCCACATCCGCTTTATGCTGTAAGTACTACCTGTAGATAGTGTTTGGGGAAATACAACACTTAGGTGACTGAAGCCCCGTCCAGACTATCCAACATCATTTAACTTTTCTTGGCTCAATGGCAAGTTGAACGCTTTTGAGGTAAGTTGAGTGTGCCGTACACACTACAAATCAGATAGGTCAACATTGTCTAACACTGCTGTTGTGTGTTCAACCGTGTTGAGCTGTGTATTTTGCAAAATTTCGTTTTGTTGAGTCAGCAAAAGTTGAATGATGTTGGGGAGTCTGGACTGGGCTTAAAACTCCATAGGTTTATGGATTTGTGCAATTCCAAGGGTTACACGTATATCTAAATGTATTGCTGGTCGTTTCAGTTTTCAGATTGAGCTTTGTTTAGATCACTGTACAAGCATGTTCACCATAATCTGGCGTGTGTATTTGTTTTATTAACTATTTGCATTTCTTGACGATACATACATTTACCCATAGCAGAGACAGATTATACTATACATGTACTTGTCTCTGTCCATAGCTTTTTTCAAACTATCATCTGCTTGTCTTTCAATAGATTTGCTATTATGAAATCCCGGCACTGTCAACAGGCCATTGTCAGCTGTAGGGTGTACTTTGTACCAATCTTTGGTTTGAAAGGTCAGATGCCATATTTGTCACTCGTGACTTACTGACCTCATATTTTTGAAATGGGGTCACGTTAATAGATGAGAGCAATAAGAGATTGTGTGTGTTTTCCATGTAATAAGCCTGTGTTGTCAGATAATCATACAGTTGTTAACAAACAGAGGATGGAGTGGAGCAAGGAAATTAACGGAAAATGATACGGGGGCCTCTGTGGCCAACTGGCCGAAGTGGTTAGCGTGCCAGCGTGGCACAATGACCCAAGAGCCTCTCACCAATTCGGTCGCTGTGAGTTCAAGTCCAGCTGATGCTGACTTCCCCTTTGGCACGCGGGAAGGTCTTTCAGTAACTTGCGGATGGTCGTGGGTTTCCACCGGGCTGTACTCGTTTTCTTCCATATCACTATATGCTTAAATAGCATGAGCTGTATTGAAATTTGTTAAAGGAAGAGGCCACCTTTAAATAAAGTATGCATCATTTGAAAGGCCATTTTATGCAGATTCCAAACATGGTTTTCATGATTTTTATTTTACATCTTGTTTACTATGAGCAAAATGCAAAAAGTATTAAGGCTCTAGGATTGACTTTGTGTGCTTCCTCTTGCTCAGAGTGGCCCGAAAAGCCCACCGTTTGACCTCTATCTTTACTTGCATTTTAGTCACTGAAAAAAAAAACTTTAAAATGAAAACCAACAGAAAGGCTGTGTTTAGAATCCGTAGAAAATAGCGTTTGAACATATATTTTAACTCGCCCTATGAAGTAAGGGTATTGTGAGAGGGGATCTGATGCAGTCGGTGGCGATGTCCAGTTTGGTTATAGTTTTTGGCCAGTCGTAGGGTTGCAGTGGCCACCCATAGTACACAGATAGCCAATCATGCTCAGCTATTCACAGGGTTGCAATTGCGTCCCATATACATGGATTGTCATATGCAGTTTACGCCTTGCATATGAAAGACCTCTTTGGTACATGTAGTTCTGTGCACTAACTCCCCAGTGCCTTTACCCCCACAACTCTGTAACACATGAAACACAGTCATAGTTATGACAGTATAATAATTTAGGTTTTTATTGTTGATTGAATGGCAAGATCTTGGCACTACATAATTAGAGGATAATATCTGTGTGTCAATCATTCCGGTATTCTCTGCATCGCTATTTAAAGGTGGCATGTTTTCTGCTCATTGCATGCAAATGTGTAGAAAGATAAAAACCTTCTGATCCGACAACAAAAAGATATGATCACTTAGTGAGTTAAAGGTCCTTGTTACTGTCATGAGTATGAAAGGGGATATCCGCCAAAAAAACCATGCGTAGGCCTACAACCCTGTGTGCTGCACATTACTTAACTCAGTTAAATTAAAAGCTGAGGTCTGTTTTCAGCTTTTTCTCATAAATGTGAGAAATTATTGACAATGTTGGTTAGCCGTATTTGCGTCTAACAGGACTATCCACATTCGTGTATGTATGTGGTAATGCGACATTATGACGAAAGTGGGCGCTGCTGAAATAATAATCGCTCCGTGGGTGAATAACGAGTGTACTTACGTTGAGGGGAGGGGTTATTTATTTCTTGTTACTATACCGCAGCGCCACCTGTTGTCATAGTAGCACATTGTCACATAGGTGGGTAGCCCTGTTAGTGACAAATGCGATCAACCACGTGGAGAACACACGCGGCTCACACTATACCGTTGGGAGAATGGTGTAAAAATACATTCCATGCCCACATATACCGCCAGCCACATAGGCGCAAGCCGATAGAGGTGGTAACATTGTGCTGACGTAGCAGTTGGTAACATGCTGTAGTGTACACAGGGTTTAAAACATGTTACAGGCCTGGGATTAATATCTTTGTTGCATATGTGATATTAAAATGACTTGAAATTAAACTCCTGACTGAGGCGCACATTTTGCAATGAATCTGAGGGTTCTATTTATCTTCTTCTTCTTTTTTTTCTTTTTTTTGGAAATGTGTTTTGAGGTTTGCATGAAAGGTACATGTCTAGGGTGATAACCTACTAAATGTTCGCGGCAGCACTAAACATAATATTTTACAGCATTAAATTAAATTTTCCTCGGGCTAAAAATGCCTATTTTTAAATCATTTTTTAAGTCATGTCGTGTTAATCATTTGATCATCAATCATTTATTTCACAAAGCAGAAAACCTGATCTCGGTAGCTGTGGAACTTCAGACGAAAGTAGCTTTTGGGCAGGCATTTGACCGTTTTACATTTGACCGTTTTAAGTATGGAATCGCAAAACACGCAACTAAAAAGAAAACCTTTGTTTGACCTGTTATTATGCATGACTTTAAAGAGAACTGATAGTTAAAGAGTTAGAGAGTACGGTAACTTATCCTTTGGAAATGCTAAATTTGGTGAAGCCTTCTATATTTTTTATCACTTTTCTCATATGTTTTAGACCTGTTTCATTTTTTTTTATTGTAACCTTCCAGATTGTACTGTAACATTTTTGTTGTTGTTTTTAAAGTGCATAATTAGTTTATAAGATTAGCAGTGGAATACATTGATTTTACGGATATATGTGATGACCATGGGAATGGCCACTGTGAAATATAAACAAACTTCATGCTGTTGAAACATAATTCACGGCTCGGCATATTTCTTGAATATTTGTTGCTGTATACAATTCTAACTTAATACCATCTAACGGTAGTGACAAACTAATGGTTTCATACCAAAAGCGATCATGTTTCTACTGTCTTTTGCGAACGCGAAGCATGTTAGTTTGATTTTTGTATTTATTTGATTGATGTTTACACCGTACTCAACAATATTTCACTTATAAGACGGCAGCCACCATTATGGTGGGGGAAAACCCACGACTTTCCAAAGGTTGGTTTCACAGTTGCCCACGTAGGACGGAGAGGAAGCCAACATGAGCTGGGCTTGAACTCACAGTGACCGCATTGGTGAGGAGCTGATGGGTCGTTGAGCCGCGCTGGTACGCAAATCACCTCGGCTGGGCTGGCCTCTGTATTCATCTGATTATGTCTGTCCGCTTATCACGCTTTAATCCAATCGGATATGTGCTTAAGTTTTTCATATTTAATGAAATTCGTGATTATTATTTTTTGGTTATTTCCGGGCAGTAACTGCTCCAAGTATTTTCTGGAAAATTTTGTACTTTCGATCGAGTTTGAAAACCAGTCGGGTCCGTGCAAAAGTTGTGTAGTTAACGCTTTCTTTGACGCTGATTCAGATTGGTAGTTGGTTTCCTTGCAATATAAAGTGCTTCAAAACGATTTTCAGAGCCAGCAACAAGCGGATGGTCGTGGGTAACTAATGTACGGGCTCTCTCCGGCCTCCTTCTACCAATATGACGCTCACCCTCGTATAAGTGAAATATTCTTGAGTGCGATGTTAAACATCAACGAAAGCAGTAAATATATGTCAGATAAGGATACTGTGTATGCAAATTGGTGTATACTCCCTCAAATTGGTGTGTATACTCCCTCAAATTGGTGTGTAGGCCTATACTCCCTCGAATTGGTGTATACTCCCTCGAATTGGTGTATACTCCCTCGAATTGGTGTATACTCCCTCGAATGTTAGCTTAGTCCAAGTATGCATATATGAACATGTAACTTTTGCATACGTGTATGTAGTGTAAGGTGCACCCTCAACGTCCCGCAGGAGACATTTGCCAGTTGTCAGTATTCTGTTGCTATGTGGACTACGTGAGGCACTAGACCGTGGAAACCATATGTGTAGTGGATACCGTATCCGTGACTGACTGGACCGCAGTTGACGGCATACCGAACAACTGAAAGTGTATTGCATATATCTGCGTGTTAGTCCCCGGTGATGCTTCACGCGGCTCTACTATTGAACATAAAATAATTTTATGAGTAAAACTCTTAAACTCAACACATAGTTGTTTCATTTATTTCACACTATTCCCCTAAAAGTCTACAGCACGGGCAGTATTTTTGCCACCAACCAGCGTTTTCGGTGGCTTAATGTTACAGCGTCCGGCTCTAAGTTGAGAGGCCCGGGATCTCACCCGGGTTGGGTCATACCAAATATCAAAAGAGGCTGATCAAACGGTGCCACAAACACCAACAGACCTGTTGAGTCAGCGAGTGCATATGAATGGCTGAGTGCGAATCCTAGCCAATAATAGCCAATATGATCAAGATCACTTTCCCAACTGTCGCCTAGAAAATGCGTCCCACGAAATAAATTCAGCTTGTTCTACATCTTCTGCGCTCGAATTTCACCGTCTAAATGTAAAGTTGTTCACGATATTTTTTTGTAAACTCTGCTTCGTCATTTCGCTCGCTGGGCACGTGACGTTGCTTAGTAACTTTAGAACTTTGATCAGCAATTTCATAGGCCCAAGGAATCTCATTCCTAAAATGTTTATTCTTGAGCCCCACGGCGTTCCCTTCTTCAAAATAATCAACTCATAGTTGGAAATGAAAGTAAAACATTAGGTAACATTTTTATTATTCTTTAAATTAAGTTATTACGGTTGACTAATATTTTTTTAGGTTTATTGGTGTATAAACGAAAACAATGCTGTGTATCGTGTTTCAGCTAAATTCAATACAATGAACCCCGTTATTAAGAAAATTGTTTGCTGACAGACGAGGTGAAGATCTATAGCCCCGTCCGATACGGAGACTGAAACATAAACTATAGCTTCTAGTGCATCGTGATCACCGGGCAAAGGATTAAGTAGCAATTAGTGTTTTCTCAATTTCGCTGGCCAAGGAAATTTTTCGAGAATTCGAGACCGCACACTTGCACGAGACCGTGACAAGCAGACGAAGAGGTGAAGGATCACATTACAAGGTATAGGGAAATGAACAACGTTAAGCGATATTCCGAGAACTACGATTGATAATATCTGGAAATCACGCTGTATGTTAGAGAACAGGCAATTTGCACAGCATATGTAAACAAAATCTGATTTTGGACTGATGAGGCCGTGAAGAAGAGTTTTGTATTGACTCACATGTTACTTAAACAATTTTTTCAGCGCGAGAAAAGTCAGGAGTCCGAAATCTCGAATATGAAAATACGAAACGTGAAATTGCGAAATGTGCGAAAAATGCGGGAACATACTTTTTGGTGTGTGCTAAAAAACGCGAATTTAAGAAATTAAGACAACTGTACATGTGTACAGACTTCATGCAGGTAGGCCCTTATTAGATTAAGAAAAGAAGGCAATGAATAGCACGACACTAACACTGATTTATAGTGTTGTGTTAACTTCAGCACATGCCCTTGTTTCAAATCAGCTAGTGCATCATCTGTAGGTCTACGCGCTTATACCATGTTATACCCTATAGGCCTTACAAAAAGGAAGTTGAAAGATCGGCCTGCCTCGCCTCACCTCAAGTATATATGTTCAGAGTTTGGCCCGTTTGCTTAAATATCTGAATGACTGAATATTCTCAAAGTATAAAGGTCCAGGGCAAAGCCCGTTTGCTTATATATCTGGAGTGACCGAATATTCCCAAAGTATGGAAGTTCAGAGCTAAGCCTGTTTGCTTATACATCTGGATGACCGAATATCACACGGATCTATAGGTTCAGACCTAACCCTGTGTGCTTATGTGTCTGGATGACCGAATATCCCACGTGTATATGGGTTCAGAGCTAATCCCGTTTGCTTATGTGTCCGGATGACCGAATATCCCACGTGTATATGAGTTCAGAGCTAATCCCATTTGCTTATGTGTCTGGATGACCGAATATCCCACGGATATATAGGTTCAGAGCTAATCCCGTTTGCTTATGTGTCCGGATGACCGAATATCCCACGTGTATATGGGTTCAGAGCTAATCCCGTTTGCTTATGTGTCTGGATGACCGAATATCCCACGTGTATAGCCTATGGGTCCGGAGCTAAGGCCCTTTGCCTATGTGTCTGAATGACCGAATATCCCACGTGTATAGTTCAGAGCTAAGCAGTGGGGAGAAAAATCCTTATAAACAAGTTTATAAACACTTCAAGAAAAAAAGTTTCTCGCGGATATTCTGTCCAGCAGGCGATCTCTTTAGTCTGCGTGATGACACCAGGTGTAGAAGCCGATGGAGGACATCCCACTAACTCGGTACCTGGGCCTTTCTAATACAGGGAGCGACAGCGAGGTAACGAGGTAGCGAAGCAAGGTAACGAAGTGGCAAGGTAGCGATGCGAGACAACGAAGTAGCGAGGTAGCAATGCGAGGCAGCGAGGTAGCGATGCGAAACAGCGAGGTCTCCAGATTAACATATTCTTGCTTCCTCGCTGCCTCGCATCTCTACCTCTGCAAAAGGCGAGGTAGCGAGATGGGTAGCAATTATCATCACTAGCGTGTAAGTTGGGTTCTTGCACCCCGGTGCCTTATTAAATATTACATCACTCAACACGACTCAACACGACTACGTCACTGAAATATTAGCTGCCGAGAAGGTAAGAGCGCTACTGCTACTGCGGAAGGGCCTGGTACGGTAAGGCGGAGAATCGACCCTTAGAGAGGTGCAATAAGAAAGTGCACTTTTCAAATTCCCAGCACAAGTGTGTAGATTTCAAAATCGGAAGAATACAACTTGGTAGAAGCACTCATACAAGTTATATAACCATAAAAGAGATGGTTGCTTAGTAACAACCCGGCTAAATTGCACTCTCGTTCCAAAACGCCAAATTTTCGTTCAAACGAGGCACTGTTTTTTATTTACAGTATGAAGATCAACGTTAACCAGAAAATTGTGAATTTCTACGTACTTTGGGGTCGTGCTTTATAATATGATCAATTTTGTTATATTTTGGCAAGATTAAAATTCGCATTTCTGCCTATCAGGCATACTTCACAGTACAGTGAACTAACCAAATCACTTTGGAGACCAGGTTGCACCTCAAAGAAGAGTTCGAATCTTTCTTGGTCTTTTTTTTTTATTTCGAAATATGTGGTAGGGTGATTTCCCCCATTCCACAGTGTCTAATTTACAAAAAAAAACCCGATATTTCAGTGTGACTGGAGCTGGCTACCATTTTCCGATTTTATGACATATACATGTCTTCAGTGGATGTTTGGAGCCATATATTTATTTATTTATTTGATTGGTGTTTTGCGCCGTACACAAGAATATTTCACTTAAACAACGGCGACCATGGAGCTTTTTAAGTCTCATGTTTGTCAAAAAACAGTAACAGAAGAGTAAAACATATCTGAAAAAAGAAGTGACCTTAAGAGTGTGTCTGCAGTTGTCACTCAGAGCTATATTTAATGTATCCTTTGTTTAATAAAGAATAAATCAAATTTCAGATTCCTACCACAAACCAGTACTGAAATATGGCGTAGTCAAGATTAATAGAACGGACAATGATGGAAGGAAAAGCGATCACTATATATACCCAAACAAAAATCCTGTCCAGCGCCACACCTCACTACACTTTTTCACCCATAGCTTCCCTTCACAGCTAAACAAATGTACTGACCTAGCTGGGGCTATTATGCAATAGATCCAGCGTCTGACAATTAAACTTGTGTTGATTTTAAGCGGTATTGCATCAGGCCAGGTACAAGAATCCAACATACACGTGGCGTATGCCTCAGCCTGACACTAAAATGATTATAACAACTGCTCCCCACCTTGCTGCCATCCTCGTCACCTCGCTGCTATCCTCGCTACCTCACCAGTATTTATAATGTGATGGTTCACATTCCTGAACCACTTGCACAACTAAAGCTTTAGTATTCTGAAGATCAATGTTGTCATAATATTAAAACAGTGTTTGAATTTATTTATTTATTTATTTATTTTTTTAATTTCCTCCGAATCTTTTCTCTAGGAGTTATATAGCTTGATAAAAGCGTTGCACTCGGCGAAGGAGATGTAGAAAGCTATTGCCATTATTCATACAACATCTTTAAGCAGTCAGCATTATTTAAGCCTATGCTAAAAAGTTTTCGCATCTAGTCTTCCATTCATAATCAGCTTTTGTTGTTTTCTTATGATCTTGCGTACACAGTTTTTTTTTACAGTTAGAAGTTAGAAAAAGAGCAAGTAACCCATTTCACAGCCTCTGGCCTCTAGTTTTAATTTTAAGATGTGATAAGTAACGCATGAAAACTATGTGGGTCAGGCGTAGTGCTTGTCAACTGATTGGCCAACAGTGTCATGTACAAACGTCGCGTAAGATGGAACATGTGTAACCATCCGGATATAGGCCACTAGAGTTCGGTAGATGTTCAGGGAAAAGGGCCCACGACTATGTTGAAAACATGGCAAGTATATCGGGCAGTGTAGCACGGATTGATAAAAAGCGCACACTAAGCCTAGGGCGGCACTTTTCTAGATCAGAGATGATGTTGAGAAATTGGCCTGTGGACATTTCTTATAGACTTACAGTGTGTAGGCCTGCTTAACGCTGTATGTAAGACTAGCCCAACGTACACTGTACGTAATATCTCACGACGAAAGAAAAGAAAATCACAACCAATACCATGCAGGTAGGTCAGTGTACTAATTGTACTAATTCACCAATTCACACTGTCATCATATGCAGTTTTACACCAGGAGTTTGTCTGATGTGCTCATCGGACACTAACCGCTTTCCTCCACGCATATGCAGTCAAACTGTTGGGTATAGTGTTCCAGGCATTGGAGTTATGTTCCACGTTATGTATATTACATATAGGTATAAACAGCGATCGGACAATTCTACAGTCTATTCCGTATAAGGTCATGTAGAGGTTATCTCTACCGTCATTCTTTCGGGAAGTCCTGTGTTCTCGAAACAGGAAACACTGATGTGAACATATATATATACTGTCGTTCTCTACCATCATTCTTTCGGGAAATCCAGGAGAAGTAAAAACAATTTGCAAGACGTGTGCAAGACTACTGGGAGGGTATCAGGTTTGCATTTTTTCACATCGGTTGAGAAGCGTGGTAGCGTTAGTCGTTGAGGTCACCTATTTTTGAACACTGAAAGTAGAAGACAGCTGTTAGATGAAATTTTGCTTTATTTTTTCGTTACAAAGTATACTTTTTTCTGAAAATTGCAAATAATGTTCACAGATGTGCGTTTTTGGTCATTTTCGAAGGTAACGTGACCACAAGCCACTGGTGCTGTAAAACTGAAAAGTCGTCAGAAGGTACATCAACTACTGTCCTGTTTGTTCTATGGAACCATATGGCTACGAGTGATAATTTTGTCGTAAAATGCGTTTACAAAAACTTAAATTGAGTGATTTTTTACTAATGAAATTATTCATGTAGCTTACCCAAATAACCTAGCCGTACTTCTGCCATTGACTCCAACACAAGTTATTTTATATACGGAATAGTTATAATTGGGTTTAACCATATTTTTGACCCAAATAGCCTTAATTTTGAAGGCAGAAATCTCCACAGCTTTTGTACAGAGTACGCCGCGAGATCACTGTGAGCTGCAGCAGTGTAGCTACATGTCGTTGATATATACGTCGTTTAGTCTGTACCTAATCCATCATGCTGGCCTGCAAAGAGGCTTTTACTTCCTTGTTTAATTGAACCTCTATTCATGTTGGCTGTCGCCTTGAATTCATATACATTTTATGCGGAAATATTTTTTGGAGCCACCGGGCTTTTCGTTAGGAGCAGTAGATGATAAATAACATTCAGCTAAATGGGTGAAATGCTCATTTTGGCATATTTCTGTAAAGTTTTATCTCATTTGAAGGGCTGTGCATATTCTGATGACTTTTCCTGAAAATCTAGTAAAATGAAAGCTTAATTTTTTTGTTCCATGTTTGAATTTTATTCAATATCAAAGCTTTATGGTAATTAGCCTGCTAAGGGCACGAGATTATAGTGAAGTGTGCACGTACCTTTGTCTAAAAACCATTACAAATTAGGCCTAAATCCATGGCACGATATCACACCATCACTCGCGCAATGTTGCTTTGTGAAGTCACCCATTCCCGATTTCACTGTTACATCAGTCACTGATGTGATTGTAATATCGACCATTAGTGTAGATATAGCTGGGTGACAATTAAAATTTCTTAATATGAATCATTTCCATGTGTAAATTGGGCTTTGGCTGTCCAATGAAAAGAGGGCAAAAGTAGGTTAACTCTAAAAAAGAACTGGCCAATTAGATCGAACAAAAGCATTCTGGAGAATTCCTTTAGTCCAGGACAATAAATTTCAAAGAGTTATTCTTGTTCAAGTTCTGGTTTTTACGTAATCGTTAAAAAAAACTTCTCAAAATTTAACATAAGGTCTTTGTGTAAGACCTGTCTAAATCGGAAATGACAATTAAGATTCAGATTCTTTCCTTGCTGAGAGGATATTGCTAAAAACAGACGCGTTTCGAGTTGGAACTCTTTCGTCGTCAAAGGTAAAAAGAGTCCTATAGTGCCAAGTGACTTTTGAAATATGTTAGGCAACCTTTGTTGACCTTAATTTACTGATCACCTGTCTCACCCTAGACACGAGCGCACAAAGGACTGGGAAATTCAAAGAATAAGAGCATGCATGGTGACGAGATCAAAATTTACAGTGACATAAGAGAGCGATTCCTGCCTGTTGAATTTATTGTTATAGGGCTATACTTCTGACATCACTTAGCTCAAGTTGCATGCATTTCAGTAGAGATCTGGTGAACAAGGGATGTGGTCTAATTATTTAGCCAGAGTTCACATATAAGAAAGATTCACACTATGAAAAGAGACAGTTTCAAATAGGTGCATTGGACAATACTACAGAGGAACATATGTGACATACAGTTTATCTAGTAAATGTTACAAAGAGAAACAAACCAAAATAAAAAATAATAATAGAAAAAGAAATACTCAAAAAAGCAGCTAAATAGGAGGGTATATAAACTGAATTTCATTTAGTTAAATATACACCACTACCTGTCAAGTTTTCTTGGTAAGGATTGTATTTTTTCCATGAGGTTTGAAATAGTTTGAATTTTAGAGTAAATACCTGGTAAATTGTCTAATTTTTCTTTCAAAGTGTTATGCTCATTATCTAGTGAAGGAATGTTGTGCATAGCTGAGACATGCGCACTGGAAGTTCTTCGGGAATTTCTTTCAGGTTTCTTCCTGGTACAACCTCCACAAAACCCAGAGAAATCAACTTTTAAAATCTCGTCAGAATTTTTATTTTTTGGTACTAGCAGTTGAAATTTGAACACGTTTGTTTGAAGATCTCATTCATTGTGTGGTAAAAAAGCCGTTTTTCAAATTTTGGCTCATCTTGGTGAGTGTGACTTGTAGGCCTACATTATTTTCCCTAGAAATTCCTTGCTCCACGAAAACACGTTTTTTCAACTAAGTGATTTCACAGAAATAGAAAGGCTAGTTGTCCAGTGTAAAATTTGATGCCTTGTTTTGGTGGCATATTAAACATCAACTTGCTGTATGATGTTGATGCTGGCTTCACAGGATCATGTTTTCAAGAAAAAGAATAGACAAGAATAGGCTTTCGTCAGATCCGTGACTGGAAGACAGAGAACAGAACTATATTGTTATACATTTGTTAAAATGCAGTATTTGTTACTGGTATAGATTATTAAATTAAAACATAGCTATGTGTGTAAGTCTTCACAGTCACTGCTGTTGTAAACTTTAGTAATTAAGACTACGCATGTTTTTATTCTTAATACAGTATCAAGGGGCGCGTATTCCAACCTTCAGTGAAATATCCCAGAATAAGTATCTTGAGAATTCAGGATAACATAATGTTAATACTCCCAACATCAGTCTTAAAGTTCTCCACGGTCAAGTGTGATGTTTTGTGACATTTTAAATACCTATGTTCTTGTTCATGTTGATTCTGACTCAGCAAAATCCTGTTCTGTTTATTGAAATTCTAGGAATCGAATGACATAGTATAGATTATTTTTCCTCAGATCCTGAGTCTATTTACACAGACTGTGTACTATAGACAGTGTATCTTCTCAAAGGTGAAAATATGATGTCGAGGTCAAGCAGTCAACTGAAAATATACATTGATAAATTGAGGTGTCAGAGATATCCCATTTTTACATAAAGGTGTAGATCTGATTTTATTCGTGAGAAAATTAAAGGCATTCTGACGGCTACATATATTAAATTACCGTGGCTTTCTTAGCGTACATGCATACATTAATGTTGAACTTGGGGCGTCAGCATGGCATTGTGAGGTAACTTTATCAGGGTCAATGACATATCTTTATTGAACATCAGCCATCTAGGCAAGCCACGTCGACAAACATTCATAGCTTTGAGCACCCAGGTTCCTCGCAAGGAGCAGGAGGTGATAAATAACGGGGGGCTAAATGGGCGAAATGCTGACCTTGGCGGATTGCTAAGGTTTAAAGTACTACAGGACATTGAAAGTATCATATCTGAAAGCCAGATACATCTTGATTATCTTTGCCAGAAAGAATTTCTCACCTAAAAGTCATATTTTTCATTTTTATGTTAAAATTTGCTTTATTGCCCATCTCAACTGGGATCAATTCGCTTTCTATTCACCTCCAGTACAGTCACTTCATGTCACGTGACCAAAGAGTTGGCTCAGAGCAGCTATGGCTTCACTGCAAAACTATGACTAGACCTCTCAAGTATTGGCTTAGTGAAAATAACATCATATCGTTTTAAAACATGCTTTCGTTACACCCCATAACACGTTGCATTGTTGGCGTAGTTGTAGTTAAATATTTAAGGAGCAGTTTTAATACTATTGTGTAAGAACTACATGTTTAATATGATTATTTCAAATTTTAAGCAGTTTATATTTATTTTAGTCGGTCTACAAAGCCTTTGTTTCCTGGTTTGTTCTGATTTTGCGTGTTATCATGCATTCATGCATTTTATTGTCTAAAGACATATTTCCTGGCTCCAATATGTCTCGCCACGAGACAATGTGCTGCTAAATCCTAATCAGTCATTCATTAATTTTTATTTAGAGTTCATCCCGCTTTCTCTATTTACCGGGCCTTGACAATAAGCGATCGACGACGGTCCTGTCGTCGTTAGCACAGTTCAACGTTCGTTGATGACGACTTGTCCTCTATCAGTATAGCATCCTTATGTGTGAATCGCAGTGGGCAAATTCATAAGTAGCTTGTGACGCATCGGTGCTTTATTCCAGACGCTTTGGTTTCCTCTACCCATAAAGCTGACCAATATCGTAAAAGTCAAAAAGCTTGAGTAAGGGGTTAAACAGCAATCAAGCCAATGATGAAGTAAATCCCATTGAACTTAACCTGAAAGCCAACATTTGGAAAAGGCGTCTCAGATGTACACTACGCATTCCGCCGCTAAATACTTCCCAAGCTCACATCTTGCCTTCGTAGGTGGAATGTACTAAAGAAACCAGGACAAGACCAGTTTGTTGGAAAAAGCCCTTTCAGCTAAATGAAAAATACTTGCGCACTACACCTCCACAGTACACTTGCACACTACACCTCCACAGTAAACTTGCACAATACACCTGCACAGTACACTTGCACAGTACATTTGCCCATTACACCTGCACAATACACTTGCACACTACACGTGCACAGTACACTTACACATTACACCTGTACAGCACATTTGAACATTACACCTACACAGTACACTTGCACATTATACCTGCACAGTACACTTGCACACTACACCTGCGCAGTACACTTACACAGTACACTTGCACATTACACCTGTACAGTACACTTGCACATTATATTTGCACATTATACCTGCACAGTACACTTGCACACTACACCTGCATATTACACTTGCACACTACACCTACACGATACACTTGCACATTACAGACGCACATTACACTTGCACTTTACAAACGCACAGCACACTTGCACTTTATACCTGCACAGTACACTTGCACACTACACTTGTACTGTGCACTTGCACTGTGCAGGTGCACTTGCACACTACAACTGCACAGTTCACTTGCACACTACGCCTGCACAGCACACTTGCACACTACACTTGCACATTACACCTGCACATCACATTTACACATTACACCTGCACAGTACACTTACACATTACACCTGCACAGTACACTTACACACTATACTTGCACATTACACCTGACCAGTACATTTGCACACTACACTTGCACATTACATTTGCACAGTACACTTGCACATTATACCTGCACAATACACTAGCACATTACACCTGCACAGTATACTTGCAGACTGCAACTGCACAGTACACTTGCACACTACACTTGCACACTACACCTGCACAGTACCCTTGCACATTACATTTGAACAGTACACTTGCACATTATACCTGCACAGTCCACTAGCACAATACGCCTGCACAGTATACTTGCAGACTACACCTGCACAGTACGCTAGCAAATCTCACCCCAGGCCTGTATGTATGATTTTAGCCTGTTAAGCACTGAATGTCCATAAATCAATAATATATTTATTATTTCATTGATGTTTTACGACGTACTCTGGAATATTTCACTTATACGACGGCGGTCAGAAACATGGTGAGCAGATTCCAGGAGAAACCCACGGTCATCCGAAAGTTGCCGAAAGACCTTACCACGCACGACCCAAATGGAAGTCAGCATACATAAACCAGTAAACCATACATGTAGAAACTGACTTGTTAAATCTAAGATAATAGCCAGCTTTTATCAGATAAGTTTTCTGAGTGGTGCAACAATAAATTATGTTACTGCAAAGTAATGGTATGCTTTCTACAACACAATATCCGTTTACACCAACAAAAGTATTCTGATGGAAAATTGTGCCCCATATATAGCATTGTATCTTATAGCGGTAACATAATTCTGCCAGTTTAACAGATGTTTTTTTTTTCAGTGTAAACCTTGTTATTCCGTACAGATGGCAGTTCCCCCAGATATTGAGGCGTAAGGACCATGAAAATCATCTTGGTACAGCTTCTATGGTACATCCTCTTTCTGTCAGGACATGCAGGAGCCACTCCGGCAGTTAGTGGTGTTGAAATAGGCGGTGAGTTGACGACTGGTCTGTACAAAAATAACGATACGATATCTCTAACGGCATGACTCCCTAGAATATGTTCAAATAAGACGCCGTGGCAATAAAAAGATCGCCGGTCAAACGTTATAGAATGCATTAGTTGCGGGTTCAAACCAGGCCTTAGTTTGGGGAATGTGTAAATTTGTAGAATGTGTAGCTTGGTGACAATTAGCTGTCGAACGTATGTTAGATCAAATGTCTTCCATCTACCGTCGTATAAGTTAAAAAGCCTTGAGTATGGCATTTAATTTATTTATTTATTTGATTCTTTTTTAACACCATACTCAAGAATTTTTCACTTATACGATGGTGGATGGTCAGTTTTATGGGAAGAGAAAATTGGTATGACGGGGGTAAACTCCCGGCCCTTGGCAAGTTTCTGACGAACTTCCCCACACGTACCGTACAGATAAGCGCACCATATTGGTGGAGGACGAACGTTAAATTGTGCAACCGCCCACAAGAGCGTCTTCGACCCCTACACAGGACTAATATCTTGTACAAGCAGTAAGAGTGGAGGAGTACGGCATTGAACTACTGTACAATGGAATAAATAAATAAATAAATAAATAAATAAATACAGCAGAGGTTAACTGTAATTCGCAAGTCAGTCGAGCTACATGTAAGTTGTTAACCTGGTGACTAATCTGCTTAGTGCTGGTGCTCGGGATTCCACGCTACACGGTTAAATATACTTTACTTACGTTTACGTTTACTTAAAAGGTTGCAAGTTGAAATGTACATCAAAAGCATATTTTCCATTTAGTCTGTTTGCCCTGTAAGCTTAAAGGATACACAAAAATATGGTTCTTGTTTTATTATATGCAGTTTAGAATGTCTCTTAACACAAGTAAGAAGAAAAATTTTTTAGCCTCGTTCTTGGAGGCAAAAGTGGCTATATACGTCAGTCTTCCTAAGCCACCAGACCATGAATTAAATACATTTACATGTATTTGGAGTCGTGACATCCACAGGTATAACAACTCTTCGGGGTAAGAGTACAGATAGTGAGCGCTGTAAGCTGGTTCTTTTATGCCGATAAGTTCACTTCTGACATCATTTCCGAAAATTCCGACCATTGACGGAGAATATGCATACAGCAAAAGGAGGTAATTGTGAGATATATAATATACTCCATGTTTAAAAAAATATCATTTCAATCGTATTTTTTGTTTGTTTTCCACATGAATATGATTTTCATTTTTAGAGTTACTTTTCGCAAATCGTTTAACTAATGCATGGTTTTTAACTTTCTTATTTCAGAATTGAGAAATGGTAACACAAAATACAACAGTCGGATGGAGCACAACACATTTTGGTTATATGAAGGAGAAGAGCTAAATCTGATATGCCTGGTGAAGAACGGGTCATTCCTCGCACAAAATAATACCTTTGTGTTTAAACACGAGCAGGGTGTTGTAAAAGAACTGGTAACGGATGGACAGGCAGAACAGTTTCTGGTTATCAAGAAAGTGACCGAAAAGCACGCTGGTCTGTACAGCTGTCGACTTCATCCAGGGGACAGTCTCGTTGGCAGGCTAACTGTTCGCGTTTCCCCGAGTAAGTAGAACCTATAGAAGGCTACGGGACTTCTGTGATAGGGAAGTGTACGGTACAATGGCTCAGGAGCCTCACACCAATGCGATCGCTGTGAGTTCAAGTCCACCTCATCGGCCGTACGTGGGAAAGTCTACCAGTCTGCGGATGGTCGTAGATTTCCCCTGGGCTCCGCCTGGTTCCCCCCACCATAATGCTGGCCGTCGGGGTATAAGTGTAATTATTTTTACTCTTGGTGCAGTTTTGTCATCAAACCAGAAGGGTCCGTTTAACAGAGGTTATAGATAGGTCTGATTGTCTTTAGCTATCGTGAAATAATTTGATTTTTGAAGTAGGTTAAGGTTTTGTACTTTGTAGGGGATGTTGGGGGTAATGTGTCAAGTCGTGTGCTACGAATACATTGTGACGTGTATTATTAGTTTACTCAGTGATACTGAAATTTATCCCGCATCGGACAAAATACTCTTTGCTGGGTAAATGAAGATTACTGACACCATATATTTCCCTATCCTATCACTGAGTCACCATGTACCGTATTTATCATGCTAAGATGATAAAGTGCAAATAAGACCCATCAACTCGGTTCAAAAGACCCATGTATAGGTGAATTGCTTCAGTGATGTGACCATTGCATTCACAGCCCAGCAAAGGGAGATAGCCTACTTGGCCTCGGACCCCCATTAATTTTCCATAAGCGACAATGTTAACGTCTAGTGCTGTAGCTCAGTCCCAAACATTCCGTGGCCAATAAGCTTTGGTGCATACCTGGCCCAGCCTGTGAGAAAGAAGCCATAAAAATCTTGACATAGGTTGACCGTCAAAATCTGGACCTTTCCATGCCGGCAGCTGGGAGGCGTGCCTAGCAACGCCAAGGGGACGTCACTCGCAGCCTCATCACTACCTCACACCTTGTGTCCTCTCACCCAGAATTTCAAACTTTCATCAATAAAGCTCATACCTCCTCAAAGTTTAGACAGTTTCCAGCATTTTAATACCAAGCATGCACCTGTGCACCAAAAATGGACGCCTGGGAGCAAAAAAAGACTTTATACCCTAAAATTCACAGAACTACAATCGTCCCTACCGAAAAACGGAAGTTGTAATGGGGGTCTGTGTCCACTTATTTGAGCATTCAAATGTTACACATTTGACGTCGTTTGCAGGATTCGAGAATATATCTGTACCACACTTGACCGTTGTTGTCCAATCAAAAGCGCAACATTTTTTCTAATGCGGGATAAACGTTGCTGTGGGATAAATAGTTACACATTGCTGTTGTGTAATAGGTACACAGCCATTGTTGTTGTGCATAATAGTTACACATGTTGTGAAACAGACATAACACATCGTTATTATGTAATAAATACACATCATTGTTATATAACAGTCTTGAGATTTAACACGCACACGTCGTTGTGATATGACAGGTACACATCGTTGCGATATAACACGCACACATCATTATGATATGACAGGTACACATCGTTGTGATATGACAGGTACACATCGTTGTGATATGACAGGCACACATCGTTGTGATATAACAGGTACACATCGTTGTGATATAACAAGTACACATCGTTGTGATATAACAAGTACACATCGTTGATATAACAGGTACACATTGTTGTGATATAACAGGTACACATTGCTGTGATATAACAGGTACACATTGTTGATATAACAGGTACACATTGTTGTGATATAACAGGTACACATTGCTGTGATATAACAGGTACACATTGTTGATATAACAGGTACACATTGTTGTGATATAACAGGTACACATTGTTGATATAACAGGTACACTTCGTTGATATAACAGGTACACATTGTTGATATAACAGGTACACATCGTTGATATAACAGGTACACATTGTTGTGATATAACAGGTTCACATTGCTGTGATATAACAGGTACACATTGTTGTGATATAACAGGTACACATTGTTGTGATATAACAGGTTCACATTGTTGTACACAGACTGAGACGGAAAATGTTTTGTGCGGTGAAAATGTTACATTATTTGTTTTAGAGCTGAACGTGTGACATTGCGTTTTCGAAATGAAAATGTAACATTATATGTTATAGAGCTGGGAATGTAACATTGTATGGTTTGGGCGCTGAAAATGTAACATTATATGTTTTACAGCTGAAAGTGTAACTTGGTCTGTTTTCAAGTTGAAAATGTAACATTGTATGGTTTGGGCGCTGAAAATGTAACATTATATATTTTAGAGCCGTTGAACTGTATAGTTTATAACTGGGATAGGTTGACCTGTCGCTGGAACGTGACCAATCCGCCCGACACCCGGTTAGTTTGGACAATAGTAGGGTAAGTTATTAAACCAATCTGTCAATGAATGCACCTAAGGGTGCATAAATCAATTGTTGGGCGTGACCGACACTTCTTGAAGTACTGAACTTATTTCCTTGAAAGTTAGAATACATCTTCCCAATTGTCTAAACTTGTGCATGATTAAGTTCAATTACATTTGTAAATATTTTTTGTAATAATGGATTTTCATGAAATCATATATTGTCCATGCAACGCCTTCTAAAGTATTGCACGCATAGCCCTTAAACTTTGTGTATATCTTTAATATCATCTAAACATCTAGATGCTTAATAATAATAACAGTATGATTATTATTTTTATTTTCATTGCTACCCTTATTTCACCTTATTCTCATTTCTTCCTTTAAAGTGGTGGTACATACACCAGTAGTACAATCAGTGCACATCAAGAATAGTCCATGAAACAGCCTGTATGAAGAAAACTAAGCAGTATGATGTACTTTCAATGTGTTTAAGCTTTTTTTTTTTAGTTTTGTTTAGTATAATATATAGTATATAATGCGGCCTAACATATAAACTACAACAGAAATTATCAGCTGTCTTCTTGAGGCGTAAAATGGCTTTAATAAACAATAGTTTTCCTCAAGGCCCCAGAGATCAGATCGGAAATTAAGTAGCCTGCTGTGGTGACGTCAGCAGTGATAACTGTCAAAACAACTTTAGTGGCGAATTGATGGCGCTAGGCAGGTCCGCATTTCCAGTACGTTCAAGGATGACAACATTTCCGAATATTACCAGTACTGACGGAAAATCAGCATAAAATAGAGAGGCTGTTGAGATATATAAAATATGCCTCAAATATGAATATATTTTTTCTCGCTTTTTTGGCGCACCTTTTTTCATCTTCCTTAGAACGATTATACTGCTTTTACAGTACCTTTTCACGCGTCCCTGAACGTTAGACTGTGCAAATGGTCTCATGAAAATCTCGCGGGCCGATTATTGTCAGTAAGGTCTCGCAAGCAGTATACTTTGTGTAATTTAGATTGTAAATGACGGAGTGATTCGTTCCGTTTTCATTATAGCTGCTATATGTCACATCCGATATAGTACATCATTTAAATTCCAAAATGCTAGCCATTGAAGCCAGGCATGTTCAGTATATGGGTCGGCCATTGGACTGGTTTTCGAATTTATCATTTATTTATTTCATTGACGAGTAGATGTTTTACGCTAAACGCAAGATTATTTCATTTATACGACGGCGACTTGGGAGGAAACCGAGCAGCGGAAACCCACGAACATCCGCAGGTTACTGTAAGACCTTGCTATTTACCACCGGAGAGAAGTCAGCATGAGCTGGACTTGAATTCACAGTGACCACATTGATAAGAAGCTCTTGGGTCTCTGAGCCCCGCTGGCACGCTAAACACTTCGGCAAAGGGGAACCCGTTTTCGAATTTGTGAGGTCTCACATACACAGTTCGACTGTGTTTCAGCCTTAGTCTGAAGTCACGCAAACCTGCACACATAATTTTGTAAAAATTGGAAACAATAATAGAGCTTTATTGCACAGAAGCCAACAACCTAAGTTAGGAAAGAGCATGAATGGCTACGCAATAACCGAGGCATACTCCTTACAGCGTGTGCGCCGTTCTCTACGTTCGCTTTACATCACTGCCACCATTGCACAAGCTTGATCGTGAGATCCTTAGACACGCACGTATAGTTCAGGCTCAAAAATTGTTAGGCTTAACCTCATCACTGTTGTCCCTGCAGGGAACTATATAATCAGCATTCATGAATGAACTTGTTTCAGGTGTTCGTTGTCATGTTGTATACGTCTGAGATGAAGAGAATGCATTTGTATAAAATATTATTAGAAACAATGGTTTTTGTTCTTTTTCTGACATCACTCCCTACCTCATCACGTGTTCAAAATTCTAGCATCATTCAAATTAGTTTCTGTTAAATTTAAAAGATTATCAGTGATGATAATCAGTGGGACAACAGTGATGAAGCCTAACAGTTTTTGAACCTGAACTATACGTGAGTCTCTAAGGATCTCACGATCAAGCTTGTGCAATGCTGGCAGTGATGTAAAGCGAACGTAGAGAACGGTGCACGCGCTGTAAGGAGTATGCCTCGGTTATTGCGTAGCCATTCGTGCTCTTTCCTACTTTTGAAAGAATTCTGACATCAAGAAACTAGGCCAAATATTGTCAAACAATGTTCTCTTTCGATTGGCTTCCTACTAGTATGGCGATAAACAAGTTTACCCAATTTTACAACTATACTTCTTTTTTCAGGGTATTTTCATAGCAAAAGTTCAGAATATATATCAAATTTCCAACAAACACTGTAATTAGGACGGATTTATTCATATTTATGGTCTCTTGAAAAGAAGGGTTATACCGCGATCGCTTTTTTTCTGTAGGTCCGTGGTCAGCGGATCAGAATTGTCTCAGGTCAAGATCGAAAGCGCCAACCCGATCAACGCCTGTTTGTATCTTTAATAAATTTCATAGTTCTCATCGGTTGTTGGATTCTGTGCAATAAAGCTCTATTATTGTTCCCAATTTTTATGTGTGCAGGTTCCGTTTGTGTGACCTCAGATTAAGGTTGAAACACAGTCGAACTGTGTATGTGAGACCTCACAAATTCGAAAACGGGTTCCCCTTTGCCGAAGTGTTTAGCGTGCCAGCGGGGCTCAGAGACCCAAGAGCTTCTTATCAATGTGAATTCAAGTCCAGCTCATGCTGACTTCTCTCCGGTGGTAAATAGCAAGGTCTTACAGTAACCTGCGGATGTTCGTGGGTTTCCTCTGCTCGGTTTCCCCCCAAGTCGCCGTCGTATACATGAAATAATCCTGTGTTCAGCGTAAAACATCTACTGGTCAATGAAATAAATAAATGATAAATTCGAAAACCAGTCCAATCGACAATCGATATACTGAACAATTAATGAATATGGGGTTTAAAAACAATGATCAAATAAGTAAGTATTTAAATACAATGGATGTTTTATATCGTTTATGAGTTTTGCTAGTTTTCTAGTGTTGTTTTTTTTTCTTTTGTAGTCCTTTTTATTACGAATGTCCCCATCATGCTCCGAATTTCTGCGAGTGGAGGGTTGACGATAACAACCATCTAGATAGTTTCAAACCTTATATGTCCTATTACAAAATGTGCCTAGTCTCAACGAATGACACTAGATGTTACTACAAGGAACGTGTTTACCTGAATACCATAGGTATGTATACGGCTTTCTAGTGATACACTATGTCGAGATAAATAATTCCAACGGTACATTTCAGTACTAATTAGGACTGTAAAACATTCATTTTCCTATTTCACCGTGGCGTAGTACAGTTTAGGTACTCTGATGTTGTCTTTGCTTAGTCTTCACATGCTACACACTTACTCTGATGTTGTCTTTGCCTCAGTCTTCACATGCTAAACACTTACTCTGATGTTGTCTTTGCCTCAGTCTTCACATGCTACACACTTACTCTGATGTTGTCTTTGCCTCAGTCTTCACATGCTACACACTACTCTGATGTTGTCTTTGCCTCAGTCTTCACATACTACACACTTGCTCTGGTGTTGTGTTTGCCGCACACTCCTTACATAGTACACGCTTATTCTGATGTTGTGTTCGCGTTTATTAGACACTGTACTAGACACTCATAGATGTTCAGTGTCATAAATCCTGTGCTAAAGACGTACTCTGAGGCTGTGTTTGCCTTTATTAGAGACTGTACTAGACACTGATGAATGGTGTGTGCCTTAAAGTCTGTACAACACACTTACTTTGATGTCTGACTTACAGTTAAGCCAGACCCTGTTCCGCTTAAAGACCTACGGTTGTCGTCGCCATCAAGCAGGACATTGGAGATCAGGGGGAATAACACTTCTAAACACAAAGTCAATTTGTTGTATCGATTCCACCTGAAAGGAGGTTCAGTAAACCAGGTGTGTCTTGTGCTTAATTTCTGCATATAAACACAAGCAAGTACATGTAACATTAGAGTTCTGGATGATGTGTTATTCACTGACTTTTTCCTGGATTATTTTGGTTTAACGTTTTTCTGTTATTTTAATTTTAAAATTTATTTAGTTTCATAAGTTCGCTTTACTCTGATACGACGACGGTCTTTTTTGGAGGGTGGAGGAATCAATGTTGCATACGGAGTAAGATACCTGATAATTCTTCCGTTTTAAACACAGAGATGGCGGGATAGGTTTGTGGATGGACAACGTAGTCCGGATATAATTCACATCGCGCGCGACCTGTTGTCTCTTGTCCGATGTGGAGCAAAAACCCGCTTGCAAGCCCATGTAGAGGTAGTTTACCGCAGAGAATCCTGTGATTTTACACATGTTTGAAACGGAATTGTTCAGATGAGAAGTTGTTGGAGAGTCTGTTAGCTAATATTCTAGATTTAAGATTTTAGCTATATTCAGCAGCCAGGGCAGCTACCCAGAGCCTAAGTATAAGAACAGGGGATTTAGTTCATATTTAATGTACTGTCACGCATTTATTTTGGAGCTAAGTACGGGACTGAAAACTTGGCTGAAAGTTATAAATCTGGTATTTACAAAATCCAGGCCCACTTCCTTTCTGTTTATCAAGCTGTTTATAGACACTTACTCTGATAATGTCTTTGCCTCAGTCTTCACTGAGAAAATACTCAAGGCCAAAATGTTACCTATGAAGTGCCATATACACTAGCGATGAGCATTTCTGTAATAACTATCGAGATAGTAATCACTCATTATAAAAGATTATATAATGGTATAAACTGTGCTAATATTTGATTTTATATGTTTTAATTGTTTGATCGGTGTTTTACGCCGTACTCAAGAATGTTTCACTTATACGACGGCGGCCAGCATTATAGTTGGAGGAAGCCGGACAGAGCCCGGGGGAAACCCACGACCATCCGCAGGTTGCTGACAAACCTTCCCACTTACAGCCGGAGAGGAAGTCAGCATGAGCTGGACTTGAACTCACAGCGACCGCATTGCTGAGAGGCTCCTGGGCCATTACGCTGCGCTAGCGCGCTAGCGCGCTAGCCAACTGAGCCACTGAGGTCCCGCTTAGAACTGAGTCCGCGATGATGTTCAGGGAAAGATGCCCCGTTCTATCGTATAGGCAAGTCATGTTCTGTTCTGCAAGTATCGTCTCGGACGAGTAAAAATATATTCTCAAAGTATACTAGAGATTTACAGTGAAAAGGGTGATATGATTGCTAGATTTCTAAAGATCTAAAGAGTTATAATCCTAATGACTTTAGAGGCGAACGAGTTGCATCACCATAAAGTCATGTATTTGTATATTTGATTGATGTTTAACACCATACTCAAGAGTTTTTCAAGAACCACCGATCTTTGTTAAGTTACAAACGGGAATATATGCACACCGTATTGGTGGAAAACAGGTAGTGCTTATTGAACAGTGCAAACAACAATTCGTGTGCTTGAATGTGTCTCAAATGTAAGAATTTTAAGTTATTCTAGACCAGTGACATGTAATTAATTGCTATTAACATCACTGCAGTTTTTGTTTCCCAAAATTCTACTGAAGCCATGGCGTTGAGTAGCATAGAAGTCATTACTGCTTAGCGACTTACTAACAGGTAGAATAAAACCGTGACTCAGTTAAATTGCCAGGGGGCCAGGTTTCGCTGGTTATGTGTGTCCATCAGCCAACTATCACACTGTTTGGTGCTGCTCTGGCTTTACTATCCATGCTGTAGTCTTTTCTGTCTTTTTCAACACGATGTTTGCAGCTTGTCTGTATTAACTTATTGAATGGCCCTACTTTTGTTTGAAGGAATGTGGACAGAGGGTTTTTTGTTGTTGTGACTACTACTCTTTAAGTAGCCCTGTGTGTCTGTTTCTGTCTTGTCTGTCTATCTGTCGGTCGTTCGGTCACACTTTGATATCCCATTTTTAAACGACATCGACCGTTTCCATGTTGTTTCTATTGCGAATCAACATTCGTCATTATTTGACGGTCAGGTTCCTTTTATGTTTTTTCTTCTCTTCAATTTCGGTTTGTCCTCCGTAAGACCTGGAACTCGACGTCGCTGTACTATCACTTCACTGGACTCACCCCATACACAAGATATACTCTAGCGGTAACTTGTGTGCCAAAGGAGCAAAGCCAATACACAAGCGAGGCGGTTCACCTTAATCTAACCACACTTGCGGATGGTAAGCATCCTAAGAATTTATGTTAATGTTCGCTCTCTTTTTCCTGATCCGTACATGTATACCAAGAGTAAACCGACAGCTATATTCATGATAATTTTGTTCTAACGTTGCGCTGAATATTTTTAATTTGGTAGCAAATCTCGTAAATAGGGTACACATGAATGCAAAACTTCAGCTTCGTTAGGTAAGATATTGAAGTCCAGAAATTGGTAATTTAATTTAAATTGGCACTTTATATGCAGACAGATCATCAGCGTTAAATCAACACCCCAGTGCATTTGTGTTTTACATGCACGCAAAACTTTGGCCCAATACATGCAGTAATTTGTGAGATACCACCCCTAACATTTACTTTAACACTGATTCAGACAATTTTGTAATTTATTGTATTTAACATACGCACAGCGAATCAGCGATGTATATTTTGTCAGATTTTGTTTGATATTGATTCTAATACGCAATACATTTAGCCATGCATTTTGTAATTTGCGGTACACATCACCTAAGTGATTTGTCGGGCAAGGGGGCTCCGTGGCCGAGGGAGTTAGTCCGCCAACGCGGCGCAATACCCAGGAGCCTCCAACCTATGTTGTCGCTGTTAGTTCAAGTCCAGCTCATACTGGTTTCCTCTCCGGCCGTAAGTGGGAAGGTGTGCCAGCAGCCTACGGATGAACCTGGGTGTCCCCCGGGCTCTGTCCGGTTTCAACCCACCATAATGCTGGCCACCGACGTATAAGTGAAATATTCTTGAGTACGGCGTAAAAAACCATTCAAATAAGTAAATAAAATACATCACATAAACGATGGAACATCCCCCTGGTGGCAATGTGCTCTACAGATGTGCAATGCTTGAGCTCAATACACACAGTACTTATTTATATACCATCCTTAACATTTTTGTATTTGGTGTATATATTTTAAGCTTTATAGACTAATGGGGACCTTTTTATGAGTTGATTTCTTCTTTTCTTGAAGTTCCGGACGGGCCACCAGGTGTCACTTCAGGTGGATTCTGGCAGGGTTTATGTCGTGACAACAATACACGTGACGTCATCGTATATTTACAGGTGCAAAACACTTTTTTCACTTCTATATCCATTAAGCTTTTGACTCCTGGCTAAGCGCCTATTTTCCGAAAAGTGCCAATTAAGACAATTAAAAGGGGAAATCTGTCACTAATCTGTCGACTAGCGAACTAAATACTGTCTCCTTTTCTGTCGACCAAGTAGTTTCAAGTATTCGAAATGTCCAACGATCTGTTCGGCAGAAAATTAATGTTACATGGTAGGCTGCATAATTTCAACACTATACCGTGTCTTATATTTGAAGTTAATATGGACATCTCCAGTTGCCCACAACACAATGGGAGGTAACCCTGTCAAAAAAGTCTATCTTAGGCCATGTTTTTACATATAGCGACTTGAATGGAAGGTCGATGTGAGACCCCGGGTAAAACTGGGGCAATTTTCAGTAGACATACTGTCATGACTATATGTAAATGACATTTTAAATAGCAGCAATATGTCTCTTTAAAGCGTAGGCGTTTTCAGAAATGGTTGCCTTTAAATGACCTACAAGTCTGCCTCATTAACATGCACGTATTAAATGGTTTTCTTTAAAGATCAACACAGACATTCGTATATCGCAAGATCAATTCCCAAAACAACGTTTAACACAAACCATCCCAGGTCTAAGATTTTATTTGATTGGTGTTTTACGCCATACTCAAGAAAAAGACCCTTGAAAGTATATGAAGTACGACATTAGGGCGGATTCGTGAAAAAGAAGCAGTTAACAGTTTTCATTGGTGATGGTAAAACGCAAAGAGTGATCTTGGCGAATAGGTGATATTAGAATCCAGGTCGTGTAGCATGCTAGTTACTAAGTTGTGGATACTCCGACGTGGCCATCTAATTCCACACGATGACTATACAACCCCACACAGATATGACACAGAAAAGCCGGGTGAGGACATCTCGTCCCGATGGTAGAGAGCAAATCGCCCGCGAATAGTACTGTCTTCGTGCCGCGGGTCGCGAGCCTCTGGGCGAGGGGCGAAATGTCCTCATTTGGTTTCCATAGAGTAACGGTGTTGGATGGAATAAACTTGACACGCCAGTTTTTGCAGTAATAACTTGTGACGTTGACAGTTCGTACCCACCGGAATACCTGTCTGAAAACATTTCGGTTAAAAGTAACAAAAATAAGACCATTGTGAAAGAGTTCGGATCCAAGAGCGATAATAACCATAATAACCCAACCTCGGACATGCTGAAATAATATGATAAAATGGCATGAATGAAAATGCATTGAAGTAGACGAAAATATGAAAATGATGCAACTTTCGGATATAAGATCGCGAAAAGTTATATGTTAATATGGTCTTTAATATTTTGTTTCGATTTTTCTTGCCGGAGAAAAGAGTATTTGATAATAATTTTGTATGGCTATTATGACCATCTTTTCGTATATATCGTCTTAATAATAACATTCGTAATAAGGATATTTGATAAATATATTTGAATGCAAATTTGTTTTTTTACATCTAAGCTCACGTGCTTAATCTGAATTATGATAATATATTTACGCATATATTAAAACTATAAATATGATTAAAATTCTGGTTGAACACAACTGTTATGTGCACAAATACATTTATTACACAAGTTTAATATTCTCATGTGGAACATTATTGTGTACAGACAATATATACAAAAAGGTGGTCCCAAATACGCATCATACAAAAAAATACTTTCAAAAGACTATATTTGCAAATAGCTGTTCACACTCTATCAACATTTCTTACAAGAAATAAATATGCATAGAAATCTCAAGGAAGAATCAAAGAAAAACTTAATCCATTTCAATGTACTCTTTCGTGCTTTCTGCTTGCAGCCAATTGATGATGCTCTGCGTAATGCACCGCGTATCCGGTATAATGTATGTGCGTCCGACACGGAGTTCGTGTTCGCCAAGGAGCCAACATGGGGAGACAACTCCATACAGTTACACCTAAACTGTGACGCAGAATACAAACTGAAACTGTGTGGCGAATCAGAAGTAGGAGGTTCTAATCATGGTGCCAACTTGACAATCCCTCCCTCTATTTCTAAAGGTAAGTACATTATCTAACTTATCTAACGACCGCGCATTCCTTTCTGACATTGACCTCATATCTAATGGGTTTGCATACCTTTGTGACACATATCCATTGGGGCTGCATATCTTTGTGACATCTGTCGAGACATCTGCTCGTATCCACTGATGGTACATGCCTTTGAGACATTTTTGAAGACACCTGATCACATCCAGTAAGGTTGAAAACCTTAGTGTAAAATGTCAAGACGTCTGTTCATACCCAATAAGGTGCCTTGCATGCGTTAGTGTCATTTGTCAAAACGCCAGGTCATATTGAAAATGGTTGCATGCCTTTGTGAGATTTGTAAAGACGCTTGTTCACATCCAGTAAGGTTGTATGCCTTAGTGATATTTGTAAAGACGCTTGTTCATATCCAATAAGGTTGTACGCCTTTGTGATATTTGTAAAGACGCTTGTTCATATCCAGTGAGGTTGTACGCCTTTGTGATGTTTGTAAAAACGCACGTTCATATCCATTAAGGTTGTATGCCTTTGTGACCGTCGTCAAGACGCCTTCTCATATCCAATGATTTTGGATGCCATTTTTCTAGACGTTAAAAGGAAGACTTGATAATGAGGAATCATATTTTAATGCAGGTACTTACAGAAACTTTGACCTGATTGTTGAAGAGGATACAGATTTAAATGTCGTAATTATGACGTGGCCGGAATTCGCCCGAGATGTTCAACGCCTCAGCCCCGATGTTCAACACTTCACTGTGTATTACTGCAAACGTGGACATCTTGATATGCCAATCTGTAAGGTAAACACATCATAGTAAATTCCTAAATTCATCTATACTTGTGTGATTGTTTTTAGCGTAATCCTGAAGCATTTTTTGCACTCATACGATGGCAGTCAGTTTTGTCGGTGGTGGAAACTATTGTGCTCGGGCGTGAACCACCGGACATCGGTAAATTACGGAAAATCTTTTCCACGTGTGACTTGCAGATATACACACCATACTGATGGAAGACAACATCAACGAACGTTGGGCTGCCCATACTGTCATAACAGCTTCGGCAACAGCTTATTGTCACAGGGGCCAAAACCAAATTGGCACCAGCTGGATTTGAACCTTTGTCCTCATCATGACCAGGGGTCGAGAGGCTGAGACAAACAATGCTGTATATTCTGTATATGATGTATTTAATTTTTGTTTGTAGGACAACATTGAGTGGATACATTTACCTCCGTCAAACAACTATACGTTCAACTTAACCGAAGATTTTTTGAGGGTGACCGGCGACATAATGGTTGGATTATCCACGGACTCACAAAATACCACTGGCATTCTTTGGAGTCCGTGTGTATTCATGAAACGTGCAGGTATTTACGTAAATTTTTATATGCGAAGTCGCACTTCTTCCGTAGTGGCCGATCACTCATCGATTTACATGCATATGGATTTATCAACAGGGTTCAAATAAAGTGAGAGGCCTCGGTGGCCTACTAGTTAGCTTGCTAGGGCAACGCAATAGCCAAGAGGCCTCTCATCAATGTGGTCGCTGTGAGTTCAAGTCCAGCTTCCGCTGGCTTCCTTTCCGGTTGTACGTGGGTACGTCCATCAGCAACCTGCAGATGGTCATTTATTTTTAATTAATGAAGAATCAGTTAAAGTACGTGACCGTGGAAAAAAATAACGTCAAAAGGCATGGAAATCAACACGTAAATAGCATCCTGTATTCACAAATCCCTTACTTTCTACCTTTCATGTTTACCAAACAGATTTACAAAAACCACGGGGACTGCAGGTGACGGAGAACGAGGACCAGAATTTGGTGGTAAAGTGGAACCCCACTGAGTGTGAAGATCGCACCGGTGTTGTACAACACCCTTTTGTCAGACGATACCGTGTGGTGTACTGCGAGATAGACTCCAATATGTATTCAACTCAAGAACGACATCCGTGCCCAGGTTATTTGTTACTGTTATCTAACTAAGACGACTACTGCATTAAGTGTGTTAGTGACTTGGAATGTGGGTTTGCAAGTACATCCGTGGGATAGAAGTTAATGGATGGGTGGTACTTATGATTCTGTGGTAGTCAAATGGGCGGATAGGATGGCTGGTCGATCTGTACAGATGGGTAGTCAAATGGGCGGATTGGAGGATTGGTCGATTCTGTACGGATGGGTAGTTAAATGGGTGGATATGATGGCTGGTCGATCTGTAGGGATGGGTATTCAAGTGTGCGGACAGGATAACTTTGGATTCTGTAAGCATGGGTTGTCAAACGGGCGGATTGGATGACTGGTCGATTCTGTTGGGATGGGTTGTCAAACGGGCAGATTAAATGACTGGTTAAATATGTTCGGATGGGTAGCAAAATAGACGGAAAAGACGACTTGTCGATTCTGTACGGACAAGTAGTCCAATGGGCGGATTGAATGACTTGTCAATTCTGTACGGATGGGTAGTCAAATGGACGGATAGGATGGCTTGACGATTCTGTGCGGATGGGTAGTCAGATGGGCGGATTGGAAGACTGGTCAGTTTAGTGCGGATGGGTATTCAACTGGGCGGATTGGATGACTGGTCAGTTTTGTGCGGATGGGTATTCAAATGGCTGGATACGACAACTGGAGGATTTTGTACGGATGGGTAATCAAATAAATGGGTAGTATGACTGGTAAATTTATATAGGTAGTGCTGGTCAGTTGGGGAACAAGATGACGGGTAGATTTTATCCATTTTTGTGTATATGAACAGATGGGCTGTCAGATAGACGTGTAGGTGCTCTGATGGGTTGTCAGATTGACGTGCAGATGTACTAATGGGTTGTCAGATAGACGTGCAGATGTACGGAGGGTTGTCAGATAGACGTGAAGATATACTGATGGGTTTTCAGATAGACGATCAGATGTACTGTTGGGTTGTCAGATAGATGTGCAGATGTACTGATGGGTTGTCAGATAGACGTGCAGATGTACTGATCGGTTGTCAGATAGACGTGAAGATATACTGATGGGTTGTCAGATAGACGTGCAGGTGTGCTGATGGGTTGTCAGATAAACGTGCAGCTAGATGTGAAGATGAACTGATGGGTGGTCAGATACACGTGTAGATGTGCGGATGGGTTGTCAGATACACGTGTAGATGTACGGATGGGTTGTCAAATAGTCGTACAGATGTACGGATGGATTGTCAGATAGACGTGCAGATGTACGGATGGGTTGTCAAATACACGTGCCGATGTACGGATGGGTTGTCAGATAAACGTGCAGATGTACGGATGGGTTGTCAGATAGGCGTGCAGATGTACTGATGGGTTGTCAGATAGACGCGCAGATGTATGGATGGGTTGTCAGATATACACGCAGATGTACGGATGGGTTGTCAGATAAATTTGCAGATGTACGAATGGGTTTTCAGATGGACGTGCAGATGTACCGCTGGGTTGTCAGATAAACGTGAAGATGTACTGATGGGTTGTCAGATAGACGTGAAGATGTACCGTTGGGTTGTCAGATAAATGTGCAGATGTATGGATGGGTTGTCAGATAGACGTGCACATGTACTGATGAATTGCCGGATAGACGTGCAGATGAACTGATCGGTTGTTCGATAGACGTGAAGATGTACCGATGGGTTGTCAGATAGAGGTGAAGATGTACTGATGGGTTGTCAGATAAATGTGCAGATGTACGCATGGGTTGTCAGATAGACGTGCAGATGTACTGATGGGTTCTCAGATATATGTGTAGGTATACTAACATTTAATATGTAATGGGCAGATTAATGTATAAAAGGAGAGATGGGTTATCAGACAGAGCATTATATGTATAGACCCGAGGATTACGAACTTATCTTAGATTTAAGTCAAACTTAGTCTTAGCTTCAAAATAATTTATCACGCTAAAATTGTGCGGTAGGATTTTTTGGTCCACCACGGAAGGCTGTCTTAATTAGCGGTTATTAAATCCACCGTTAAGTTCAAGTTGAAGTTCAGGACTAATAATGCAAGGTAAGACTGTGTCTGACAAAAGTAAAGGTGACGCGTTGTCAAGATAATTGTGTAGCTGTAATTAGGGCCGGATGGGTCGTCAAGATAAATGTATAGCTGTAATTAGGGCCGGATGGGTCGTCAAGATAAATGTGTAGCTGTAATTAGAGCCGGATGGGTCGTCAAGATAAATGTGTAGGTGTAATTAGGGCCGGATGGGTCGTCAAGATAAATGTGTAGCTGTAATTAGGGCTAGATGGGTTTGTATTTCACACATGGATAGACAAGTGGAAGGATGCGTAGACAAGTGGAAATCAAGTTTGTACTCAACTCTACGAATCAATACCATTGACTTAAATGAAATTAAATTGCATTCAGCTTCAGAGAGAATGAAAATTGTTTCCAAGGATACCAGTGTCGAGCTCAGAAATGTGCGGCCGGGTTATCACTATGCAGTCGCTGTACAAGCCGTTGTTGAAGACAGAGATGGCCCGTGGACAGAATGGAAGGAAACACAGATAAGCCGTATGTATGAATGACACTACACCTTTGGATTATCGTAAGCATGCGCGTACCTTGTACACGTTGGTTGTGTTAAGTCTTTAACATTTTATGGACCTGCATGTGTAAGTACACAGTACCTCGATATTTTATGCGATCTTCTGGTGTGTTTTAACTGGGGCTGTTCTTAAATACTTATTCAGTACCACGTTAAACGCTAAGCACTCACTCACTCACTCACTCACTCTAAATACTTAGTGTTTTTGCTCGTGTTGTGTTATTTTACGTTATGTGTTTTAACTGGTGGTGTGTTTAAATACATATTGTGTTTTTACTCGTGTTGTTTTATATTTTGTGGTGCGTTTTAACTTGCGGTGTGTAAACACAAACTAGTAATTTGCTACTAATCTAGCATTTACACATCTGAGACCGCAACTGAGGTAAGCTGACGAGAGGAGATATTTCATCGGAAGTATATGTGGCAGTTTGCCAATCTATCACACTGTCGTTACTACTCTGGTTTTCATCTCTGTCTTGTAGTCTTTTATATTTACCTGTGGTGTGTTTTAGTTTGCGATGTGTTACATGTATATCTTCCGGTTAGTTTTTTTTATCCGTTGTGTGTTATAATTTGTGCTGTGTTTTTACACCTCCGTGAACAAAGTTGACGGGGCGGGTGGGGGGTGGGGGGGGGGGGGTGTAACTGGAATGACCCTGTCTATCCGATTTTCTGTAGGTGCGAATTTGCCCAAAATTTACCCAAAATACTGCGCCCTTTTCGATGGAACTATACATTTTGCCTTTCATTTGAACTTGTGCATGTCTAAGTTTAATTGCAATCGGGTAATTATTTTCTAAAATTAATTTAGGGCTTGTCCATGTATTCAAACTTTGTCCATACAACTCTTCCTTAAGTACAAAAAATATTTCTATGAAACCTACCATACATCTTGCCTATCGTCTAAGCTCGTGCATTCTTAAGTCTAATTTAGGACTTTGCGTAAAAATGCATTTCCGTGTATTCAGATTTTGTCCGTGCAAAACTTCCTAAAGTACTGAACCTATTTCTAAGAAAGGTAGCATACATCTTCTCTATAATCTAAACTTGTGCATGCTTAGGCTTAATTACCGTCGGGTAATTATTTTCATAATTACTCCAGTTGAGATACTTTGAGCAATAATGGATATTCATGTGCACTGTATTTTCTTTTGATTGCTACATTTCTCCATTCAAAATGGATGTACCAGTGGCGCAACCAATGAACACCACAATTGGTACATGAAACAATCTATGTGAAGCCACACTTGCCAACATAGTATCCTGTCATTTCTTTGAAGTTTTTCTTAGTTTTCTTTCTTTAATTTTTGGAAATTTTGGGATATGGAACGGGGGCAGCTCGGACATCTGGATTCTAATTACCTATGATATGTTTTTATATGTGGTGTGTTATCTTGTGGTGTGTAACGTGTGGGTTAACGTGTTTTAAGTTGTGGTTATCTTAAGTTATAGCAGGTAATGTGGTTTGTCTGTGGGATATCAGAGGTCGTGTGGTTTATCTTGTGGGTTATAACAGGTAAATGTGGTTTGTCATGTGGATTATAACTGGTAATGTGGTTTGTCATGTGGATTATAACTGGTAATGTGGTTTGTCATGTGGATTATAACTGGTAATGTGGTTTGTCATGTGGATTATAACTGGTAATTTGGTGTGTCTTGTGGGCTATAGCAGGTAATGTAGTTTGCCTCGTGGATTATACGAAGTAATGTGGTTTGTCTTATGGGATATAACAGGTAATGTGTTCTGTCTGTTGGGTTATAACAAGTAGTGGTTTGTCTGTTGAGTTATAACAGGTAATGTCATTTGTCTGATGGATTATAGGATGTAGTGTGGTTTGTGTTGTGGGTAATGCGGCTTATCTTGTGGGCTATAAAAGGTAGTGTGATTTGTCGTGTGAGTTATAACAGGTAATGTGATTTGTCTCGTAGGTAATGTGATTTGTCTTGTGGGTTATAACAGGTAATGTGGTTTGTTTGGTGGGTTATAACAAGTAGTGTGGTTTGTCTTTGGGTTCTAACAGGTAAATGTGGTTTGTTTGGTGGGTTATAACAAGTAGTGTGGTTTGTCTTTGGGTTCTAACAGGTAAATGTGGTTTGTCATGTGGGTTATAACAGGTAATGCGGTTTGTTTGGTGGGTAATAGGTAGTGTGGTTTGTCTTTGGGTGATAACAGGCAAATAGGTAAAATATGACGGTGCTGCGACCGGACCATACTACTGTGAGCAGGGCTCATACAGTCTTCCTTGGAAACCAAACATTCCACAATTTTTTGGGTGAAAAATGTACTCCTCTAAGAAATGTTTTACGATACCGAGCAGAAATGATTTCATTTTAAAACCTCCTCGCCTTTAGAACATGGATGCATTAACGATCTGACCCAGTTTTCATCTGCGGTATAAAAGTATTTTCTTACAGCGTTTATAGGGTGAATATGGTATTCAGTTTTTGTTCCTTATACATAGCTGACAAGATGGTGTATATTTGATGGGTTACGTCGACATCGAGGGATTTGCGAGTCTTAATGAATTGCCGGGCGTTACGCCACATCAGCAGTATATCACAGCCATTTCGTTATACAGGGAATAGACATCAGCCGCTCATTTATAGACCTGTGCACTCACCAGCCTTTTTAACAATTAACGGTCGATGTCATTCGCACAATGCGCAAGAACACTTGCTATCTATCACACTAATGTGAATGTACGTCCGGCAAATTGTCTCAGTTTCCTCCACACATAACCCTGCCCTCTTTGTCGTGTGAGTGACAAAATTCTTAAGTGTATCGTCAAAAAAAAAAATTTATAACATTTGTTACCCCTGTGCCCAGCTTCGGTTTTGAAAAGATTTGTGCTGTTTTGATTACCCTCACATTTGTCAGACGTTTTTCGGTTGTGAGAACTTTCAGGCCCTTAAACATATATAGGTAGGCTTTCTTTCATCTATGGGTAACAAATTCACGAAAAAGAATTTTGCTTGAGCATGCTGTGAACCGAAAAATGTTTACGATAATAGAGAAAACTTGAGCTTCTATAACGTTAGCTAACCATTCTGTGCGGTTCGGAAAAGGCCAATGAACTGTTCGGTCGGGCAATTCAGGCATTAATCATTAGCGTTTTATTCATTTCAGGAACTATAACAACAGGAGAAATAGCAGGAATTGTCATTGGAAGCATTGTTGTGTTGTGTTTCTCACCTTACGGTCTGCTCGTACTCGTCAGGTAGGTACATGTATCGCACAGTACTACTGTGGTGTCTGACGCTGTATTGTTTTTAATCCTTGATCAACCTTAGGTCATATCTCGTATACGACGTTGAAAGCTATATCCCCAAATCTACTGAACCAAATCCAATGAGAAACAATTCATTGGAATGGCAGTGATGTAAAGCGAACGTAGAGAGCTGCACATGCGCTGAACAGAGTATGCATTCTCTAACGGGGTTTTCTGGCCCTCTACAAAAGGAGGTAAATCTTGTAACTCCTGAAACAGCAGCGCCCTCTACCTGCTTGGATAACACTGTGGTTTTTATCTATAATCATTTGCTGTGTCATTTAAATCGATTATGTCTTTTTTTTTTCGTGTCGGTTTAAGAGTTTTAGGATGTGTTTTTCTGTAGTAAGGTGCCGTGGAATCTCATCATCACACTGCCATGGCGGGTTTTACTCTCTCTGCTTTAGTGCTTTGTTGTCTATGTCTGGTCAGCAGTTTTGGGAGTTGGGAGCAAGATAAGCATGGCGAGGTGAACTTTTCCCAATATCGGCAAACGATGATATTTGGTTGCTGATCAGGTTTTTATAAAATCTTCCTTATTGTACTCATATGGGACTAAAATATGTATGGTGAGACGAAGTGCTTCCCATATCGGCAACCGCAGAGATTTGGTACGGATGGGGTTTTTGTTTTTGTACAATCTTCTTTATTGGACTCAAATGAGAGTAAGATATGCATGGTGAGGTGTTTCCAATATCGGCAAATGCTGAGATTTGGTGCCGATGGGGTTTTCATTGGGGTAAAATCTTCCTTATTGTACTCAAATGGGGGTAAAATAACGAGACGTGTTTCTTTCTGACTGCCATCGATTTTGACATGAGCTATATCGGTAATGATTATTTCCTTCTGTCGCATCATGGACAGTTCGGTATTTCTCATTTTTACCCCCCAAACATTTACATTTTAGACGGATAAAGAAAAAGACGAGAGACAACTTTGTTTGTGAGTTACCACCGGAACTGGACGATTTGGTAAGACATACAAGCCAGAGCAAATCTAATTACATCAGGGATATTTTTGTCTGCCTGGGTATACTTTAATCAGTTTTTGCTACTACTTAAATACTTATTCCGCAGTTCCACATGCTTCCTTTGAGCTGCACTCCGGCAAGACGTGGGGAGGTCAGTCAGCAATCTGCGGATCGTGGATCTGCCTGGTTTCCTCACGACATAATGCTGGCCGCTTTCGTCTCGGTAAAATATTCTTGAGTACAGCGTAAAACACCAATAAAATGAAATAATTGAATTTTTTTCAGCCGTTTTAGCAAGTGATAACAGTATTTTATGAATGAGGCAGGCCTAACAGTTGAGTGCTGGTTTGTTATATTTATTTGATTAATGTTTTATGCCATGCAAAAGACAGTTCTTTCATATGTAACCCAAGGCACTTTGTAAGCCTTTTCACAAGTAACACAAGGCACATGGCAAGACTGAGCATATGTAACACAAAACACTTTGTAAGCCCATATGTAACACAAGACACTTTACAAGTCTGATCATGCATACGTAACACAAAGCACAATATGTCACATTATGTAACAGAAGACACTTTTCACACCGAAGTGTAACACAAGGCACCTTTTAAGTCTAATCATATGTACCACAAGACAATTTAACATGCCTAATTATATGCAAGACAGGGCACTTTTACACGCCTAATTATATGTAGCACCATGCACCTTAAATGCCCAATTATATGTAGCACAAGGCACTTTACAAGCCTAATTATAATTAACACAAGGCATATTTACATGCTTAATTATATGTAGCACCAGGCACTTTACAAGCCTGTCGGTGTAGTTGACCAGTAAGTGTTTATGTACATGTAGTCGTGTTTCTATCCATACAGAATCTCTACCCTGACTTGTCTCACTTACCTGGAAGGCTAGATGCGGCAATTACACCTGTAGACATGGCTGCAGCAAACTCTGCCCCGGTGCTCCCACGGGATGTACTACCTGTTAAGGTAGGGCTATTTTATTTATTTACTGGAGTGTAAACATTGAGCTCACTCAACAGGTGAACATCTGTGCGTGACGTGAATAAGTTCGTCAGCTACTTACCTAATGTGCGTGGTTTACTTCCTGCCTTACGGTTCCATCCAGACATAAGCGTGAATCCGCTTATGAAAACTAACCGAGGAGAATTATGAAACTCATTGAGTGTATATGCGAGACGTCAGGCGAAGTTCCGATCCTTGTCCGATCGGTGCATAAATTTGCATACTTAATGAATCACGTGATTATTACTGGTCATTGGTTTACGTGTCGTAACTTCTCTGAATGATGTACAAATTTCGTGTGCATCCTCCTTTTGCCCAACCTCAGATTAAGATTGAAGTGATTCGTACATATTTTTTGATGTAAATATATCATGATTGGATGTGACTCGCTTTTCTGTTATTTGCTCATATTTTGTAAGCTACTTTCAGGAGAATCGTCGAACTTCCATGTTATGTTGTGTATATTGTGAGATCATGTCATCAAAACCAACCCCCTCCGTGCATACGTTTTGTGCATGCAACGATTTCTTGTATTCTTACAGGTCTTTGGTTCCTGTGCATTACCTGCTTTAAATACTGCCCCATTTGGATACATTTTGTGGCCAGGTTCCTCTTAAATTAATCATGCTAAAAAAACAAACTATAATTCTGCCTTAGGTTTTGCATATTCAAGTTTTGCCTCTGATTTTGATTGGTCACTGCTTTCCATGCTACACACAGTTGTTCCAAATGTTGCCTGATTTCCCCAGACCAGGTGGCTTTTTTGTATTATTCATTTATTTATTTGATTGGTGTTTTACTCAAGAATATTTCACTTATACAACGGCAAACAACATTATGGTGGGAGGAAAGCGGGCAGAGCCCGGGGAAAATCCACGACCATCAGCAGGTTGCTGGGACACCTTCCCACGTACGGCCTGAGAATTTTTTTGTTTGTCAACAGATTATATTGTATATTATTATTACATACATGTATGTATGGATGTTTCAGGGGTTTACCTACGTGCTTCAATTGTTTTAAAGTGATTGTATATTAAATGTGAGGACAAATTGTGGTCTTTTTCAGGACGGGTACGTTCAGATGAGTGAGCACCCAAGCACTAGAGCTAAGGTGGATGCTGTGAAGCTGAAAGAGACGGCGTTGCCACTTGACAGAGGACAAGGAGACAAAACCACAGGCCAGGCAAGCGTCAACCATAATTTCATCTCTCCGTCAAGCTTAGAGCCCGTTGGTGTTAAGACCACATTTCCACCAAGAACTATGGCTGTGGTGCCAGATATGAATCCTTCTGATGGCAAAGATGAAAAGACTGGGAAATGCATAAAAACCTGCACTGAAACTTCAGTTATTACAAGCACCTTGAATAGCCAGGGTTATGTCACGGTAAACACTGACAACACAGAACCTGGTAATTTTGACCCCAATGCAAATACAGGGGTTGATAGTTTAACGTCAGAAAGTAAAACAACAGCTAATACTATCCGGAAGGAATGTGTTAGACCCAGTTTTCCAAAGCCTGGAAATTCGACATTTGGTAACGGAAAGAGTGAAGGAAATTATGTAACGAGAATTTCTGACAACAGAGCTACTGATTTATACGGCAACTACAAAAATGTGGGGAGCGATTGTCCTAGGTCAGAAAATGAAACCATACATCATACTACCAAGGGAGAATATGTTAGAGCCAGTTTCCCAGAGTCTGGAAATTCAAAAATTGATAACGGAATGAGCGAGGGAATGTATGTAAGACCAATTTCTGACATCAGAGCAACTGATTTATGCGAGAGTAATGTAAATGTGGTGATCGATTGTTCTAGGTCAGTGTCAGAAAATCCTACACTTGATACTGCAATGAGCGAAGGTAATTATACAATTTCTGACAGCATGGCAACTGATAATCTTGGCACCAACATACATCAGGTTGCGGATTGCTCAACACCAGAAAACACATTAAGAGATGTTACCATGAGTGAGGAATACGTCAGAGCTAGTTTTCCAAATCCTGAAAATCCTACACCTGATACTAAAATGACAGAAGGGAATTATATAAGAGCAATTTCTGACAGCATGGCAACTGATAACCTTGGCTCCAACATACATCAGGTTGCGGATTGCTCAACACCAGAAAACACATTAAGAGATGTTACCATGAGTGAGGAATACGTCAGAGCTAGTTTTCCAAATCCTGAAAATCCTACACCTGATACTAAAATGACAGAAGGGAATTATATAAGAGCAATTTCTGACAGCATGGCAACTGATAACCTTGGCACCAATATACATCAGGTTGCGGATTGCTCAACACCAGAAAACACATTAAGAGATGTTACCATGAGTGAGGAATACGTCAGAGCTAGTTTTCCAAATCCTGACAATCCTACACCTGATACTGAAATGACAGAAGGTAATTATATAAGAGCAATTTCTGACAGCATGGCAACTGATAAACTTGTCTCCAACATACATCAGGTTGCGGATTGCTCAACACCAGAAAACACATTAAGAGATGTTACCATGAGTGAGGAATACGTCAGAGCTAGTTTTCCAAATCCTGAAAATCCTACACCTGATACTAAAATAACAGAAGGGAATTATATAAGAGCAATTTCTGACAGCATGGCAACTGATAAACTTGGCACCAACATACATCAGGTTGCGGATTGCTCAACACCAGAAAACACATTAAGAGATGTTACCATGAGTGAGGAATACGTCAGAGCTAGTTTTCCAAATCCTGAAAATCCTACACCTGATACTAAAATGACAGAAGGGAATTATATAAGAGCAATTTCTGACAGCATGGCAACTGATAACCTTGGCACCAATATACATCAGGTTGCGGATTGCTCAACACCAGAAAACACATTAAGAGATGTTACCATGAGTGAGGAATACGTCAGAGCTAGTTTTCCAAATCCTGACAATCCTACACCTGATACTGAAATGACAGAAGGTAATTATATAAGAGCAATTTCTGACAGCATGGCAACTGATAAACTTGTCTCCAACATACATCAGGTTGCGGATTGCTCAACACCAGAAAACACATTAAGAGATGTTACCATGAGTGAGGAATACGTCAGAGCTAGTTTTCCAAATCCTGAAAATCCTACACCTGATACTAAAATAACAGAAGGGAATTATATAAGAGCAATTTCTGACAGCATGGCAACTGATAAACTTGGCACCAACATACATCAGGTTGCGGATTGCTCAACACCAGAAAACACATTAAGAGATGTTACCATGAGTGAGGAATACGTCAGAGCTAGTTTTCCAAATCCTGAAAATCCTACACCTGATACTAAAATGACAGAAGGGAATTATATAAGAGCAATTTCTGACAGCATGGCAACTGATAACCTTGGCTCCAACATACATCAGGTTGCGGATTGCTCAACACCAGAAAACACATTAAGAGATGTTACCATGAGTGAGGAATACGTCAGAGTTAGTTTTCCAAATCCTGAAAATCCTACACCTGATACTAAAATGACAGAAGGGAATTATATAAGAGCAATTTCTGACAGCATGGCAACTGATAACCTTGGCTCCAACATACATCAGGTTGCGGATTGCTCAACACCAGAAAACACATTAAGAGATGTTACCATGAGTGAGGAATACGTCAGAGCTAGTTTTCCAAATCCTGAAAATCCTACACCTGATACTAAAATGACAGAAGGGAATTATATAAGAGCAATTTCTGACAGCATGGCAACTGATAACCTTGGCACCAATATACATCAGGTTGCGGATTGCTCAACACCAGAAAACACATTAAGAGATGTTACCATGAGTGAGGAATACGTCAGAGCTAGTTTTCCAAATCCTGACAATCCTACACCTGATACTGAAATGACAGAAGGTAATTATATAAGAGCAATTTCTGACAGCATGGCAACTGATAAACTTGTCTCCAACATACATCAGGTTGCGGATTGCTCAACACCAGAAAACACATTAAGAGATGTTACCATGAGTGAGGAATACGTCAGAGCTAGTTTTCCAAATCCTGAAAATCCTACACCTGATACTAAAATAACAGAAGGGAATTATATAAGAGCAATTTCTGACAGCATGGCAACTGATAAACTTGGCACCAACATACATCAGGTTGCGGATTGCTCAACACCAGAAAACACATTAAGAGATGTTACCATGAGTGAGGAATACGTCAGAGCTAGTTTTCCAAATCCTGAAAATCCTACACCTGATACTAAAATGACAGAAGGGAATTATATAAGAGCAATTTCTGACAGCATGGCAACTGATAACCTTGGCTCCAACATACATCAGGTTGCGGATTGCTCAACACCAGAAAACACATTAAGAGATGTTACCATGAGTGAGGAATACGTCAGAGTTAGTTTTCCAAATCCTGAAAATCCTACACCTGATACTAAAATGACAGAAGGGAATTATATAAGAGCAATTTCTGACAGCATGGCAACTGATAACCTTGGCTCCAACATACATCAGGTTGCGGATTGCTCAACACCAGAAAACACATTAAGAGATGTTACCATGAGTGAGGAATACGTCAGAGCTAGTTTTCCAAATCCTGAAAATCCTACACCTGATACTAAAATGACAGAAGGGAATTATATAAGAGCAATTTCTGACAGCATGGCAACTGATAACCTTGGCTCCAACATACATCAGGTTGCGGATTGCTCAACACCAGAAAACACATTAAGAGATGTTACCATGAGAGAGGAATACGTCAGAGCTAGTTTTCCAATTCTTGAAAATCCTACACCCGATACTGAAATGACAGAAGGTAATTACATAAGGGCAATTTCTGACAGCATGGCAACTGATCTTGGTGGTTTCAACAGATTTAATAAAGTCGATTGGGCAACTTTACAAAATGTAACCACTGATGAAATGACTGATGGAAATTCTGAAAACACACTCACTCAAAATGGATGCAAAAGCATACACATCGAAGCTAGTACAGGTAAAGCACATTCAGAATTTACAAAAGCTGAAAATCAATCTGACGAAAAATGTAGTATTATTAATTATGAAAACACTGTCAATGGCAAAAGTTCCAACGAATACTCCGATGTCAATTTCAATTGTACTACGAACGATACGCATACAGACGCTGATGCTAATTACATTCTTACCATGAATGGTACGAATGCAAAAACAGATGACAATTATTCTCGGACGAGTAACATTGCGAATACACATCCGTATGTCAAATTATAAGCTTTCCAATACACCATCAAACTCAATTGCTACCGGGTTGGTAACCTTCTTGCTGTGAACTGGAACTTTATACAGCAAAGAATGGGCCACACACATTACCACAGTACAGAGTTTCTCATGCTTTAACAAATTGGTACTAACTATACAGGTGATCACAGCCATGTTTTACCAACAAAACAAAGCTGTGTCTAAGCTGTGAGAGCTTGTCTGTGTAAATGTACGAATATCAGTATCAATTATAGCCTTACCGGTAAAAGTATGAATACAAATCCGGATGTCAATTATAACCTTGCCAATAATAGTACGAATACAGATCATGATGTCAATTATAACCTTACTGGTAAAAGTACGAATACAGACCCGGATGTCAATTATAACCTTACCAGTAATAGTACGATTACAGATCCGGATGTCAATTATAACCTTACCAGTAACAGTACGAATACAGATCCGGATGTCAATTATAACCTTACCAATAATAGTACGAATGCAGATCCGGATGTCAATCATAACCTTACCAGTAATTATACGATTACAAACCCGGATGTCAATCATAACCTTACCAGTAATAGTACGAATGCAGATCCGGATGTCAATCATAACCTTACCAGTAATAGTACGACTACAGATCATGATGTCAATTATATGCTTACCAGTAATAGTACCAATGCGGATCCGGATGTCAACTATAACCTGACCACTTATAGTAAGGATACAAATCCGGATGTCAATTATAACCTTACCAGTAATAGCAGGAATACAGATATAGTTGCCAATTTTAGTCTTAGCACAAATAATGGGAGAGTCGGCAACGACATTTATGGGCTATTGGACTATATCAGGAACTATATTTTTTGCACATATCCATATAGATTTTCTTGATAATATATTTTTAGAATCTGAATGTAGTTTTCGTATTTTAACGTTATTTTGCGTTATTTGAGTTGCTGTTATTTTCAGTCTTCTCATTATTGTATTGAAGGCCATTTTCTGTCTCCTGGTTCAAATATGATCTCGCCACGACATGGCTACAATATTGTCAATGAGCATGGTGTTAAACCACAAACTCTCATTTATTCATTCACCACTGACTATTCAGATGGCAATTCGAGAGTTACCATTAATCACAAGAACGCAAATTGGAAGGTTTAGACAATGATAGACCAGTGTATTTAAAATAGAGGTTTTCTAACAATCGGAACAGTTTTGTCAAAGTTACCTAAAAAGAAACCCGTTATAATTTGTTAAATGTGCTTACCCCCATGTCCGCTAAATGTGTGTTTACCCCTATGTTAGCTAAATGTGTGCTCAACCCTATGTCAGTTAAATGTGTGCTTTCCCTTATGTCAGTTAAATGTGTGCTTAACCCTATGTCAGTCAGATGTGTGCTTACCCCTATGTCAGTTAAATGTGTGATTACCCCTATGTTAGCTAAATGTGTGCTCAACCCTATGTCAGTTAAATGTGTGCTTTCCCTTATGTCAGTTAAATGTGTGCTTAACCCTATGTCAGTTAAATGTACCCATACGCAGATTGGAAAGTTCAGACAAGGATAGACCAGTGCATTTTAAATAGGGGTTTTCTAACAATCGGAACAGTTTTGCCAAAGTTGTCTAAAAAACAAACATTATAATCTCTTAAATGTGTTTACCACAATGTCAGCTAAATGTGTGCTTACCCCTATGTCAGTCAAATGTGTGCTTATGCCTATGTCAGTTAAATGTGTGCTTACTCCTATGTCAATATAAAAATTCCTGATTTTTTGATTTGCCTTTTTCCCTAAACAAATGTATAGACATACTACGGTTATTTTATTCGTTTTGCGGTAATAATTTAAATATTGTCGTTGAATCTCTGTTGCACAATAACGGGCTTTTTAATTATTTCATGGAAGGTTTTTTTCTTGCTTTGTTTTAAGGAAATGTTATGGACAACTGAACGAATGATAAAAATAAATGATAAAAATTGGTGAAGAATGTCAGCTGTGTAATGCGCCAGTTAATATAGTTCCAAGTTGGGTAAAAACACATCATTCTCTGTTATATTACGCTTTGAGGCTTCTCAGCTACCTCTTGGCTTTACAACAACAACCTTATATAAACTGTGACATGTTACAGAAAAGAACCAGACTCATTACACTGCTTGGTGTCGGCGTTCTCCACAGATGTCTTCACGTTCGTACACTCTGATGTCTTACTGCAAAGTATAACGTTAATCTACATAAGCTGTATTGATTTTAACACAGCTAACACACGCACATATCGATAGTTCAATCTTATTTTTATTTTTTGCTAAATGTCTATTCAGTTATTATTGTAAATGTTAAATTGTTACAAATAATACACCAGCTGACTATGTTTACATGAATTGTTAATTAACTCTGTAATGTTCGTATGTATTTACTGGCACATTTATTGTATGTTTTAGTATATTTTTGTATAGCTTGATTTCTTGCAAAATTGATATATAGAGACTATCGTAACAGTGTGTGATCCGCCATGATATACATGAACATGTGTCAGCTGAAGTTGTCGGAGGTCAAGGCCGATGTGACAGGCCGACCTCATTCACACATGACGAGCTGATACAACATATTTTTTTACGCATTATATGATCGAAACGCATACAGTTTTTCGTGAAACAGTATACTGACTTACAGCAGCGCGAACATGTGTCGACAAAATGTAGTTCATCTGTAGATATCTTCAGCTTGAATATGATTGTTTTATGGTTTAATTTTCATTTAATTAGTTGCCGTAGAAAACTAACTAAAATAAATTAATACAGTAAACACTCAGTTTAAACTATTACAAGGTAGTGAATTCACGAAACGCTAATAAATTCATACGCCTCAGAAATCCCCTCACGCTCTGTCATTACGTGAGAGAGACAAGGGTTATGCCTGCGAAGTTTCAATTAACGCACGGTGTGGTTTAAAATCAGATTTTGTTTTAAAGGAACGGTTACTTGATTATGACGATCACAGTACCGCAAAATCTGCATTTATTGAAAAAGTGATCCCCGTGCGGGACACATTTTCAAAACAAAAGTTGAACATTGATTAGGCATATCATGATGCTTGGTGGACATAAACAATGAAACTGCTGACGACTGCCAAAGTGTGTGAGCGCTGGATATACTTGTCCTTTTTACTGTTTGCATTTGGCAGATTGGAGGCCGACAGACGCTAGTTTTCAAGAAAACGGCAAACTTTGGATCTGATTGAAACAAAATCAGCTATATGTATTTATCCCAGTATTTTTGTGTTTAGGTTGCTTAGTGAAGAAAAGGAAGGATTTTATCTAGCCAAGGTCAGTCATATTTTCACTGAACTTGAATAAATACTGTACTGTCGCGGTGCGTAACCCAGTCGAAGAAGTTAGGAGCCGAGATCAAACTTCGAGGCAATTTTGGTCTCGAAAAATTATAATGTTTCCCGGGGTTATTGAATGTATTTTTCTTAACTTAATGTTGCTGTGGTTACGTCACGCCATTTTCCGATGTTAGTTCAGGGATTGTACTGTGAAACATCCATCATCGTAATGAATTTCATTTCTCTGTGTCACACAAATCATCGTCACAGGTGTCAATGTGTAGGCCTGTATTATTTTACACAATCAACTCCATAGAATTTATAATAAATACCATTGTACCGATATGTACTTAAGGTTCCTTCATGGAAAACTTTAAATTTTTGTTTCAATCGATCTTATATATATATAAAGTTTATTGCTATTTGTATTTTAATGCTTTATTCAAACGACGTTATCATTTGCTCATACCCAAACAAGCCATTTTCTATGTTAAATTGAATATTCCTGAATGGAATAAATTACTAATCCTGGCGCTTATACATGTAAATTGCGTTCATTATGTTTTTTTTATCCTGGAACTAGTATTTGTCAAGAAAAAAGTTGAATTATCAAGTTTAAAATATTGAATTCTCCTCGAAAGACACGGCAGAACAAACTATTCTGCTTCAAATATACTTGACAAACTTCCTGACATAGAGGCGGGGAAATACGCCATTCCTCATCAATTACGCTTGACAAACTTCCTGACATACTGCAGGACGAATCCGCTTTCTTCCCAATCAATTACACTTGATAAAAACTTCCTGATACAGTGGCCGAGGAAGGAGGTGGGGGGGGGGGGGGAATACGCCATTTACCGTCCATTATGCTTGAAAAACTTTCCTTACACACAGTAGGGAGAATCCGCCATTCCTCATCTATTTTACCTGACAAACTTCCTGACACAAAGTGTGGGAAATCCTCCATTCCTCGTCAGTTATACTTGCCAAACTTTCTGATACAAAGCGTGGGAAATCATCAAATTCTCGTCAATTACACTTGATAAACTTCTTCGTCAGTTAAACGTCAAACCTCTTGATACAGAACGTGGGAAATCCTCTATTCCTCATCAATTATAAATGGTAAACTTCCTGATACAGAACGTGGGAAATCCTCTATTCCTCATCAATTATAAATGGCAAACTTCCTGATACAGAACGTGGGAAATCCACCATTCCTCATCAAATATGAATGGCAAATTTCCTGATACAGAACGTGGGAAATCCTCCATTCCTCATCAATTATAAATGGCAAACTTCCTGACACAGAACGTGGGAAATGCTCCATTCCTCATTAATTATAAATAGCAAACTTCCTGATAAAGACCGTGCTAAATCCTCCATACCTCGTCTATTATACTTGGCAAACTTTCTGATACAGAACGTTGGAAATCCTCTATTCCTCATCAATTATAAATGGCAAATTTCCTGATACAAAACATGGGAAATCCATCATTCCTCATCAATTATAAATGGCAAACTCCCTGATACAGAACGTGGGAAATCCGCCATTCCTCATCAATTATAAATGGCAAATTTCCTGATACAGAACGTGGGGAATCCTCTATTCCTCATCAATTATAAATGGCAAACTTCTTGACACAGAACGTGGGAAATCCTCCATTCCTCATTTATTATAAATAGCAAACTTCCTGATACAGACCGTGCGAAATCCTCCATTCCTCGTCTATTATACTTGGCAATCTTCCTGATACAGAACGTTGGAAATCCTCTATTCCTCATCAATTATAAATGGCAAACTTCCTGATACAGAACATGGGAAATCCATCATTCCTCATCAATTATAAATGGCAAACTTCCTGATACAGAACGTGGGAAATCCTCTATTCCTCATCAATTATGAATGGCAAATTTCCTGATACAGAACGTGGGAAATCCTCTATTCCTCGTCAATTATGCTTGGCAAACTTCCTGATACAGAACGTAGGAAATCCTCCATTCCTCATTAATTATAAATAGCAAACTTCCTGACACAAAACGTGGGAAATCCATCATTCCTCGTCAATTATACTTGGCAAACTTCCTGATACAGGCCGTGCTAAATCCTCCATTCCTCGTCAATTATACTTGGCAAACTTCCCGATACAAAACGTGGGAAATCCTCCATTCCTCATCTGTTATAAATGGCAAACGTCCTGATACAGAGCGTGCTAAATCCACCATTCTTCGGCAATTATACTCGACACTTCCCGATACAGAGCGTGGAAAAATCCTCCACAATTACACTTGGTAAATCACAATTTTAACGCAGTAAACTGTATTCAAGTTAAGACTAATTCGAAGACGGCTTGGTGAAACAAAAATGGATGTATTCTACACTATGTATGTGTGAGGTTGTTGGGGGGGGGGGTACCTGAGGTCAAAAAAAGGTCACTCCCTCCGATGACACTCTTTAAGCCTCGTCCAGACTATCCAACAAGACTCAACTTTTGTTGACTCAACAAGAGTCAACTTGAAGTTGAGGCAACAAGTTGAGCCATGTTGTGTAGCCTGGACGGGTTCTTAAACTTCGTTCAACAACACTCAATATCATCCAACATTGTTGAATCTGAAATGTGCAAATGTATTTTTTGCCAACAAGTTGAGTGAAAGTAGCCAATCAGCGGGCGTGTAAAAATAACGTGACGGCCTTAAGGCATGTGACCTGGGCAAAATGGCGGCACGAAAGGCAAAAGAGAGAAACTTGTCTCACAATGAGACAGTTTCGTTGATACAGGAGTATGAAAAATACCGGCTGTAGAGCACTTTCCCTAAAGGTTACAAAGACACGGACAAAAGAAAATTATTGTGTCTCATGCACTGAAGAGAAAGATGGAAATTTCCCTCCAATTTCGGCAAAGTTTGGCAAAAAAACACAGCTCAACACACGATAACAGTGTTGGACAAAGTTGTATTACCTGATTTGTAGTGTGGACGAGACACTCGACTTACCTCAACAACACTCAACATGCTGTTGTCAACAAAAGTTGAAAGATGTTCGATAATCTGAACAGGGCTTTACACGTCTGGGATACCCATCAATGAATCCATGTTTTAAATTCCAATGGAGTTGGCTCATTAGTTTAGAATATATAATGCTATCAAACCAGCTATGAAATCTCACCTCTGTGAAGTAGGCCTACATGCAGGTCAAAGGTCAAGCAGACATACACCGACGGGCAGGTCTACAACAATAGCCTTCTTTCAAAGTTGACGGAAGGGCACTACAACCGCAATCTCATTAAGACATTAAATATTCTTGGTTGTGGTGACAACATCAATCAAATATCTATAGTGTTACAGATGTGGGCTACAATAAAACTGTCCTGGGTTTGCTTAAGGAAAACACGAACATCACAAAAAAGAAAAACAAGGCAATCAGACAACACCCGTAGCTCAACTGATAGAGCAGCTGGTAAAACTACATTATGTTGAGGTCAGGTGATACCTTCAAATACTGACGTCTAAACCCAAATAAAAGTAGAATGATATCATAATGTCAGATATTAGTCTGAAATATTCAGATATTGTCCGTGTGAAACACAGAACATATGAGTGCAACATCACGATAATTAAATGTCTTCATGTGGCGCATTTAGCTGTATGCATGAAAAGCATTATTTCGCCATGTGCCTGAAAGGGCGTAACTGTGAAAATAAAACTAATTATAATACTCATTGCTATGAAGCATGTAGACGTTAACTGACATAAAAGATGCACACAAAGTTTCAGGGAAATTGGTGCAATACTTTATCCCAAACAAAACCTGTGTACACGAAAATCCATTATAGCACTAAGTACCTGCACAGGTACGGGAGTAATCATGAAACTTATCACCAGATTGTATTTTAACTTAAGCATGCACAAGTATAGATGATAGGGAAGCTGTATGCTAAGTTTCACGGACAACATCTGAATGCAAGGAAATGTAGGATTATGCAAAGTCCTAAATGGGGGTAATTATCCGACTGTCATACTTAAGCATGCACAACTTCACACGATAGGCAAAATGTATGGCAAGTTTCATTGAAATCAGGGCAGTACTTTGGGAGAAGATGCATAGACAAATTGTGGCGACAGACAATCAAGCAGAATGACAGACAAGATAATTTATATTGCTATGAAAATAGTTTAACGCTCAATCAGAGTATGTAAATTAACACTCTAAAGATTTGGGAGCCCAAAAAGCTTAACCTTCAATCCATGTATGAGGGTCTATTACACAGGAGCTAAAAAAAGTTTAACCTCCAATACATCTATGAGAGTCCATTGCAAAGAAGCTAAAAAAAACTTAACCTCCAATCCATGTATGAGACCCTATTACACAGGAGCTAAAAAAAAGCTTCAATACATGTATGAGACTCCATTTCACAGGAGCTAATAAAAGCTTAACCTTCAATACATGTAAGAGAGTCCATTTCGCAGGAGCTAAAAAAGCTTAACCTCCAATCCATGTACGAGACCCCCTTTCCCAGGAGCTAAAAAAAGCTTAACCTTCAATCCATGTATGAAAGTCAATTTCGCAGGAGCTAAAAAAGCTTAACCTTCAATCTATGTATAAAAGCCCATTATACAGGACCGTAGAGAAAAAGTTTAACCTTCAATCCAAGTGTAACCTTTTATCAGATTATGTAAATTAACACTATCGATTTGCGAGCCCAAAAAAGCTTAACCTTCAATCCATGTATGAGACCCCATTACACAGGAGCTAAAAAAAGCTTAACCTCCAATCCATGTAGGAGGCCCTATTACACAGGAGCTAAAAAAAGCTTAACCTTCAATACATGTACAAGACTCCATTTCACAAGAGCTAATAAAGTTTAACCTCCAACACATGTACGACAGCCCAATACACAAGAGCAAAAAAAAGCTAAACCTTCAATCCATGTATGAAAGTCAATTTCGCAGGAGCTAAAAAAGCTTAACCTTCAATCTATGTATGAAAGCCCATTATACAGGACCTTAGAGAAAAAGTTTAACCTTCAATCCAAGTGTAACCTTTTATCAGATTATGTAAATTAACACTATCAATTTGCGAGCCCAAAAAAGCTTAACCTCCAATCCATGTATGAGACCCCATTACACAGGAGCTAAAAAAAGCTTAACCTCCAATACATGTATGAGTCCATTTCACAAGAGCTAAAAAAGTTTAACCTCCAATACATGTATGAGAGCCCATTACACAAGAGCTAAAAAAAAGCTTAACCTTCAATTCATGTTTGAGAGCCTATTAAACAGGAGCTAAAAAAAAAGCTTAACCTTCAATCCAAGTACGAGAACCCATTACACAGCAGCTAAAAAAAGCATAACTTTCAATCCATGTATGAGAGCCCAGTACACAGGAGCTTAAAGAGAAAAAGCTTAACCTTCAATCCATGTATGAGAGTGCCATAGACAGGAACTAATAAACATCTTCACCGGATATGACAACCCTCATCCCCCCCCCCCACTACCTCTCCTTACTTATAAAACATATAACACAAACAACGGTTCTCACGGTACAACTTCAGTCAGTTTTTTTTTTATTATCTTCCATGTACAGATTTGTTCTCCTGCTTATGGCAGCCAACCCGTTTCCCCGCACAGGCCAGCTGAAGATTTGGTTGTCTGATATACAAAGACTCGAGTAACACTGAACTGCTTTTAAAAAAAGGAAAACAAGCTTATAAAAACCTTTTTAATATCACCTATAGAAAAAATGGTCTAAAAATGTTTAAGACATAAATCAAAATCCGCTGTACAAAAATATATGTAAATGTACAATGGCTACAAATCTCACGTTAACTTGTTCTGGTTATAAGCTTATTATGCAAATTTCACCAACCAGAGGAAAACAGAACTGGTTTAAGACGTAGTATAGCAAAGGGTCCACTTAATGCCCTGGAATTCACCATTTCCTTTTGCAACAACAGCAATTAACACTGCGATGTGCTTCAAATGAAACCACCCAACTTGACTGGCATAGATACAGTATTATACCCAAAATAGCAACCTCGCCTATGTTGGAAACAAAGTCACAACCCCAAATATCATTTTGAAAGCAGCATAGTACAGGATAACAGTTTTACGCCAATATTCACTAGATGTAGACTGGAAAATGCCATGATCTTGAATGCTTTATGTGCGATATTTTGCACTGATAGGTGTGCAGGAATACAAGAAAGCCTTTTAGCATTTTAGGAGTCTTGCGAGTTCAGATAAGTTTGAACGAGGCAAATTGGGGAATTTCACAAACCACCCTGGCTAAAAGGTGTGATTTTACAGTGGTTGTGAGACTGAAAGTAAATCTTGCATAGTCGGGACAGCATGTCCGTTTGCAGATACAGTGAACTCGCACCTTCAGCCGAGTTAGTTTGTGAGAGCCTCCATTATCTCAATGAAACCTGCGTGAATTAGTGAGAGTCCTGATTAGTGCCACAGTTGAAAAATTATGGGATGTCCATATGAAGTGAAATCTCGTTTCTGAACGTAAATTTTCTTCAAAATGATATGCCCGTTTCTAAACCTTGGTATAAACACAACTCTTGCGTGGGATAGGATCAAATAGGTTGGGTTCGGGGAGCAGCACACCTCATTGGTTATGTGTGATCAAACGTCAATTTCAACACTGTCGTCGTCACCTTTAAGCTCATCTCACCTGATATTATTCTGTACTGTTGTTACCTAATTCTATACATGTCACAGGTTTTCTTACCCCACAATGAAACGTACATGTATATAAATGTGCAGTTAACCTCATAAGACCATATTTTCCATTACTGCAGGACACTAGAGGATTTTCATTAAAAGAATTTTTGCAACAGCTTTAATTTTGCTTGTAATCCTAACTGATTCTGACATCTTTAGAGAAGCTAACAAAAGACAGATATAGATATATACAGGTATACAGTGTTCATATACACTTATACACAGGTAAAACAGAGATCAAGGCCCTCTTGGAGGGCAAAGAGAGAGAAGTACAGGAGAAGCTTACATTTAGAAGCTCTGAACAAAAAATTATTAAATAAATCAACAATTTTTTTATGTCATTTTCTTCCATTTTTTTTTTTGTCTTTTCATACCGCCAACATTGTCCCGGCGAAGTCGATAAGTCTGTCCGGACGGAGAGAGAGAAACTCAGTATGGAGGTCCAGGATAAGGGGAGGGGCCTCCGTAAGGGTTGTTGTAGTTAGATGAAGGATACATGGGAATACCTGGGTAACCTCTACCTGCACCCCCGGGCATAGACAGACCAGCATAGGCAGGGCTCTGGTACATTGGATTGGATGGCGGCAGCGCGGCTGAGCCATATGGGGACTGTGTGGGCACCTGGGAGGCTGGATAAGCAGCTTGGGGGTTGGGCGGGTAGCCCTGGGTGCTGGGGTATGAGGGGTTACTCATGGAGGGCATAGAAGAGTAGCCCATAGTCTGAAAACCAGCTGGGGTGGCGCCAAGCGTCGAGGCAGGGTAGCCTGTCTGTGAGGAGCCGTATGCGTTGCTGGGAGGGTAGGGCTGAACCCCTGGGTACTGCTGTGTCATGGCTGGGTAGCTGGGCTGGGGAGGCCCTGGGGGTAAACCACTCTGTGCTGGCAGGTAGGTACCTGCTGAGGGGGGATAGGACCCTGGCGGGAACATACCACTCTTCTCTGGAGGAGGTATGTTTCCTGCGTAGTAGCTCATGTTTGTCTAGAAATACAAAAAAAAAAATATCGTCAGTATAGACATGATAGAGCTAGCATAGATTTGAAGGCTATCAAACAGCAGGGAACCACATGAATATAGAACTCCTGCCCAAAACATAAAGTACTTACACATTTACCTTAACATCAATTCTAACTGAAACAAAAAAAATAATAATAATAAACCAAAAATGAGGAATTTTGTAATTTACCACAGTTAACATATATGCAAAGTATCGACACATAAACATGGACCATCTAATTCATGGGCTTTACATACATGCACACAAAACCTTAGCAGTATGTTTTAGAAACCACCCCTAACATTTACCTTAACACTGACTCTAATATATACTAAATTACATGTAAGCCATAAACTCTGTGATTTGCATACAGAGCATTTATATGCATACAGAGCATATTGCCGAAAGTTGGCTCAGCTCAAGTATTGATCTGCTTCAGCTAAATACAAAAATTAGTTGTTTTTGACTCCTAACTAAATGCCCTCAGGTGTATTTTCCAAAAAATCTCAATTAAAAAGAATCACAAGGTAATAATCCATCACTGTTCTAAACAGTCCGCTCAACAAGACAATATGCAAATGAGGCAGTATAAAAATTCCCACAATGCAATATTTGCTTGTGGATCGCACATGTAAACAATACGACAGCTTGCAAGCTAATCTTAAGTCTGGTAAACCAAATAAGGTCTTGTTTTCTGTCGATCATGTATTATGATATTCGTAATTCCCAGTGACAGGAATGGCAGAACTGAAGTTACATGTACATATTAGGCTGCATAATCACGACACAATATCGTGTTTGACATATGAAGCTCACTAAACATTCCCCAGTGTCTACTCTACAAGGGGAGATAGCCCAGTCAAAAACGTCCATCTTCAGCCATGTTTCTAAAAGTAGCAACTTTAGTGAGTTGATGGTTGCACGGTAGCCCCAGATAATCCTGAACATTCAACTGTCCACGCAAAGTCAGTTACATGTCAGTAGAAATCTGGAAATCTTTGCTTTAAGACAATTAAAATAGCAGCACAATTTTTTTGGCCTTGCCAATACCATATTTCTTTTAACTTTTGGGATGCCTGGTATGCTCTTTTAGCCAACATGCATGTAATTGTAGCAGGAGTATTTAGTTTCTCTTTTCTTCTCACATGTTTAGACCATCTAAGGAACAACATACTCATATCTTTACTTTTCCAATAATCTGGGAATCAATGAAATGTAATATTGTACTTTCAGCACTACTAATATCTGTCCCAAAAATCAGAAGAATTTGGGTATGCATCATACACACTTTTTACAAACAGATGAATAACGAAATTGGGGAAAGAATGAGCTAAAACAAATCATGTGGCACAACTGGTATGAGACGAAGTACAGACTTTATGTTGTATTTAACTCCCGTCTGTCTTCATTCACCAACTTCTGGTATGTTGAAATTGCAAGAAAAGAAACTCACCAGGTTCTGTTAAGGCCTCAATGAGATGTCCACTGAGGATGAGATTCTACAACCAAGAACAATCACACTCAAGAGAAATATCAAACTTGAAAGCCCTATCAGAGACTGCATGGCTTCTATTATTACATGTTGTCAGAGAAAAACACAAAAAGTTTGAGTCTTCTGTCCTATCCCATAAATTGGACCTACATGTCGTTCAGCTCGAGGTAATCCTACTTTGTATCAAGCTTGAAAGCCCTAATAGCTTCTATTAAACTGATGTGACCTGTACACCCGCTGTAGACTTAAATACAGTATTTAGTATTACTATGTTATCATGCAAATCACAAATTTTAGTTAAATGATCAATTTCTATCCTCATCTCTACGTACATTTTCTACTTCACCTGTATTACAGGTTGTCCCAAGGAAACAAAAATTATGGATTTAGTTCAGTTTATAGGTAAGCCTACATTCTACCACACTTGAAGTCATATGTGAAAGGTTGTCAGAATAAGACTTGTTGGCATGGTTGTAGTTCAACAGATTGTTTTCAATTTATATATTCATTTATTTGATTGGTGTTTTACACTGTTTTCAAGAATATTTCATAACGCTGGGAGGACACTAAGCAGAGCCTGTGGGAAACTCATGAGCGACAGCCGGTTGTTGGCAGACCTTCCCACTAACAACCGAAGAGAAAGCCACAATGAGCTAGACTTGAACTCAAGGCAATCACACTTTTGAGAGACTTCTGGGTCATTGTGCTCTACCAGCACACTAGCCTCCAGTTCAGGCTACAGGAATGTTCAAATTTCAACCACCAAGATAAGCGCACTTATGATAAAAATAAATAGTTTCCGTGTCATCAGACTTACAGGCTTCAAAAAAATGAATTGGTATTTATGCAGACAATTATCATGAAATGACACTAAAATGATCTGTTTGTGTCACTAAAGTTGCAATCTTCATAAAACTGTTAAAATTATTTTTGTACACCCCACAGTTCCCCCAGAATAGTTCAATACACTGGTTGCAGAGGCTCATGAAAGTTTAAAGTAATCATGGCAATTGCATTTCACTAAACTTGACAAATCAACCTGACACTCAAGAGAATCTCTGACATTCAAACAAAGAAATGAAGTCACCTTAGAGAGTGTTCACTAGGTAATTTTCTGTCCCATGTGTTAAAGCTTAGGCCCGCCTCAATCCACCACTGTTACATCTGAAACTGAAGGAAAAGAAAATCATCAGTTCAGCTTATAAATAAATAAGTACGTGTATACATCCTTTTTCACATGTACCCCATTACCTATCTATAGGCCTGATAAGATTTTTGCTTTCCTTTTACTTCAAATAAACTAAGGATTTTGGCAAAAACAGAAATGCATGCATAAATTTGTGTAAAAATTCCTGAGTAGAATAGAAACATGTATGATGTACATTTAATGCACACCCATGTAAGTAGCCACCAAATTTGAATTATGGCTGTAAGAACGAGCACCAATTCCTGATATCAAACTTATCCTGCAAAGACCTATCAATTCAGTGCACAAGACCGATGACGGTGTATAGGTGAATCGTTTCAGGGAAGTGACCGTTGTATACACAACCCAACAAAGGGGGACAACCTACCCAGCAGACACATTTGATGTTGTCTGCAGGATTCCAGAATATATCTGTACCCCATGTGACTAAGGAAAGCCGAGTATTTTGTCTGAAGCGAGAGAGTTAAAGCCTGGACAAAAAACATGTGTGGGAGACTGTGTTTGTCAAAATTTCATTGATAGTGGGCAAACAAGGGAGAAGTTAGACTGTAGACAAGGAGAGAATACCTATACATGCTCGAATGGAGCTAAGACAAGAGGACAAGGTGAGTAAATAAACTTCAGCAATGCTGTTTGCAAACTCTTACTTTTTTCAAATAGAGCAACTTCTGACTCTAACTCTACAACATGCCATCAGGTATACCACAATATCTGCTGCAAGTTTCAGTCAGAATATTCGGACTAACATGACCTGAGAAACAAGACAAGCCAATTGTCGTCACACCTGTGAGGAATGCAGTCAGTTGATGACCAAAAGGTGTTACTTGTTTGTACATCATTTGTGAAGCAGCACAGTACTGATAAGTGGCTCTACAAGACAGTATTCTTTCCAATTTATTTTCATTCCCTGTATCACTGTCATGTGACTCTAAACGTTAGAAATCAAAAGTGGAGCAGGAAGTGGAATGCAAATTGCTTCTAAAGTTATTCGCCGTCTCTATTAGTATCTACTTTTTCTTCTGCCCTGGCAATGAGCCACCTTGGAAGGAAAATGCAAATGTTCTTATCTGGCTAATTGCCGAATGTTAACAGCTGAGAGCAAAGGCCTTATATTAATGAAGTTTTTTTATAAGATGATCTAAATCCACATATGAATCGTGTCAGGACACGAGAAAAAAAAATTCCATTGAATGCATATTATTTCAACATACGACATATCTCGTCAAACTAAGCGAATAAAAAGAAAACGCATTCTCTGTCTATAATTTACTATGATACAGATAACAGAATAAAGAGTGAAATATGGCCAAGTTTCGATTTGAAATACGGAGACATATAACGGCAACAACAACGACAACCATTATAAAACAGTGAAGCTACGAAGAGAATGTCAGTTTAGCAACAAGGAGCCGGTACCTGTCTGTACAGGACTTAAGCCGCCTTCCGATCGGAGGAGAAAGCAGATATTACACCTTAACTTTGCTGTTATGTTTGGTAACAGAGTTATTCATTCACTCACCACACAGAAAATAGCAGAAATCTTCTCAGAAATTTTGGCTCCTCAAAATACCAACACTGTCGTCGGGTCACAACAATGGCTGCTCGCACCCAGGAGCTTCGGCTCACTGATTGGTCAATTAAGAATATGATACGGAGACAGCCGAAGGAACTTCAGTGAGTAAAGGGAGATAATCTGATAGATAAGGAACAACATATATATATATATATATATATATATATATATATTTTTTTTTGTACAGGAAGCTACAGTCCTAAACACATGTAGCTGAAGGACGTGGTATATCACTGTATTTATTTATTTATGTACTTGATTACTGTTTTACGGCGTACTCAAGAATATTTCACTTATACGACGGCGGCTAGCATTATGGTGGCTGGAAACCGTGCAGAACTTGGGTGAAACCCACGACCTTCCTCAGGTTGACGACAGACCTCCCCACGTAGTGATGTAAACCAACGAATCTTCTATGACACGAAATTCTTAACTTATCCAAAAGTTATTACAACTGTAGGAAGACCTACAATTTATCTATCGAGTTTTATTTAAATTTTTTTTTTGGTAGGTTTTTTTTAGTGAGGTAGGCCTATGTAGGCCCTGTATGCACATAAAAATTGAACGTACAATGTACCGGTATTTTATCCCCAGGTACAGACCTACCAGTAAAATGATCGAGGCTGCCCCAGTTACATGCATGGACCGTACAGCAAATTTAGCCGGTAATGTGAGAAACGAAATGACTTCTGCTGTGCTCGCATAATTCAAACCTTTCATATCTAGCCAGTCTTTATTGAAAGCAGCCTGAGTGAAAATAGCAACCTGCCGACAGTGCGAGTGTCAAGTGAAGTGTCATCTCGAAGACACCAGGCATAAAACCCCACCCAGCCACATTATACTTGAGGCCAACCAGTATTGTTTCCTTGCTCTAACCTCTCACTGGTGAACGCCAAGCGAGACAATAACAAGTACCATTTTTAAAGTCTTTGGTATGATCCGACCCGAGTTTGATACGAAGTCGAAGCGGTCAAATATACTGAAAATTTCTACATGCATATGTATGGAAACCATTACAAAACCATTGCCAGTGTATGTTTCTCCTGACAAAAGTTAAAGACAATAGTGAAAAGAAAAGTTACCTAATCAGTCCGTACACTACTCACCAGTGATAATTGTGTTCTAACGGAAAATGTCGATTGTTTGATTATTACACAATTTTCTCTTTGAATGGCGTAGAACACCAATCAATCAAATCAAACCAAACCTCTTTGACGTTTAATGGTCCACAAAAACTTTTTGTAGTAAATCTTTGTCTTACAATCGATTTTTTGTTAAAATTATTAAAATTTACCTGCTTAATACATGTTTACAACTAAAGGTGGGAACAAGTGAGCTTATATTACACAAGTTTTTGAGTCCAATAAATCGTTTTTACGATCCTCAATAATCATGTAAAGAAATCTTTTAAGTAATTTCCTTTTGCATGACTAACGGGCAGATGCTACAATTTATAAACACATTCAGTTTTCAATCAAATCAACATCCGTTATTGGATATTTTGTGGTTTAGTAAATTAAGGCTTGAGAACGATGCAATTTGTAACAAAAACACAATTTGTAATAATTATTACGAAAAGTCAATCTGAGAATGGCTTTTTGTAATAAATTATTACAAATTGTGTACTAAACTCCCACAGTGCCATTTTTTTTAGTATTATTATCCTGCCAAGAAGACACTGAAAAATTTCAGTTAAAAACGACGAAACCTAAATTGGCAGATGTCGTGTAGGAATGAGAGCGACGAGATATGTGGTAAATATATTCTTATAGGAAGTCATCGTCATTATTATCATTCATACTATCTCTCAGTTTATAGGCTTGATCTTGTTCAGGTGAAATTTTCCATAGTCTTCTTGCAAGGAATAAGTTATTGCAAAGAGGTACTCTGGGAGTTGCAACTTGTAATAATTATCACTAATTGCATGCGCTTCTATTACAAATGGGGCCTCCGTGGCACAGTCGGTTAGCGCGCTAGCGCAGCGTAATGACCCAGGAGCCTCTCACCAATGCGGTCGCTGTGAGTTCAAGTCCAGCTCATGCTGGCTTTCTCTCCGGCCGTAAGTGGGAAGGTCTGCCTGCAACCTGCGGATGGTCGTGGGTTTCCCCCGGGCTGTGCCCGGTTTCCACCCACCATAATGCTGGCCGCCGTCGTATAAGTGAAATATTCTTGAGTACGGCGTAAAACACCAATCAAAAAAAAAATCTATTACAAATTGCGTTGTTACAAGGCTTTCTCATGCACGGGCTTTCCCATGCATTTACTCCCACTGTAACAGGGTTTTTCATGCATTTTCATGCTTTCGTGCGCACTGCTCGTTGATCACTGCTTATACTGTGATGTTACTGACATATTTAGGAATGTATATGCAAAACATTATTACATATATCTGCAGTTGCCTTTATCGTGAATAATAACATCAACGCGGGATTTACAATATATTTATTCATCCTTAACCTATACTGAAGAGGTACCAGTGCATGGTGTTTTACAAACCTCTTTGCTAACTGCTGCCACTAAACCGAATTATATATAAATGTAATTATAGACGTACAGCAGAGGAAACAAATGCAAATCATGCAACGACGAGTGTGTGAAAGCTGGCAAATGGTCATAGGGCCTCTTGTCAGTTTACCTCAGTAAGGATTTATTCAAACTGTTCATGATCATTCACCCCCTAGCACTATGGCTTAAACAGAATTAGGTAGAAAAAAATGGAGGTGTTAATTCTAATTTATTAGCGGTCTCTGGTCTAGTAATCGATCAATGAAATCTGCAGGATCTGAAGGACCGCCAGGCTAAGACCTATACACGTAAATGAAATGCACATCTCTTGGAGATTTACATGTATACGGAGTTAATCAATTTCAATATTCAGTAAATATCTCAAGGGCTATTTATTTTAAACACTTTCGAAACCACAGTCTTAATGAAAAGATGAACAAAACTGAGAAATGCCCGCTGTCTTTTTTCTAGCCTACCATACGCACATCAGAAAAAATGCTAATACCCACTGAATTAGGTTGATGCTCGCGAAACAGCTTGCCTTTAGATATACGATTTATATTTCTTTGAAGGGGTAAATAATTCAAATTAAATGTACGTTTCCTTAAACTTATGCATATATCATTCAGCTAAAGTTGTAGTCATTTATAAATAATGAAATTCAGTCAGGAAGTGCATGCCATGCGCATGACGCCTCTGTCTTGCATGCGCATGCTTGTGTAGTAAAGCCGGTCAGCTTTCGGGATGGCTTTATTATAGCTACATGAAAATATTATATATGTTGCTGACCTTAAGCGCAGTTTTCCACATTTTGGCTTGTTAGTATTGTAAACCCAGCGAGCAAGGGAACGGGTCATCTTAATGGCGACTACCAATAGTTACCCTTCTTGACCCAGTTGTTAAAAACTTTATTAGCATTTAAGATCGGTATTAACTTTAGTCTGGACTAAAGTGCCATTTGTTTATGTTAGGCTGAGACCGGTATTCAGATTTAAGTCGGATTTAACTCTTAATACGCTTTTGAACAACCGGTTCCTTGTCAGCAAGTGCTCTTCTTTATAGAAAAGACTGACGTGAGATAAATATATACTCTATTCTGTTTCAAGGGCGTGGCCTTCATAAAATAAAGGTAGCTCGCCTGATTGATCATAATGTTCAAGTCATGTGAAACATTCAAATAATGACCTCTAAACCCCAAAAATTAGAATGATTGACAGTGTCATACACAGATATTATCCTCCAATTATATAGTGCTAAGATCTTACCATTAAATCAACAAGATACACCAAACTTATTATACTGTCACAACTATAACTGTTGATGGCATGCGTAAGGATTGCGGAGCAGTACGTGACTTCATGTGTTATGCAGTTGTACATTATTGTGGTGCACAACGTTACCGCAGAGGTCTTTCATGTGCAAATCCCGAACTGCACTTAGCAACACATGTACTATGGGAGGCAATTGCAACCCTGTGAATAGCTGAGCAAAATGTTGAGCTATGATGTAAAAGACTTCTTTGGCCTTTGATATACATGTACAAATCGCTACAATTGGCTATTTGTGTACTATGGGTGGCCACTGCAATCCTATGATTGGCCCAAACCTTTAACTAAACTGGACACCGACACCGCCACAGCCACCGCCACCAACAACACCTGATACCCCTCTCACACTATCTCTTCTTACTTCTTAAGGCGAGCTAAAAATCCACCTAGCACGAACAGCATTTTAGCTGTGGTTGCTGGAAGTGAAATCATAGCATTTTGTTACCTTTATAGTGTTGAAAGTAACTATGGCAAAAAAGTTTCCAGATCCATCCAAAACAGACAAAATTCTGATATATTTTAAGCAGGGGCAAACGAACAGTGCAGAAATTTATAGTGCCTTAACAACCTAAAATGTTTGTGTGACAGTATTATCAGTGTTCCTGCACTATTCAGTTCGGAGGCAAGTCTTGGACACATTTCCCTGAACTGCGCATGTGTAACCTTAAGCAGGTCTCGCAAGAAGCGAGTTTCGACCAGCAATCTGGTGATCACAGGTGTTTGGCCCTATCCAAATCATTTGCCAGCGCTGGGAACGACCTAATGCGAGCGTTGTTCTCCCCTCTACACGAGTATATACGTCGTACTATGCTCGCAAAAGGCTATATTCGAAACTCACTTCGTGTGAAACCGGCTTTAGACAAGGAATTTGTAGATTCCCCCGTTTTTACTGTGGCAATAAGCTGACCACGACGCTCGTGAGGCCGTTTCCGTTGTTAACCGTTCGTTTGATATATATATGGTCTTCCACCATATGTGTTACGAAAAGTTAGTCAGCAGCTTGTCCAAAGGTTTGTCGTTCAGCTTGGGCACTCCGGCTTCTTTCAACCATTAAAAAGACCACAATCGCCTTAGCGATATATAAAAAAAACTGTTGAATATACATGGCGCGAAACAGCAATCAGAATAACAGCATTTTATATCTGAGTTTATTTTGCCCTTCCGTACATTATTCCTGCGGCCTTGAAGGCTTTTATACATTGGAGTCTGTTGACAGATATGCTATAAGCTGGTTATAAAATTAAGTAAATGTATTCGTTACTCTGGATCCCGCCCTGCACAACAACAAGTTCACAAATTCCAGTCTAACAGCTAAGCCGTACCTAATATGCTTTTGAAACCTTAAATGTGTTCTGTTCACGTTGTCGTTTTATGCCCACGCTTCATCGATACCTCGATGTAAGACATCGCCAACTTCATGCAAGACATCACCACCTTCATAAACGGGATCACCAACTGCATGCATGGTATCACCAATTCCATGCACTATATCACCACCAAGAAGCTACAAAGAAAGGAAAGCGTTCAATAGTCGGAGGTTCCCTTGTGGTCTATTTCGTTCAAGAACAGAACAGAGCCAACTTACCGAATGCGATCGCTGTGAGTTCCAGCCCTTTCCGAGGTTCGGTTTGAATGCGCATTTTGGGCACTGGTGATTGATTAATTTATTTCATTGTTGGTTTAAAACGTACTCAAAAATATTTCACTTATACGACTGCGGTCTGCATTAAGGTGGGAGGAAACCAGGCGGAGCCCAAGGGAAACCAACGACCATCCGTAGGCTGTTGACAGACCTTCACACGTAGGACCAAAGAGGAATCCAACACTCGCTGGACTTGAACTTACAGCAACCACATTGGCGAGAGGCTCCTCGTTTATTGCAGTCCACTAGGGCGCAAACGACGAGGTCTCGGAGGCTCTCTGTAAATCATTGAAAGATATCGTCTGACTCATCCCCTAGTGCCATGGACGAAGGAGAATTATGCAAATGCAGTGATGTTAATTACAATACTAGTATATTAGACGCCAATGGGCTGGAATTATTCAAAATGCTTTGTTTTCACCACCCTTAATTAACCATTTACAAGAGCATAATACAAAGGGACCAAGCCTCGAGGATTCTTAGCTTACCAGCAGAATCTTTGTTCATGCGGGTATACATTGCAAACAGCCTCGCATGTAGACATGATATAAACCTTTAGTTTTATACATCCCAGATTCGTCCTTTTCAAAGTTGGCTTTCACAGACCTTAAAATCCGTGATTATTACGATATACGTACGTATATAGCTGAGAATCGAAATGCTAGTTCATACGGTAGGAGTTAAACCTTAAACACAGTGACGACACAATGAATATTCAAGAAGAAAGGAGGTTTTTCGTTGGACAAGCCTAAACCATGGCGGGACTTTCAGTATTCCTCGAATTGGTGGGTTTTGTGGAAAATGATGATATTTTAAGTCCTTTTCTTTCTTACGAAAACTTAAAAAAAGTTCCATGTAGTTTGTATAACTCTTTCATTTAAAGTATAGACTGTATAAATGTATTCCTTTCTTTTAAATGACTGAACCAATCAGGTTTATCTCCCCTGAAATTGCAGCCTCCTTTTCTATTTGGATTCGAGTTATTAACATCTCTAGGACTATTTTCCGGATACCACTTTTGTGTAAGTCTTGATTCTCATAAATGGACTCAAAGTGGAATTGAAGTACCAAACGGTCAGGTGTACCATTTAAAAACTGGACAGAAAATCTACTGGGGAAAATGTTTCAAGTTATGGCACCTGTTTACATTTTTACATATTTAATTTATATTTTTGTAAATAGTCTATATTGTCCAAGGCCATTTTCACTTTTTTCGGGAGCGGTAGATCCAGGATCAGTCCTGGGTCGAGTCCCACCTAAGACTTTAAAAGAGGAAGTTGTATCTTCCTCGCTTGGCGTTCAGGGGAGAGTGCAAACGACTGGTTGACACGTATCAGTATAATGGCTCGGGCGAGGCGGCTTACTTGCCTTCGGTTAGTCGTCTCAGTGAAGCAGCACTAGATAAAAGACCGGTGGAAATCCGTCTTGCTACAAGAAGGCACATTACATAAACCCTAAGGATTCCTTCATCATCATATGACTGAAATATGGTTGAGTACGACGTTAAACCCCAAGCACTCACTCACCCACCCATTTTCATTTTTAGGCGATTTAATTCTGGGACTGGGAAAGATTCCCAGATATGTGACACTGAATGCTGGTTTTCTGGGACTGGTTTCCACCAAATTTGAAGCTGTTTAAAGTTCATGAGCTGGAACGTAAACCACTGTTCTTGACTACTTCCCTCTCCACCGTGCAAGAATGGCCCTTCTCTTATCAAAAACTCAACTTATGAGGATGCTTACCAAAAACCGTGATGCGGATTTCTCAGGCGCTGAAAAATATAGCCCATGTATAGGTTTTCACATGCTGTTGGCGTAGTCAATCACCAGGAGATCATGTTTAACCGGAAGGACAACACAGAAGACAGATGATGAAACGCTTTCCTTTGATTTATTTATTTTATTGGTGTTTTACGCCGTAATCAAGAATATTTGACTTCTACGACGGCGGCCAGCATTATGGTGGGAGGAAACCTGGGCAGAGCCCGGGGGAAACCCATGAACATCCGCAGGTTGCAGGCAGGCTTTCACACGTACGACCGGAGAGACATGAACTCAGAGCAACCGCATTGGTGAGAGGCTCCTGAGTCATTACGCTGCGCTAGCGCGCTAACCAACTGAGCCACGGAGGCCCCGCTTTCCTTTGAAATATCAACAGTGGAAAATGATAAAGTGCTTTCCAAATGGTGGATGTTGGGTAAATCCTTGTTCGATTTCTAAAAGTCTAAACGTCTGAGTTCTATACAAACCCTATTTGCCACAAATGTACAAACATGGCGGCAGGACGGGCCTCAGATTTCGAGGTTGAGGTGACGTTTTTAAATAATTGAAGGTAAAATGTCCTAGATAAAACAGTTAAGTAGATTTTCAGATTAATTTATTATATTTTGTCATTAAACATAATATAAATATTGTACTTATGATTTGAGAAAACTGGGCTACCATCCGCAGGTAACTGGCAGACCTTCACGCGTGCGACCGTACAGGAAGCCGTCTTGAACTGGTGGGAGGGAAAATTTTGTTATCAATGACACTAAAGAGCTGAAAAACACTTAAAAATTATCCTAAATATACTGGAACGTCGAAACAACCATATCAATATTAGTTCGTTCATGTCATAGATAAAAAAGACATCAAAACTTGTTACGAGATTAAATAATCAACCGGCAGATATTTACTGAATAAATAAATAGGATGGCCTCAGGTGACAATACCGACTAATCTTCTTGAAAATCCAGAGAAATCCATAAAATGATAACATACTAACAAGTGACTTAAAAGATGTAACCAAACTTCTTCAGGTTGAATTTGTTATTTCAAATCTCATTGCAATATGGTTATATCATGTTGAAGAATTGTCGAAGGACTTTATCAGCTGCCCTGAGACATCCTTCACTCCAACCATAGAGGTCTCTGGAGAAAGCATTAGTCACGATGAAGACGTCATCAGACGCGGAAGGTTGTTGAATAAAATTTGCTACTGCTTTTGGTTGGTAGCCAGGTTTGAACAACTGCCAAGCTCCACCATTTTGCGGATCATCCCAAATATGCATAACGCCATCTATTGGCATTGGAATAGAGCTTGCATTGACGTCATACATCGTTGCCAAGTGATGATGCACGTGTTCTACAACTTTTGTACTAACTGAAAACGCTGCTGGGACGATGAAGGACGAAATAGTATTTGGCGAACTGCGCAGGTGCCTCCAAAAGTCATTGTTTTCCTTTGTGTCTGCGTACGATACCATCATTAACGCTGTCTCGTGACCCGAAGAATTACGAAAACGACCAAACTCTCCACCCTGTCGAAGTGGAAGATCAGTGAAGAAGGCTTTGTAGTTTACAGAGAAATTATCCCACCAGGCAGATGGATAGGCAAGAAAGATTTTCATGGCGCTAAAATCATTGACGGATTCCAGTGCCGTCTTCACGGGCAGAGCGTTTTGTAACGGGCCCCATTGGATATTCTTCAGAGCCCCTGGAGGGAGGGCAAGAATCACCTGGGACGCACAAATCCGCCTCGGTCTTATCTGGAACAAGAGACTGGTGTTAAACAGGGTGAACTGAGAAAGAGAAGCACGCAAGTGCAAGTGATTATGCAGATTATGGGGCATCGCAAACAAAGGTAATTATATATGAGGTTTAACTTGTGAGTCTATATTTACTTTATTTCTAAATCGGTCTCAGGCATATTATCATTCTGGTCGTTTATTGATTAATAATATTTGCATTTATTTATTTATTTTATTTTTTGTTTGTATTTTACGCGGTACTCAAGAATATTTCACTTGTACGACGGTGGCAAGAGGAACCCGGGCAGCGCCCGGCGAAACCCGTGACCTTCCGCAGGCCTTCCCGGAGAGGAAGCCAGCATGAGCTAGACTTGAACTCACAGCGACCGCACTGGTGAAAAGCTCCATGGTTATTGCGCCGGACCCGTGTGCTAAACCTCTCGGCCAACAAGTTTTCTTGATGGGCATTCCACTTTTGGGATTATTGTTTTACATTTATGTAGTTCTTTCGTTTGCATTGTTTCATTGCGCATAAAAGTGTTCTGAAGAAAGCTGATATCTTGACAGGTTGCGTTCATTTCACGATTACACCTTCAGAGCGTCAGGGTTTGATCAGATATACTTGACATGACATGGCAGGCATGAGATATGGTAATTTTAGGCCAGTGACATCAAATATATTGCATGAAACAGTAATGAGGTAATATGACAATATGCCGTATTTCACTGGTTATGTATGACTCATTGTTGTCGCTGCTCTGGTTTTACTTTTTATGCTGTAAGTATTATACTGATAACCAACTGTTGACAGCGCCTCTGTCCTTTCTTTTCCACGGTCATATTCATGACATAGAATACACATGAACAATAATGAATGCTGGATCCAATAACATATGGGTGTCAAAACGGACATCCGTATACTCTACCAGCCGTCAACCAAAATGAACGTCCCATGTGAAAAATCGGAAGAGGAATTCCCACAACAAGGTTCAATACAAACCACCAAAGAACTAAGAAAGTCTGTAAAGTGTGCAATTAAGACGGATTCATACAAAGAGAAGCAGTCAATGGATTTCAGTGTTGTTGGAGTGAGTGAGTGAGTGCTTGAGGTTTAACGTCGTACTCAACAATTTTTCAGTCATATGACGACGAAGGAATCATAGAGTGCATGTACGTTTAATGTGCCTACTTGTTGCAGAACGGATTTCCACCGCTCTTTTATTTAGTGCTGCTTCACTGAGACGACTTACCGAAGGCAAGTAAGCCGCCTTGCCCGAGCCATTATACTGATACGGGTCAACCAGTCGTTGCACTATCCCCTTCATGCTGAACGCCAAGCGAGGAAGTTGTAAAGTCTTAGGTGTGACTCGATCAAGGATTGATCCTGGAAGCGCACCGAAGCGGACGCTCTACCAACTGTGCTAGCCGGGCCGGTCAGTGTTGTCTTAAAGTCGCAAGGAATTTTGTAGGCGAATGACTGAAATGAGTGTTCAAATCGTGTACTATGCTAGTTAACGAGTTGCCTAAGATCAAACTATGGTTATCAGTTACGCTTTGATCGCAGCTGCTCATATATACAACGTGGCGATCTAATTCAACAGGACGAATGTATGACCCCTAGGCTCGGGTTCCATGACACTGTACAGTGTTGTTGTTGACTGCCCTTGAACTATTTCTTGGGGTCAGTTAACTTCTGGCTCGTGGACTTGTGTATCCAATTTTCATTAAATTTATCCACGTGTGCACATCGTCATGTATGAAAGCCCTCCTGTTTTCATTGACCGTTACCTGATTTTTGAAGGTCATTAGGCCAGTGCCTCCATTACACTACAGACACACTGTCTGTTGGTAATGTGCTTTCAGTCGAGGGAATTGCACGATGTTTGCATAACGTTGGAGAAAAAACAGTGCAAACTTAAAACTCCCCTGTTAATTTTTCATTTTTTCACTTAAATTTTCGCGCAGACCAGAAGGCACAACATCTCATACTTACCCATTTATCCCTCGTGTATCCCTCCATGGTACTAGTGTCAAATATCAACAGTTCGTAGACACGTCGTCCTGCAGACCAAATTTTCCTTATTGAATGGACTCTTTTGTTCAGCTGAATGAAATGTCTGTAAATCAAAGTAAAGAGAGAATAGAAAACCTATTATTGATGCTGGATTCAAAACGCAGTACCTTAAGATGTAAACTGTTAACAGGCCAGACACCTGGATTATGAAGGTGACTTGGAACAGACTTAACTTCAATATTGAATTTGATTTTCTTCATCCATGACCTACCATGGGAATAATTATTTTAACACAAATAGTTGATGTAAACTGCTACGACAATGATGTCATTTAGTGCTTAAGGATAAATGTAAATCCAGGCGTAATGCCAAAATTTAAGACTCTTTTTCTTGTTTTAGTTTGGGATAGATTTGTTATTCAGTTATGAGCTCTTTTTCTCAAATAATGGGGAATAATTTTTTTTTATATACTTTCTCATCAAAACATGGCCTTGCATATCTGTGTTAGATCTTTCTTTTTTTGTAAACACAGATGTTTGTGTCACATGATTGATTTTTAAAGTGTGTTGCCATGTAATAACTGCGGTTAACGTTGCGATTTAGAATCTCAATTTTTGGCTTAACTTATAATTTTCTTTCTTTAGAATACTTTCATTTTAGAATACCCGAGACTTAGAAAAATGCACAATTAAAGTAGCTGGTATTGGGAAAAGCTTCCCGGATACTTTAAAGCAGATAGATTATTTGATTCGAATATCGTTTACTTAAGCGTATCTTTCATAATTAGTTCGATAGACAAAGCATGGCTGAATCAAAGATTACGGCTTTACGGCACTGTGGTAGTATATAACGGCCACATCGTGATGAAAACAACTAGAAAAATGATTTAAACCTGAGATTAGCTGCCTTGAACTGCTGTGCCAGTTTTTGTGAGACGCTGTTCATCCCCCCAACAACTGTCCATACCTGGGGAGAAGGTACGAGTGGGTTGGTCGCCACAGCATCGTGAACGGCGTTCACGTTCGTGTCGAATAACGTGTAGAAAACGCTAAGATCCTTTAAGTAATTTTTAGCTTCACTACTCCACAGTTTGTCCATCAAATTAAGATAGCTAAAGGATAAAACAAACAAGGGCAAGTTAAACAATTCTGATAAAAAAAACTGTTGCACCAGCTATTATAGCTTTGTGGAAATACTAGTAATTGTTATTACACCAAAATGCTATGTCATATTCAACACAATATCCTGCCAGTCCAACGGAATCTTGAATTAATAGAATATGTGTGTTACATTAAATACAATAATCTGTTATCATAGGATAATACGTTCTATAGCATCGCTGATACTGCATAATTTTCTGTTGAAATTAACAGATTAATGTTTTAAGTGCAACCCTGTCATAAAAATTAAAATTGGTCAGCGGTGATTTGATTATTTTCTGGTTAATGAAAAAGACAGGGCTTTTAAAGAAATTAAGACTGAGAGACAAATGAGTTTACAATTGATTGTAAAAATAAGGTGCGCCACTTGCACAAACACATTGCAAGGCTATTGTAATTTTTTAAAGGTGCAATTGCGGTCGTAGGCCAAATTTTACTCGTACATAAAGGTGGCGTGTAAATGGACAATGTACCGGCCAATAACTTTACTTGAAATACAGTCAACTTAGACTTACAATGCCTTTGTGCAAGCGGGGTGGAGGATGGTAGTGGGGGAAGGTGCCTGTCAGGTTACCCCAACAAACATATCTTGAACGATGATCTAAGCATTGTTTGTGGAATTTGATACCGGTCGTTGTATGTGAATTAGAAGTTATGGAGGTGTGTTGGCAGAGGAGATTTCCATAAAATCATTAAAATAATGTACTAATGTGTCAGATAGTATCAAAGAGTTGTTGTACATATGGCCATACGCAAACCATATTGCGTTCCTAGCCATACCTTTGTTTATAGACCGGGACTCCGTCTGGTGTCGTAGCCTCTTCTATATCAGGGATCTGATCAGGTCTACTGACATTCAGAGCTTGTTGAGATAATCTCCTGGAAGCCAAAAAAAAAAAAGACAAAAACATAAGGAAAAAAAACATTTACATATCGATGCTATTATATGCGATAGGTTTGACTGTTCGTTCTGCTTGACTATTTCATGTGAAAGAGACATCACAATTTCGCCAAATTTATGTTGTGTAAGCAATGTAACCGGCTTAGAGGGCACATTACAGACTGTTTAAGTAGCTAAGCAGCTGAAATTTCATTCGTTATTCTGCATCCTGTACAGAACCCAAGCATGTACTGTTTTACCCCCACCGTGCTGCAGTTTTTTTGCACTATTTTGTTTTTAAAAAATAGTAAATCGTCCTTTTGTAAATATAGTAAATATATAGCTATTAACGTGCATATCATTCTATTTTGATTTACCCAATTCTGCTCTAGGCATTGCATTAGGTTGCTGTTTAAGTTGCTGTTGTACTTAAGCATTTACGTGAACAGTAGGAATGAAATTTCAACTGGGGTAAAAATCATTTATTTGAGTGGTGTTTTACGCTGCTCGCACCCAGGAACTTCGGCTCACTGAGTGGTCAATTAAGAATATGATACGGAGACAGTCGAAGGAACTTCAGTGAGTAAAGGGAGATAATCTGATAGATAAGGAACAACATATATATATATATATATATATATATACTTCAAAAATACTTCACTTATACGACGGCGGCCATTATTTTGGTGGAAGGAAACCTGGCAGAGCCCGTGGGAAACCCACGATCATCTGCAGTTTGCTGGCAGGCCTTCCCACTTACGGTCAACTGGGGTAATATATCGAGAGGCTGGATTTCATCGGTTAGGTGTGACTATTTGCCAACTATCACACTTTCGCTGCTTCTCTGGTTTTATCCTCTACGCATGCTGTAATCTTTCATATTTTAAATGTGCATTTAGGGTAATACGCATTCCAGTACTACGAGCACTGACGACTCGTTCCTCGGAGATTCCCTGTCCGTGGCTCAAATTTAACCATCTTAGCTACGTCGTCACGGTCCACTCTTTCAAAAATGAAAACTTTAGAAGTGTCTACATAAAACAGCGATATACATAAAAAAAAGTTATTGTACAAAGTTCCTTACCATATCAAATTGCTTGTAATTTTACTCTCACTCGGTGATAGGTTGTATGGTAACTTTGTACTATTCAGTTCCTCTCCAGTTAGTCGTCTTCCTCGAAAATGGAACATCTTTTGGAACTGATCTGGTTGAAAAACTTCTGAGCGCAGACCCAGTTGTGGTAATAAACCTTCGAGTGTTGTATGTATACCACGGTGAAATCTCATTGCCCCCAAATCAGCAGGAACATTCGGCACGGAGGGAAGAAACACGCTGAACGTCCGACCTCCGATTCGATCCGTGTTTTCGAAGATGGCGATTTTCAAGCCTCGTTCTCGAAGTCGCCATGCGGTGTACGTACCACCTATCCCCCCTCCAACAATGGCCACGTCCAGGCATTCTGTAATAAGGTATGCGATTGTTAATCAGTCATGTGGAGTGATTTTTCCCAGAAAATGGTAGAGTCAAAGCAACACCAAGATTTCATTCGCAACAATTAATGCATCACGTGTTTGCAAATTTTCATTGTCAATGAATAATTGTGTTGTCCACTGTGTCTCGGGCCACTTCAGAAAAAAAAAACTTGGAGTAGGCCTAGGTTTTAATCGTGAATATTTGTCTGAGATCTTATTGTATAGTTTGACGCCATTTAAGGAGTAAAATTTGTGTACTGCTGTAGAAAGTTTCTCACAGAAAATGATACGATGAGTATTGTAAAACAAACCCCTGGCGGAATTTTGCTATGCAGGTTACTGTTCTGTTTTAAGCTGACATTAATTTTTCAGTGATTCTCTTCTACGTTTATATTCGTGTCTGGTTACTTAAATTTGTTCACTTATTTGAACGAAGACCGCTTTGGAAGCCTAATGGATGGAGGGTCCGGCTGAAAGTCGGGAGACCTGGCATCAAACCTTGGTCGGGTCATATTAAAGACTAAATGTGGTACTCGATGCTGCCTAGCTTAGCACCCAGCACTGAGAGGTTAGAGCAAGGAAACAGGACTGGTTAGCCCGGTGTAAGAAGCCAGGTGTCATTTGACAATATCTCATATATGTTGTCTTAGGCATAGTACTTCAGTAGCAGCAGCACTTTGTCGACATGGACTCTTGGCATCGGTAAGATGAGGCACGAAAAGTACATGTAGAAAAGAGAATACTATTGAAACCAGTATATAGGACCATTAATAGCTGTTGTTGTCTATTTGGTAGTAAATTTAATTAATTTCTGACAAATTAAAAAGTAAAACTGAATACATAATCGAACCGTGCACCACCTCAATCAATGGAAATTATTTTAAAAGAGAAGAAAACATAAAAATGATGTCAAAATCAGATGAAAGAGCATCAAAACTTATTTGCAAATATGATCCTTAATATTTTTTTTTGATTTCTTTTTTCAAGAGAAAAGGGTATTTGAAAATATTTTTGTAAGGTGGGTATTTGAGACCAACTTTTTGTATTCATCATTGTTGCATAATAATGTTCTAAATAAGGATGTGATGCTTGTCTAATAAATTTATTTGAATGTAGATTTGTTGTTTATATCAAAACATGTGCATTTAACCTAAATGATAATATTTATGAACATATTACAAATATAAATATGAGATTTAATACATCTGTTAGCTGAAAAGAACAAATTCTAGTACAAAAATATTTATTAAACCTGTGTTACATCCTCATTTATGACATTATTAAACAAAGACTATAAATACCAAAAGGTGGTCCCAAATACCCACCATACGAAAATTATTTTCAAGTGTCTTTTTCTCCTTAAAGGAAAATCGGTAATAATATTTGAAGACCCCATTTAGGAATAACTTTTGCACTCTTTCATTTGAACTTTATATCATTTTTATGTTTTCTTAACCCTTAAGACTCAATGTCTTTGATAAATTTGGTATTTCATGTATAGACTTGTGTTTTTAGCTTTTCAAATCACTTGAAATCAATCATTAATATTTAAAACGAAACGGTGAAATAGCGGTTTGCTCATAATAATCATGCCTCTTCGGCGGCGGTAGATCCAGGATCAGTCCTGGGTCGGGTCACACCCAACACCTTAAAATGGGAGGCTGTAGCTTCCTCGTTTGGCGTTCAGCATTAAAGGGATAGTGTAACGACTGGTTGACCTGCATCAGTATAATGGCTCGGGCGGGGACGCTTACTTGCCTTCGATAAGTGGTCTCAGTGAAGCAGCGCTAGATAAAAGAGCAGTGGAAATCCGCCCTGCAGCAAGGAGGCACATTACATGAACTCTAACGACGTCTTCGTCGTCATATGACTGAAAAATTGTTATGTACGACTTTAAATCCCAATCAATCACTCACTCACTCACTCACTCACTCACTCACTCATAATAATCATACAAAGTTGATCATCCGTTAAGGCCATATGTACATGCCAGTAACATGCCATTCGTCTTTTGACTGGTGGATTTCAGAAAACAGTTGGATAACATGTTTGTTCATTTTAAACTGTACCTTGGTGTTGGGATCGGGTCTGCGTGTAAGTCCACTGCGAACCTGAAAATAATATCAGATAAACTTTTACCTAACGTCCAAAGTTGTGTAGGTAATTAAATAATATGTCTCAAATATTACGAGGATAATATAATCGATAAAAGAGCGTATTTATCATTTTAGAATCGGTCTGCAAAACAGACCTGAAAATACAAAACTAAAAATGGTTTTACCTGGTATGTTTAGACCGTATCCTTTTATGTTTCCAAGGCCTACAACATAAGAGGTCAGGTATCTATAGTTATTGAAGTGTAAAAGAGGCAAGCATCAATAAAAAGTATTTTGGCGGGAATTTTTGTTGTTTGACTTTGATCTGATGTTGAACCGTGTTGCTATCGAGTTGTTATCACTCATGAAGGCATTCACTGAGTAGAAGATAACTCGTTATCCAGCCTACATGTGTAGAATCACAAGAATATACCAACTTTAAATAAAGAACGCATTATCCAAAACAGCTTTTCTTGCTGATTCCAAACATGATCTTCATGACTTTTTATTTTGTTTTTACAGAGAATAAAATGCAAATAAAAGCTGAGGTTCTGCGGTGGACAATATTTACAAAGCTGAATCTTAATTACTCCATCGATACTCATGGCGCTGCTTCCCACCTTCTAACATATCTAATTTCTGTATTTCTACGTACAAGGCTTGATTTAATGTCGAAATATAATACTTTGAGTCTACCTGAAAATAAAATTTATTTATTTATTTATATGGTTGGTGTTTTACGCCGTACCCAAAAATATTTCACTGACACGACGACGGCCAGCATTATGGTGGGAGAAAACCGGGAAGACATATCTGTGCTTCGGTCTGTCTAGTTTGGCCTACCGTAGAGTCTACCCTAATTGCTTTTTGCATGAGGTAAAAATGAAGTAGCTCTGTTGTTACAGTTTGGGACAACTCTCGTCAATCCCGAACATTTCCTCAGGTTTATGATGGCCTATTTTGTCACATAGCGAAATTTCTCATGATATACCTTTAGTGTCACGTTCGACTTGAAATCTATTTCTGCAATCATTTCTTTATAACATATATAGCTGTACGAAATATTTAAAAAAAAAATATAGTTTCCTTATCTTTATCATCTGAACTTGATGGCGCTGTCTGTATGGCTATCCATGTTAACATGACTGCATCTTTTTTAAAACTAATACTGCTTCAAGGCACACAGAATCGATTATGATTGGCTAGTGTGAGAGATAGGCAAGTCCAGGCTATGTCTAACCTAAGCTGAATTTTAGGTATGGTACACTTATTCCAGCATGATTAAGGCTGCAAAATTTATCCAGGTATATCCTGTCTCAGCTATCATCCAATCAGCGTCGAGTCTGTATCCCGTCAAGTTCAAATGGATTTTTATGTTGGTGCAACTTAAGTAACTGGACTAACTGACAATCGGCCGGATTTCACTGGCTGCGTGTTACCATTTACAAACACACACTGTCGTTGCTGAACTGGTTTTACTCGCTGAAATGTAATCTTTCGTATCCATATAGTCTAATCAGAAGATAAATCATTTGTCAAAAATTTCCAATCTATTCCATTTTTTGTTGGCTGCTTGTTAAACATTTTCAGTTAACATTTTCATGCAACTAATTCCGCCATCGCCATATGAAAACCAGTTTGAACCAACTGGTTGTTAACTGGCAGGTGGACTAATTTCTGCTTGAGGAAGTTGGAATCAGTGCCTTATTATCACACCCGGTTTCCGGAATTAGGCATGTAATTCTGTGTACTTCGAGGTGTGGAGTCTTTTTTTTGTTGCCAGTCGGCCTTTTTGGAAACACAGTTCAGGTACGGAAACCCGAACATCTTGGCCATGGAGTTTTGATGCTGAGTAACAGCACGAAACTTTGACATTGTCGCTTATTTTGATTTTTTGATCGACCACATTTACGAAAGCCTCCTCAGTCATTGTTGCCAGGCTAACCACTCCGCCACGGAGTGAATACTCATGAATGGGATATACCTCTGAATAACCCACCTCACCCCCCTCACCCCCACTCGCCATATTAATGAAAGATTAATATTGCAGATTTAATTTCATCCAGGCCCCGCAAAACAATGTGCCTCGTGCTTGGTTTCGTCCACCTCATGACCACTCTCCGATAAGTCATCAAGTTTAATCAGTACGTGTAACCTACTCTCAAAAAATTAATCTATTAAATTTAGCGCAAATTTTGTTATCTGAGTAATCATTGCATGCATTTTGTTATTCCTGCGGATTATTCTATTAAATATAGCACACATATTCTATTAATTCAACATAACAATTATATTAAACTAAGGGTAAATTATCTTGAATATGACACAGTATTATGTTACATAAAAGATTACATTCTCTTATCACTCGGCCAACAGACCTTTCGTTAAATTTAATAGATGAATTTTCTGAGTGTACAGGGAGTAAAAATTTCACCAGCTACCTTACCTGTTGTGACTACAAACACAATCAAGGCGAAGTTTCCGGTCCACATGACTACCGTGTTCTGAGTCCGACCTCAGTGCGGTGATCTCCACTTCATACAATCCTAATGCCGTGAATTCCACTTAATCGAACCTTGATCCCGCGATTTCCTCTTAATTCTACCAAAATGTCGTTATACCAACTTAATTCAACCCGGACACGTCTGTCTCTCCGCAGATTTATCCTGAAATAACATAAATGGAAACATTAAGGACTTGATCGATTGACTGGTGTTTTACACCACTCCCAAGGATATTTAATTTATAGTATGATGGAGGCCAATAGTATGATGGAGGAAACCGGACAGAGCCGGTTAAAACCATCCCTAGGTTGCTGACAGACCAGAGCTGTGAGTTCAAGTCCAGCTCATGCTGGCTTTCTCTCCGGCCGTGGGTTACCACCGGGCTCTGTCCGGTTTTTTCCCACCATAATGCTAGCCGCTGTCGTATAAGTGAACTATTCTTGAGTACGGCGAAAAACACCCTGGGAAACTCCTTATCTACATTAATAGTTTATTTTATTTAGTTGAAGCCAACATAAGTAGTTTTCTTGACAGCAAATGCCTCGATATGAATGAATTGAGCAATTTGTCGACTGCATTGACTCACGTGAAGACATACACATGCATACACACTTCTTCTGTTTAAAAGCTCCTCTCAACTTTCTTATTTGGTGTAAAAATGGCCTTAAGCCGTTTTTACTCTCTTAATTAACTAAAAGACATACACGTACGTGCACACTCCTTCTGCTTAAAAACATCTTACAGGCGACATGAAACGTTTGGTTTTTGCTTCTTAATGTAGAACGTAGGATGTGGTCAAAGAGAGTAATGCAAACAAACCCTTCTCAGGTTTTTTAAAATTATTTTAGCGCAAAAATGGCATTAAACCACAGTTATTCAAAGGCCTTAACGCTTAGTCCAGAAGTTAGGTAGCCTGCTTTGGTGACGTCAATGCTGATAGCTGTCAAAACAAATTTGTCGGTGACAGACCCAGCATTTAGGGTGAAAGGTTTGTTCCGCGTTCCAATCATGTTCATCGATGTCGTCATTTCTTAATATTCCGGATCACCGAAGTAAAATACATCTGTGCACAAAACAGAGAGCCTATTAAGTAATATATATTCAGCCTTAAAAATAAAAACTCTCTTGTCATTTTCTGGCACATCTTTTTTCATTTTCGTTAATCCCAAAATTTTTCGTTTTAAAGTACATATTCACTTATACATATAAGTAAAAGAAAAATAATGTATTCTGTTACTATAACATAATACTGTGTCATACTCAACACTGTATCCCGTTACGGTAATACAATTCTTACGTTGAATTCATAGAATTTATAAATATATTATATTTAAAAGAATTATCTGTTGTAACAACACAGAACGTTCTATTATCACTTAGACAGCTGACAATCTGCTGACAGATTATTTTTTGAGATCATTTAATGAAACAATTTGTCTGTAAACAGTTAACATACATGTATTTTTGGTTGTTTCCATCTCTTATAGGAGCTTTATTTATGCGCTCTGGCCTAATGTAGGCTTACATTTTCTATGGACCCAGTAGTTTGATTTGGTTTTTATTTGATTGGTGTTTTACGCCGTACTCAAGAATATTTCACTTATACTACGGCGGCCAGCATTATGGTGGGAGGAAACCGCAGGTAGCTGTAAGACCTCCCCACGTACGGCCCGACCCAATTGTGTTCTTTGACGCCAAACGTTCGTTTCCTAGCTCATCATTATGGGTCATAATAAAGACAGAACGACGTTACATTAGAAACTAATACATTGCCACAATGCAGAAGTTACGCAACAATCATATTTTGAGGTAACAATAGATGGACGTCTTTCTTCATCCTAGCACCACCTTGTGTGATTTTTTTTCTTAATGAGAGTCGCTATAACCAAACAGAAACAGGAAAGTTTGTGGTAAGTGTTGAACAACGCTAATCTTTTGTCGAAGTTAATGGAACAGTCGCGTGATCATGACTAATACAGTGTGTTTTGCATGACATAAGCGAGAATCAGTTCTGTACGAGTCTTTTTTATTGTCTGATTGTCAGCTAAGTTAACTATTGATGCGGCTAAGTAATACTGGGCTCTTTTTCTGTATCTAATGTCTATTTTTAGACAATGTACTGACCTTAACAGAGGCTTAATATATTTGCACGCTCTTAAAACGAAAAATCCGTTTTACGCCTACGGGCCATTTATGCTTCCCTTTGATTTGTATCGAACTGTGCGTGCCCATTTTTGTTATGGTTACCTGCCATACATGCCATTAAAAATTAGAGATCAATGTGACATGCAGTAAATGTGTACATGTATATGGCACGTGTCACACGTGAAAAAGATCGTCAGTGAGCTGCAACATAGGTCATCCTTGTTTAACGTTTGGGCTATTTGTACGAGTATTTGCACACATTTCTTAAAAGATATGAGGGACCTCCGTGGCTCAGTTGGTTAGCGCGCTAGTGCAGCGTAATGACCCAGGAGTCTCTCACCAATGCGGTCGCTGTGAGTTCAAGTCCAGCTAATGCCGGCTTCCTCTCCGGCCGTACGTGGGAAGGTCTGCAGCAACCTGCTGATGGCCGTGGGTTTCCCCTGGGCTCTCTGCCCGGTTTCCACCCACCATAATGCTGGCCGCCGTCGCATAAGTGAACTATTCTTGAGTACGGCGTAAAACACCAATCAAAAAAATAAATAATAAATAAATAAATAAAAGATATGAAATTAATTTATTTATTAGGACCTAAATTTTATTTTGTTAAATATCTCAACAACTTTTTCCAAATCGGGACAAGGTTTATTTTTAAAATTATATATGGTATAATGAGGGCGGTTTTCGTGCATCATACAAAGAAATAAGTAACCCGTATCCAAGCGCACTTTATCTGTCTACAACATACGTTGTCATGGTAGTTAAGGTCTTACTTAACTAAGTACATTTCATTAACCGGCCTCAGGGAACACGAATCACGTAATGTATACATGGATTTATTTAAGGCCTTTTTCAAGAAATTAAAGTTATACAATTGCCGCCAGGGTGGGGGAGACCAGAGTTCTTGTGTTATGTAACGGTGTAAGTGTAATAGCGTATCAAATATTAAACATGGTAAGGGATTGTAAGCTCGCCCCAGTTATCAAACGTGGATGGAAGCTGTAACATCTTATTAATTAATCATATTACTAATCAATCATAGAGGGAGACTGTAACGTCGTGTTAATGATCAATCATAGAGGGAGACTGTAACGTCGTGTTCATGATCAATCATAGTGGGAGGCTGTAACGTCGTGTTAATGATCAAACACAAAATGAGACTGTAAGGTTGTACTAATAATCAAACATAGAAGGAGACTGTAACGTCGTATTAATAATCAAATATAGAGGGAGACTGTAACGTCGTATTACTTATTAATATTAAAACATAGAAAAGGAGTCTGTAAAGTTGTATTATTAATCAAGCATAGAGAGAGACTGTATTGTTGTATTAATAACCAAACATAGAGGGAGACTGTAGAGTCGTATTAATAATCAAACAAAAAAAGGGATTGTAACGTCGTATTACGTATTAATAAGCAAACATAGAAGGAGTCTGTAAAGTTGTATTATTAATCAAACATAGAGGGAGACTGTAACGTCGTATTACGTATTAATAATCAAACATAGAAGGAGTCTGTAACGTTGTATTAACGAAAAAATATGGACGGAGACTGTAACGTCGTATTTATAAACAAACATAGAATTGGACTGTAACGTGGTATTGATAATCAAACATAGAGAGAGACTTTAACGCTGTATTAACGATCAAACATAGAAGGAGAGAGAGACTGTAGCATTAACAATAAAACATTATAGGAGAATATAACAACAGTAATCGTATGTGGAAAAGTTTGTCACCCACCGTAGTCCTTTAGCCAGTCCACATACAGGGTCGACGATCGCTGAATGGTTAGGTGATAAGGAACAGATAATGGATTTCAACGTGCGATGTCGATGGTTAGTGGAGAACCGACGCAACGAAGGTAGAAAATTAGAAAACTGGCCTGATGTGTAATGGATATACTGTCTTGAAATAGTCCTGTTTGCGATATATATATATATAGACTCAAAGTGCCTCTTTAATTTCTGGGTAAAAGAAATCCATTGTTTCCCATGAATAGCACTTGGATGGAATGCTGTCGGCACATGGACTCTTTAAATAACTCGACCTCCAGCATCTTTAATCGATTTTATCTGCGTGCATTTAATACCTTAATGCAGGGGAAGTTGCATTGCTACACTAACAGCTGTAATAACGGATGATATCCAGTAGGACATCCCTTAAAAGATACAGGAATGGCTAGTACAAAACGAAGAGTGTAGTTTCAAGGAAAATGACAAAATAAAATAGAAAAAAATATCATTTCTGAGGAATATTATTTCCCGATAACCACTCTGTTTTGTGCATATTTTTCGTCGGTGGTCGGGAATGTTCGGAAATGACGTCATTGATGAACATACTCGGAAAACGGGACCAGCTCAGCGCCTCCAATTAGGGCCCACCTCCCAACAAAGTTGATCTGACAGTCATCACCTATTACCTCACCACACTAAGCTAATTTCAGGCCTGACGGCTTGGGCCTTAGGAAAACTGTTGTTTAAATGCATTTTCACGCCCCAGTAAGAAAGCTGAGAATCTTTTTGTACTTCTGTGTGTTAGGCCATATCCAATACTCCATGATAAAATTTAAGTGTTGGATATGTTCTTTAACACCTTTAAGGTATTCAATCCCTAAAGTACCGTAGTCTACACACATCAGTTCGTTGCCGTGCTATATACCTATATAAATTAGGTATCACTTAGAGCGTCATTTTTCGCTACACGGACAAGTATTTTTTAGGTCATTGTTTTAATTGAAGGAATTATACATTTACATTTATCTCATCAAATGCGATTTAGAAAAACAAGCGAAAACAGCATTTGGTAAAATAATTGAAATAAGCGGAAATTTGGATACTTGGCGATCATAAAACTAAGAGCAGAGTTGGAAATCTGCGGCCTGAAATAATTTCGAATGTGTCATGGTTATATTTAAATTCAAATCTTTTTGTGACGTCATATCTTCGACCAGAGGTGAGCTTTAATATATGATGTATTTGAATTTCGACGCCTTTCTCAAACTTTAAGTATCTAGGGTCAGTCTACTTGAATATAACATTTTAGAACAACGGGTTCTTTAGTTGTTGAGAAATAGACGTTTAAACAGTATTTGAAATTTCACAAAATCCAAAATGTCCCCCAAACCACGTGACCGACTTTGCTCCGTATTTTAATAACACTTTTTATTTTCACATACCACACTTTTATTAAATTCAGATGAAATTACAACTACGTTTAGCGGTGACACAATTTGTGTAAATGCACAAAGCCCGCAAGTTAAAGAGTTGCAGTTTTAGAGTTGCCCTACTTTTGCGTTATCTTCATTGGCCATCCCAAGACTAATTTGCATCCGGAATAGAATTATATTAAGAAGTTTTGATTGCAGTAACATGTGCCAAGTTTGATGTCATGTTATATAGAGCATATGTTTGATATGCACTGCTTCAAACTATGAAAACGACGTAAAACACTAGTTTAATAAATAAATAAATCAAACTATAAGCAAGTGTCATGTAAAGTTTCATCTGATTTGGTTCTGTTGTTTTTGTATTTGTGGGCCAAATAAACTGACACGGCCAGTTACGTTTTGCCCTGCAGAATGCATGAGAATTGTGATGAGAGGCTGGTAGCTCTCCGCCTGTGTGAGAATTGTGATGTGAGGCTGGTAGTTCCACGCCTGACCACCACTGGGTGAGAATTGTGATGAGAGTCTGGTAGCTCCACGCCTGGCCACCACAGCGTGAGAATTATGATGAGAGACTGGTAGCTCCACGTTTGGCCACCACTGCATGAGAACTGTGATGAGAAGCTGGTAGCTCCACGCCTGGCAACCACTGCATGAAAATTGTGATGAGGGGCTGGTAGCTCCACGCCTGGCCACCACTGTATGAGAATTGTGATGAGAGGCTGGTAGCTCCACGCCTGGCCACCACTGTATGAGAATTGTGATGAGAAGCTGGTAGCTCTACGCCTGGCCACCACAGCGTGAGAATTGTAATGAGAGGCTGGTAGCTCAACGCCTGGCCACCACAGCGTGAGAATTGTGATGAGAAGCTGGTAGCTCCACGCCTGGCCACCACAGCGTGAGAATTGTAATGAGAGGCTTGTAGCTCCTCGCCTGGCCACCACAGCGTGAGAATTGTGATGAGAGGCTGGTATCTTCACGCCTGGCCACCACCGCATGGAAATTGGGATGAGAGGCTGGTAGCTCCATGCCTGGCCACCACAGCGTGAGAATTGTGATGAGAAGCTGGTATCTCCACGCCTGGCCACTACAGCGTGAGAATTGTGATGAGAGGCTGGTAGCTCCACGCCTGGCCACCACTGCATGAGAATTGTAATGAGAGGCTGGTAGCTCCAAGCCTGGCCACCACTGCATGAGAATTGTGATGAGAGGCTGGTAGCTCCACGCCTGGCCACCACTGCATGAAAATTGTGATGAGAGGATAGTAGCTTCACGTCTGACCACAACTGCATGAGAATTGTGATGAGAAGCTGGTAGCTCCACGCCTGGCCACCACTGCGTGAGAATTGTGATGAGGGGCTGGTAGCTTCACGTCTGACCACCACTGCATGAAAATTGTGATGAGGGGCTGGTAGATCCACGCCTGGCCACCACTGCGTGAGAATTGTGATGAGGGGCTTGTAGCTCCACGCCTGGCTACCACTGCATGTGAATTGTGATGAGAAGCTGGTATCTCCATGCCTGGCCACCACTGCATGGGAATTGTGATGAGAGGCTGGTAGCTCCTCGCCTGGCCACCACTGCATGAGAATTGTGATGGGAAGCTGGTAGCTCCACGCCTGGCCACCACTGCATGAGAATTGTGATGAGGGGCTGGTAGTTCCACGCCAGGCCACCACAGCGTGAAAATTGTGATGAGAAGCTGGTATCTCCACGCCTGGCCACCACAGCGTGAGAATTGTGATGAGAGGCTGGTATCTCCACGCCTGGCCACCACAGAGTGAGAATTGTGATGAGAGGCTGGTATCTCCATGCCTGGCCACCACAGCGTGAGAATTGAGTGAGTGAGTGAGTGCTTGGGGTTTAACGTCGTACTCAACAATTTTTCAGTCATATGACGACGAAGGAATCTTTAGGGTGCATGTACGTGTAACGTGCCTCCTTGTAGCAGGACGGATTTCCACCGCTCTTTTATTTAGTGCTGCTTCACTGAGACGACTTACCGAAGGCAAGTAAGCCGCCTCGCCCGAGCCATTATACTGATACGGGTCAACCAGTCGTTGCACTATCCCCTTCATGCTGAACGCCAAGCGAGGAAGTTACAACTTCCTCTTTTAAAGTCTTAGGTGTGACTCGATCAAGGATTGATCCTGGATCTACCGGTCCCGAAGCGGACGCTCTACCAACTGTGCTATCCGGGCCGGTGCGTGAGAATTGTGATGAGAGGCTGGTATCTCCAGGCCTGGCCACCACAGCGTGAGAATTGTGATGAGAGGCTGGTAGCTCCACGCCTGGCCACTACTGCATGAGAATTGTGATGAGAAGCTGGTAGCTCTACGCCTGGCCACCACTGCGTGAGAATTGTGATGAGGGGCTGGTAGCTTCACGTCTGACCACCACTGCATGAAAATTGTGATGAGAGGCTGGTAGATCCACGCCTGGCCACCACTGCGTGAGAATTGTGATGAGGGGCTTGTAGCTCCACGCCTGGCTACCACTCCATGTGAATTGTGATGAGAAGCTGGTATCTCCATGCCTGGCCACCACTGCATGGGAATTGTGACGAGAGGCTGGTAGCTCCTCGCCTGGCCACCACTGCATGAGAATTGTGATGAGAAACTGGTAGCTCCACGCCTGGCCACCACTGCATGAGAATTGTGATGAGAGACTGGTAGTTCCACGCCTGGCCACCACTGCATGAGAATTGTGATGAGGGGCTGGTAGTTCCACGCCTGGCCACCACAGCGTGAAAATTGTGATGAGAAGCTGGTATCTCCACGCCTGGCCACCACTGCGTGAGAATTGTGATGAGAGGCTGGTATCTCCATGCCTGGCCACCACAGAGTGAGAATTGTGATGAGACGCTGGTATCTCCATGCCTGGCCACCACAGCGTGAGAATTGTGATGAGAGGCTGGTAGCTCCACGCTTGGCCACTACTGCATGAGAATTGTGATGAGAGGCTGGTATCTCCACGACTGGCCACCACTGCATGAGAATTGTGATGAGAAACTGGTAGCTCTACGCCTGGCCACCACAGCGTGAGAATTGTGATGAGAAGCTGGTATCTCCACGCCTGGCCGCCACAGCGTGAGAATTGTGATGAGAAGCTGGTATCTCCACGCCTGGCCGCCACAGCGTGAGAATTGTGATGAGAGGCTGGTAGCTCCACGCCTGGCCACCACTGCATGAGAATTGTGATGAGAAGCTGGTATCTCCACGCCTGGCCGCCACAGCGTGAGAATTGTGATGAGAGGCTGGTAGCTCCACGCCTGGCCACCACTGCATGAGAATTGTGATGAGAAGCTGGTATCTCCACGCCTGGCCACCACAGCGTGAGAATTGTGATGAGAGGCTGGTAGCTCTACGCCTGGCCACCACTGCATGAGAATTGTGATGAGAGGCTGGTAGCTCCACGCCTGGCCACCACTGCATGGGAATTGTGATGAGAGGCTGGTATCTCCACGCCTGGCCACCACTGCATGAGAATTGTGATGAGAGGCTGGTATCTCCACGCCTGGCCACCACTAAATGAGTTCTGTTTATACAGTCCTGTAGCCGATCTTGTATCGGTGAGCCGTAGTTTATTCATAATTTTTATCATTAAATATGATACTAAATAATAATTTTACTGCAGTATGGAATGTACATGTATTTGTGTTTGTTACACAAATTAACATGTTTGTATGTGCGAACAGAATGCTTTATCAAATTCACGTTAGTTTTAAACAGATGTTCTTTGTGAATACATTGCTGGAATAATATTTTGGCGCTGAAATCAATAGTATCAATTTCATTGGTTGTTTTAATTGCTAAAATGTGCACAGATAAATATTTATGTCGTATATAAATGTGAATAAGTTGTTGCATTTGAGTTGAGCTCATACCTTTGGTTTCTTTTGGTTTGTTTTAGGCATACCTTTGCCTATGCTCTATGTTATGAAACAGGCACCCAACACTTACGTTACCATTGCTCGTTCAATGTCTGAATAAAGAAGAGACTTTTGATTTGAACTTGATTACCATGCGTTGGTCCCTTACGTTCTTCAGCTCAAAGGTTATCACGACTACAGGTAGATGTATGCACATGTGTATGTTAAAAATGTAATGTAAAATATGCTAACATAACAAAAAAACGAACAATAATGATTATACTTTAGATGACAGAACATATGTCGGCCCCGGGCAAACCTGGAACACAGTATCCATACCTTTGTCTGAATAAAATACAATTCTAATACTGGTCCTCATATCGTCTCACACATGCTATGTGTCAGTGTTAAGACAAACTGTTCATCTTATTAAAATATATGGAATATTCCCTACCAGTTTTGAAGCAGTGACCCATGATGTAGTTACATTCAGTTGACATATATGTTGGCTTTTTCGGTCGCTGAAACACTCACGATGAGCAGATTCAAATCCGTGTCTTGCACATGTAATTATGTACATTCTCCGGCTCCCAGTGCATCGTGGGGGACCTTTGTAAGAATAAATGGTCTCTTGAAGACCACTTGTGTTCCACCAATACGATGTGCGTAACAGAACGCCATGTCGGCGTTTTTACTTTTCCATACATTTCGATTTCGTCAGCCAATAAAGCTGAAGGCTTTAAAGAACTATGAAATAAAGAAATATAATTTCTGAATATGATATAAAGTATCACCTGCAGGTAACGGTTGAATCGGTTTTTAAACTGGATCAAAATTGCTTCGCTTGTCCTCTTGGGTGGTCATAAATTCAAGTCGTGGATCATCACTGGAGGCGGACTACTGTTAGACGCCTGTATGAAGAAGACGGAATGAAATCAGAAGTTGCATGGTGTTGAATTTATAGCTGGTTTTCCTGTAGTTTTTGTTGTTGTTGACAGTAAGGTCTATTTATATTACCAATTCGTAAAGCGGATACAACAGCACTGCTTCACCGTGACACTGCTAAACACACGTGGGTATTAAACAAGCGTATGCCCCTGGGGTAAAAAGATGGTTTTTGTTTCAATTCACATTGTCACCACTAATTGCATTAGTGCTGTCATTGTCTCGTGTCTAATTTGTTTTCAATTTAAACGTACGCTTAACATAAATGTGTCCAGGTGAGTTGCAGGTTATCGGATAGACACGTATCAGGCCTCTACGATTGCCAGTGGAGAGTAATATATTACATACATAATATGCACTAAAAACGCCTTACAGGTGAATATAAACTAGAAAAGAGTGATGTGACTTCAGAGTTCCTTGCCTCTGACAATAGGGGCTCTTAAAAGTCCATCCTAAAAATAAAACATTGAATGGCATTTAATTCTATTTGAAAGTGTCTCAAATATGTTATTTATCTATTCATTTGATTAGGTTTTTATGCCGTACTCTCTCAAACATTCCCTGCAGTTTGCAGCCGTCTGTTTGCTATTGTACATTTCGACCTTGAGCTGGTTTTATTGAAAGTTTTAATTTGAGTCGACCGCTGCGGTGGTACAATGGTTAGAGAGTCCGTCTCGAAGTTGAAGACCCGAGATCAAACCCGGGTCTGGTCATACAAAGACTTGGTACATGGTAATGCCTCGCTCTGGCGCACTGAGAGGTAAGAGCAACTAAACACGACTGGTTGGCATGGTGTCAGTATAATGTGACTGGCTGGGTTGTCATGTGTGGTGTTTTCGGCCACAAGAAGACAAGTGTGTATGTACACCTAATGACTTCTCGTTGTCATATGACTAAAAATGGCTTAGTACGACGCTTAAGTAAAGAAAGCTAAAATATGAAGTAAGTTTCATCATACAGACAACTTAAAACTTTGCTTATAAATACTATCATTTATTTTTCAGATTTTTTTTGAAATTCCTAAACTCTGATAATATGGTCCATAAAGCCCACCTTAGAATTCATATGTGTGAAAGGCTTTAACTCTTTCAACAAAAATCTAAAAAACATAGATGAAAATATATTTACGCATAGTTTTTAAGTGTTCTGTTTAGTGATGAGTATTCAATGTTGAAACCTCAAGTATTCATTCTTTCATTTGTTCATTCTTGTTTATAGAACATGGTACATATAGAACATATACCAGAGACAGAAGTGTATATTCTTGTCAATGGCCCGTGAACGCGCATTCTGTTACACCAGAGGGGTTCGTCATTTTATTTGATTGTAGTTTACTCCGTATACGACGGCAGCCATTATGGTGGGAGGAAGTCGGACAGAGCCCGAGGGAAATCTATGGGCATCTGCAGGCTGTTGGCAGATCTTCTAACGGGAGGGGAGCGGGGGGGGGGGGGGGGGTGAATTTTATTTAGTTTTATTCACTTGTCTATATGAAACCAATAGCTCAATTGCAACGCTGACGGGAGACTAATATACGCCGAAAGCTAGTGTCAAAATGCGCAGCCCACTCTCCCTCCTTCCACGCCAGAGCAAATCCAATATCTATATGTAAATTCATGTATTTGGCCCTAATTTGGGAATGAAAGCATCGTTCATGACGCTATCGCTGGGATCTAAATTTTAAACTTGAAATGAATAATAAATTATTTATAAACCTGTCTGACAAAGACATAATCTATAATGGATCTCGGTTTTTATTTATTGTCGTTGTTCATTGTAAAAATTGCTGTGTGGCCGAATCCACGAAAGCGCTGACAAGGCTGTAGCCCTAACCGTAATGGTGAATCCTAGGTGGCATATCTGTGCCGTACAATTTCATTTTAATTTTTGGCACGTTTTTCTAGATATAGTTGATAGGACATCCGGCTATAGAAATGAGTGTCAGCAAAGTTATTCAGTCAGTTTGTTTTCTCTGAGAAAATGTTATTTTACACAGAAATCTTTTTTTCTTTTTCCAAAGGAAGTATTTTTAAAAGAAAACTATTGGTGTAAAAATAATTTCTAATCCGTTAAAAATTCTTAATCCTGTTTGTGTGACGAATATTCCTTTGCTTTAAGTTTTGGTTGAAAATGGAAATTTTCTCTGAAATATTCGTTGATAACAAAATTGCTCATAAATTGTCAGAAAAATTATAAACAGAGCCGTAAAATAATAAGTACTGTATATGCAGAAAAGAAAGACAAACTCTTTCTTTTCAGTAGAGCTGTAAGAGCTGTTCCAACATTATAAGCTGCGTTTAGGGTAGGGAAAAACATGTTTTTGTAACGCAATGCACTACCAATGTAGGCCTAAACACCAGCTATACGGTTCATCAAGTCCAACACATAATTTAAAACGGTAGAATGCATTTAGATCTCAAAATGAATAAAAGCATTTTACGTATGCAGTTTTCGGCTCAACAGTCCGTCATTGTACGACAGCAGTGTCTTGGCAGTTTTCTGACCCGATGACTCCCGAAAGCGACCATCTCTGCAAAGGCAAGCGATGAAAGCACTGGTGCTCAATGGGAGGCTATCCCACAATGCACTTGGATGCGCAAAGAATACTTTTGGGGTGCTATATTCAGTGACAGCAGCAAGACATCATATGTCAGTGAAAACACAAATGAGATTATCTTTAGTATGGTGTTAAAGAATAATAGAAAAAACAAACAAAAAATAAATCAAAAGTTATCTGTGAAATGATTGAACCTTAATTATTTCTGTGGCAAGGGACATAAACGGCCATAGCCAATATTTCTAACATTTTTGATAAATCTACAAATCACTTTTAAAAGGGATACGCCATATTAGAAAACCGAAAACACGATACCGCGTCACTCTTACTCTGCGCTCATTCAGTCTTTATGGCAAAACTGCAAAACGGAACAGGTATGCTACGTTCTCGACTTACATTATATTACAATAATAATTATGGTAATACATTACAAAAATAAAAAATTCCAAATTAGGTCATTTACACGATGGTAAATTTATGAGCGGAGGAAACCATTAAATCGAATAGAAACTTAAATAATCAGACTCTGACTAACCTGTTCTTCTCTGTAATAAACACAACGGATAGAATACCCTTCCAATACCGTATATCCAACAACAGAATATCAAGACAAACAATTTATCTGTGGAAATGAGACTTCTCTACTTATTCACTTCTCCAAGAAAACATTTTATTGGCCACACCGTGCTTCTGGTTCAGCCAATCAGTGTGGCTTTTCCGACCAACATGTACTTTGTCTTAACTTTTTTGTAGCCACATTAGCGCATCTAACAGAAGGTCAGATTATAGAGCGGAACATAAGGCTGTAGGCCAAAACTAGCCAACATGTTTCCGGGTCAATGCACAGGGTCGTGAATAAAATACAAGCTTATGATAAATACATAATATACCGCACAGGGAATCCTTAGGGTGTTTGTAATGTACCTCCTTGTTGCAGGACGGATTTCCACCGGTCTTTTATCTAGTGCTGCTTCACTGAGATGACTTACCGAGGGTAAAGAAAGCCGCCCGCCCGAGCCATTATACTGATACGGGTCAACCAGTCGTTGCACTATCCCCCTTCATGCCGTAAATCCGTAATGAAGGGCACTATCCCCTTCATGCCGTAAATCCGTAAATAGTAGAAATGCTTACACTGGCCTAGTATTGAAAATCAGAGCCTTATTACCAAATTCCATCGTTAATACGTATGACCATTTGCCAACTGTCACACTGTGCAACTTTCACTTATACTACTGACAATTTCAACTTGAAGGTACATGTAACTATCGTCCGTTAAAATTACATATTATGTTTGGATGACATTCTGGTGCTAATTTTATCAATGAAACTGGAATTTGACTTTGAACATTGTTTTCCTGGTGACGGCATGAACAGTGACTTGAACCTATGTTTCCCTAACTGCTCCATCTGACACACTCAGGCTCACAGCATTTTGAGTACTTTGAGTAATTCTAGACCAGTGACATCTCATAAAATACAATAAACATCACTGCAATTTATTTTTACCTCATCCTTTTACACATTATTAGAACAATACAAATGAACATAAGAGCGTAATTAATTTATAAGGGGTCTGAAAACAGCCAGAAGCAAAACTAAAAATGGTTTTACCGGGTCTGTTTAGTCCGTATCCAGATATTTCTCAGAGGCCTACAAGATAAATGGTCAGATATAAATATCTGACTAGGTGTCAACAAGGCAAGCGTCAGGGAGAAGCAATACAAGTATACTGTACCTTAGATGCATCTTGTTGCCATTCATGATATTAATAAAGCGCTGGGAACTATTTTCGTATGTTTATGCACGACATTTTGTCATATAACAAAACTGCTCATCATACCTTTAGTTTTACGTGCGACGCTAAGTACATGGATGATTCTGGGATCATTGCGTCATGAAATACAGTTATACTACCCATTTAAATACGTCTAAAGTTTCGGATTTTCCCTCTAACGATATCATCTTGATGTCATTGTCTAAATAGGTATCTGTGTTAACATCACTGAATTTGTTTTACCTAATTCTTTACGTCAACCTGACAAGAGGCCAACTTAAGCATTTACGTCAACCTGACAAGAGGCCAACTTAAGCATTTACGTCAACCTGATAAGAGACCAACTTAAGCATTTACGTCAACCTGACAAGAGGCCAACTTAGGCATTTACGTCAACCTGGCAAGAGACCAACTTAAGCATTTACGTCAACCTGACAAGAGACCAACTTAAGCATTTACGTCAACCTGACAAGAGACCAACTTAAGCATTTACGTCAACCTGACAAGAGGCCAACTTAAGCATTTACGTCAACCTGACAAGAGGCCAACTTAAGCATTTACGTCAACCTGACAAGAGGCCAACTTAAGCATTTACGTCAACCTGGCAAGAGACCAACTTAAGCATTTACGTCAACCTGACAAGAGACCAACTTAAGCATTTACGTCAACCTGACAAGAGGCCAACTTAAGCATTTACGTCAACCTGACAAGAGACCAACTTAAGCATTTACGTCAACCTGACAAGAGGCCAACTTAAGCATTTACGTCAACCTGACAAGAGACCAACTTAGGCATTTACGTCAACCTGACAAGAGGCCAACTTAAGCATTTACATCAACCTGACAAGAGGCCAACTTAAGCATATACGTCAACAGACAGAAAAAACTCTGTAACTGAGCTAACCTGACAAGAGGCCACATTTACGTCAAGAGCCAGAACAAAACTCTGTAACTGAGCTAACCTGACAAGAGGCCACATTCACATTTACGTCAAGAGCCAGAACAAAACTCTGTAACTGAGCTAACCTGACAAGATGCCTCATTTCACCGACCATTTGCCAGCCAATGCAAAATCGTCGCTGTTCTGGGATGCTGTTTTCTTTTATATTCATACAGAGGCAAAAAAAAAGATAGAGAATTTCGGTAGTGTACATGTACAATATATTTAATTCCAAAAACAACATTTTATCTGTGGTTTGAAGATTACAGTTAAGATTTTGACATTACAAATACCGGCATGACTGTGTTTATAGATGTACGACATTCATGAAGACGGCCGTGTATTTTATATCATTCAGTCTGCCGCAGCTGCTAATCTTCACAACGGAAAATTTGGTTTGGTCATTTCCCTGTTTTGAGGATGTTGGACAACCCCATTTAGTTTTCCCTTTGGCAATTGACTCATTACTGGTTAACCTTCCGATGCTCACCTCATGCAGCTAACATTCAACATTTAAAATCATTGTGCACGTAAACAAGGTTTGTCCTACAGTATTATGTTAATGCAACATGTATAGATCCTATATGCCTTTAAATTTCACCCAGGCTCAGTTAGAGAAATCACTAATGTCAAGAAGACATGTATGTCAGATCAAAGGCCATTAAAAACCGTGCACAAAAATAGTTCGATTAATCTTTTTTAGATTTTTTCTACCCAGCACAATGTTTTTGAGACTTCGGATTCTAAAACAAAATCAGTTCCATTATTTTATTAGAATTCTTCCAAGCTAGTAAAATGCATTGAGACTTTTCATTCTGCCGTGGCCACGTAACACCCACAGACTACTGGATTGCATCATTCAAAATGCTACATACAAATTTATGAATGTATTCACATGGACATGGAATATGGAACGAACGATTTCAAGGCGAAAAAGGGATCTGACGTCACTGATGCATTGTGGGTCACAATACAAGCAAATTTTACTTTGTTGGAAACGTTCTAAAAAGTTTTAACTATTTTTCTGGACAGTATTAATCGGCCTTTCATCCGTAATATACTTCATTTTAGTGTTTTCTTTGCCTTTAATTTAAATGTACATTTGTCAGAAGAATTTAAAGTGTTCGGAAAGAATTCAAGTCTTTACTTTTAATTTTACTTCACAGAAGCGTTGATCAGGAAATGTAACCTAATCTGTTGAAGATGAGAAGTAAATCGTGTGCCGGATGCAAGAGGATTGTGAAACATTAAATACTCACTTCGGAGATATGTGTATAGATTGGGATGGGTCCCCAAACACAATGTTCTTTCATCAACAACCGATAGCGAGTTTTTTTACACGCTCAAACCTCGGGTATTTTGAAATTTTTCAATGACTCTCTTCTTAATCACCTGTAGATACACGTTTTGTTATCCTTTGTTAAACGTTCCTACATCTGTTCTTCTGCCACGTTCTTTTTTTTGTTCTTCCTTTTTTATCTACATTATAATTAAGCACGTGCATCTGAGTGCAATCTTACCAAACCTTTCCTTAATACTTGTTTGTATGTACCGGAACTATTGTTTTTTCTAACAGGACTCGACATTGCCAGAAGGAAACACGTAGTAAGATTTGTGGTGACTGCTCAACAAAGCCAGGCTGTGGTCGAAGTTAATGGAACACTCGCGTGCTCATTAATATAGCGATTAGTTCCCCTATCTAGAAACACAAACTGATAAGGTTTTTTCCGGTGTAGAAGCGAAGTGGACAGAGTCGTATGATGACATTTCTGAGGTGGTGAAAATTGTCACTTTCAGAGTCATTTTGTCACTTTTAGAGTCACTTTGTCACTTTGCCGCTTTTAGAGTGTACTGCCGTTTTTAACCTCTCCGTAAGTTTTTTTCTATTTGGGTACATGTATATAAACCCATACAGAGCATCGTTATTGTTACTGTGAAGCACAATACTTAGTTCATAACATACCGGTCAAATTATTCCTTTTTACAATCAAATTTTAGTGCACACTTTATCTGCATGATACAAAATGGTCGCATTTCCAGTGATTCGCTCAGGCCATGATTAATAAAAATGATTGTTGCGGGTAACGTGGCCCAGTCACTAATTTCGGAAGGATTCAATTTTTAAGAGTGGGAAGGGGATGGGGTGTGTATTTTGAGAATTTCTTTCTTCGGAAGACAAACATTTCCGAAAAAAAAACCACTGCACTGGTCCAATTTACCGAAATTAGATTCATTATTACAGGTTTGCTCTCGCCGGAGTCAGCAGAAAATTCATTTCATACACTATGTTATAGCAAATTCATCTTCACACCATGTATGTAGATCCTAAATGTAAAAGTGGTATTAATTGTTTGTGTGAAAAAAGGGAAAAGGGAAGGAGAGGCAACCATACACGACTAACTGCTGAGATATAAATAACAGCGCCGAATGTATTGGTTTGTCTAGCATGCATCCAAACAGTCTCTTGTTGCGTGATACATGTACACAATTAAGTGTCTTTGTTAAACGTTTTAGTGTGTTGCTACCAGTAATGTTTTTAATATTGGGTGTATTAAACATACCTCGACCCAAGTTCTTTTTCAACACTCAAAACCGCCTGTAGCCTTGAATTTTATATATCTGCACGTGATGGTCATGTATTTTTCCGTATTAGACGTGACCTTATGTTTTGCAGCCGATAGTCACAGATCTGTTGGACCTACCGTTTAATACCACTAGCCAGTGTGGCTTAGCGCTACTCGGTACGTGTGTGCATCGTTAAATCAGTTTACCCTCATTCGTCCAGATAATATCTTATAACCCTGAAAGTGCACTGCACAATAACAAGACCTTTTAAAGCCCTGGTTTCTAGTCATTAGCCTCACAGAATAAAGTAGACTGGCAAAAACGCCGGATTTCACCGATTGCGTGTAGTCGTTTGCCAGCTATCACACTGTTTAATTACCGCGGACTCTCTCAGACAGCCACACGAGCGTCGTCGATGGCTTATTGTCAGCAAGACACCACAACCAATGACATCAAGAGAATATACTTACGCATTAAATGTGATTGGTATCATAGCTAATTAGTTTTGAATATCAATTGACAAAAGAGATCGTAGCATCGTACTTTTTTCATATTGTTCTGTAGGACATATTTCATTATTTCTTGCTTTCCAAGTGCCCAATCGCTCGTCACCTGGCGAGAGCACGGAGTTCGAAAAAATATACCCGGCCAGTTGAATGTCCATGTGTATCGTCGATCGTTTTTGAAACCTGGCCTCAGACCCCCATTAAATTTCCATAACCGACAATGTTAAAATCTAGCGCTGTAGCTCAGTCCCAAACATTCCGTGGCCAATAAGCTTTGGTGCATACCTGGCCCAGCCTGTGAGAAAGAAGCCATAAAAATCTTGACATAGGCTGACCGTCAAAATCTGGACCTTTCTCTGCCGGTAGCTGGGAGGCGTGCCTAGCAACGCAAAGGGGACGTCACTCGCAGCGTCATCACTACTTCACACCTTGTGTCCTCTCGCCTGGGAGCAAAAAAAGACTTTATACCCTAAAATACACAGAATTACATTCGAAATTCCCTACCGAAAAACGGAAGTTGTAATGGGGGTGGAGGGGGGGGGGAGGGGTGTACAAAGTTGTACACGGGAGGTAAAATCCCTTGGAAATGTTGAGCTATATAATAAATAGGTCATTGTGAAGTGTTTTGTACAGTATGGAATGATATTGGACTCGTTCATGCTGTGTTGGAAATCCGCTTTGGACTCTAAGTCTGCCTAATATTAACAAACTTAACAGGGGAGTTTCGAGTTCGAACTCTTCTATCACTAAAGGTAAAAATAGTCCTACTGTATCATGTGATCTGTCACAAACATTGAGCAGCTATAGCGGGATCACATTCACATTCACTATGAGCTTCTGAAAACGTTTGTATGTTATTTAGAGCATACAAGCGTTGGAGAAAATTGAGCATCTGAATGTTTGTAAACTCGAAAAGTTTCTAAAGGAAAGAGGTGTCATTTGTGCCTGTGAAACATGGTGGGACAAGGGATTGCTAATTTAATATCTAACACCAAACACAGGGAGCATCTGACGGAGGAGAGTTTTCAGAAAGCGGTGAGTTCGCTTGCCGAACGTGCGCCAGGACATTTTCCAGACACATTCCTTATTCATGGTCAGGCATCAGGGAACGCACATCACCACCACCAGCAGCACCTTGCGAGGTGAGATGTTCACGTGCCATACATGTGCCTGGACGGTTGTCTGACTGACGAACTTGGTCCAGCACGGGAAAAAAGAGTGTCTTTACACAAGTCAAGCCTGTCAGAATTGTGGGATTGGCGAGTGCATCGACGTGCTCAACACGGAGCGGTAAGTCCTTTGGACTGGTCTTTCTGGCAAAAGCCGAACGGTTCAGCACTGGGTCAGACACCACAGCACTTTACCACTCCGCTACGCGGCGATGCTCCCGTCTGGTGCCGACACACAGCCAAAGGACCGATCGTTCGGGCTTTGTATTTTTAAAGTTGTTTTTTTTTTGTCGCCGACGAGGTTGGTATACCCGAGACCCACGCGCGCGCGTACTGCATGTGAGTCCCCACTCGCCGTATATTACATTTTACGTCGGGCTCGTCTCGCGCTGTAGGTGAAACCCCACCATCTTCTGCCGGGCACAAAATGCCTGGACTTACGTTGTGGTATACTTACTAACACTTAGGGTGGTATGCACTTCCTGCCACCCTTTCCGCCGGAGCATAATTGCGTAAGGCTCGTCTCGCGCACATTGCACAAAAGTCCACGCTCCATTCTCCATAGTGTAAGAACCGCAACGGTAAATACAGAGGAAAAAAAATCTAATCCTTAATACATACAAACATGTGCCAGTAAAGAATAAAATGCAGAGAAAATTTCACGAAAGACTCTGAGCGTTGTTTATATCGGAAAGCACAGTACGTTAGTGCCGGTCGAGAAAAATGTAGTGCTTAATGCATACAGATATGTACCAGTAAGCTCGCCGGAAAAATTTACTGCGACATCAACGTTAAGTACATGGAGAGTGCTGGTAGAGGGGCGTCATGTGCCATTAAAAATAAAATACAAGAAAGACTGAGCGTTGTTTATGTATCAGAAATACAGCACCAGTGCAACGCTATATCTAGATTATGTACAACTTCACAAAAAAATAAAAAAGGACACTTTTGGTGAGATACTGTTTCGATAAACATGTGGTCTACTTTTAAATTCTTCTTTTAAGACGTGGAAATGCAAGAATCAGATTGGTGCGTAAATTGTATACGTGTGCACATTTTTGCATTGTATTGTTGCTCGGGTGTTTTGTGAGTGAAGGAAACAGGAGTGCCCGTGTAAAACCAAAGATATTTAGCAAGTTACTGGAGAATTTTTTCCACGTGATGTGCAAAGATATGCACAGCATTCTGCTTGAAGACAAGTGGCATCAAACGAATGTTGAAATGCGCAAACAGCGATTCAAGTGTCGTCAAGAGCTTAGTGCATCAAGGTTTAGACAGGCAGTAGGGCATCGCGTGTGCCCTACTGCCTATAAGTCTATACCTAGGACACGCATCCGGGTACGGCCCGCTTTCACAATAATAATAATTTAATGATTCAATTATGTCAACACAAGGAGAAAACAAGCATGAGTGATTAAGTATTAAGTATGTTTGTCTAGAAACAGTTTATGATAAGCAGATAACAAATTGGAAAAATAAATTAAAAGGCGAATGCAATTAGTGAGAACAATGAAAACTGTTACATGAATGATTGCATTGTCCCCAAAGGCATGAGGTCTTTTGATATGTATTACTGCCGCAACTATTATTATTTAAAAATGTAACTTACGGGTTCAACAAAAACGAACAAGAAAAAAATAAATAAATACATAAATAATGACACACACTCAGAAAAATTAGCTACTGTGACAATCCATGTTATACACCGCATACAGTTGCTGATTTAAATCCTTCAGTCTTGTTTCGCCTCAGACAACTAAACTAGTAAGTATTTCGTATCTTTTTGTGAAAGAAAGAAGCGAGGGATTATTGAATGAGTGAGTGAGTGAGTGAGTGCTTGGGTTTACCGTCGTACTTAACAATGTTTCAGTCGTATGACAACGAAGGAATCCTTAGACTGCATGAGATGTGCCTCCTTGTCGCAGGACGGATTTCCACCACTCTTTTATCTAGTGCTGCTTCATTGAGTCGACAAACCTAAGGTAAGTAAGCCACCCGCCTGTGCCCTTATATTGATAGAGGTCAACCAGTAGTTGCACTATCCTCAGGAAGTTACAACTTCCTCTTTTAAAGTCTTAGGTGTGACTCGACCCAGGATTGGCCCTGGATCTACCGCTCCCGAAGCCGATACTCTACCAACTGTGCTAGCGGGGCTGGTCAATATTGAATGAAGTTAACTACAGATTCTACTCAAGGCCTGCAAGGTGAGATATTAAGAAACTTTCATTTATACAAGGATCGTCTGTTTCATGACTGGTGAAAACCGAGAGCGGGGAGGGGTGGATGTCAATAAAATTACCTGTTTTTGAAACCACACCTCGTGAGTTCCCTTTCAATCGAGTCCATGCCACTGAAGTATCATGCCAAAGACACCAGATATGACACCTCACTTAGCTATATTATACTGACACCGGGTCAAGCTGTCCCTTTCCCGTGCTGAAATACGAGTGTTTCGAGTTTGAACTCCTTTGTCCTTAAAGGTAAAAACAGTCCAACAGTAGCATGTGGCTTGTGAAAAATGTTAGGCAACCTTTGTTGACATTAATTTACCGATCACCTGTTCCAGCCTGTTTCACAGGCACAAATGACACCCATTTCCTTGAAGAACTTCTCAAGTTCACAAACTTTCGGCTCCTCAAAATTCTCTATCGTGAATCAACTCTAAATAACTTTTTCTGAAACTTTTTTCAAACGTTCCAACTCGAAACTCCCCCATTCATATCACTTTGCAATCCCTTGTTCGATAGTGAATACGTCACAATCTTCCTTCACATTTCATTTTCAATTAAACCAGTGTCTTTTGGTATTTTACTGACGAACTTTCCCACGTGTGATATACAGTTTCACTGCAAGCCAATATTGGGGTCTAATCCGTACATAGATGAACACGTCACTATAGCAAGGAATATGTGCCTGTTTCATTAACTTCGACAACGGCAAGCCTTGTCAAACACTTATCACAAAATTTACAGCCTTTCCGTTTGTCTATGTCGACTCACATCAGAAGAACAAAAAACAATAATTCCGGTATAGACAAAATTTATTAAGGAAAGTTTTTGTAAGATTGCAGTTAGATGTATGCTCTTTACTGCTAATGTAGATAAAAAACAAACAACCAACCCCCAAAAAAAAAACAAAAAAAAAAAAAACAGAACGTGAGAGATGATGTGGGAACGGTCAACAAAGGATGGTCAAAAAGGTAGGTAGTTGATTAAGATGGGAGTCAATGGAAAATTTCAACCTACCTGAAGCAAAAGCGTATAAAAATAGCCATCAGGATATTTGCGGTTAAAGCAACATCTCAATCTGTACACACATATCCAGAGTAAATATTTAATGATTCACAACATCACACGTTTTATTTCTAATCTTCAACAAATTACACAATACTTCTTTGAAGTAAATTTAAAGTAAAGAGTTGAATTCTTCTCGAACACTTTGAATTCTTATGACAAATATGTACACAGTTCATTTAAATTAAATGCAAGGAAAACATTAAAATCAAGTATATTTCCTTTGAAAGACAATTAAATAATGTCCAAGAAAATAGTTAGATCTATCTTTTAAAAACTTTTCCAACCAAGTCAAATATTACTAAAACATTCTAAAACGATGGTCCGTAGTGACCCAGAGGGTGACGTCAATTTATATTGTGGGTTTGAAACAGTTCGTTTCAAGGTCCATTCGGCAAATGCATTTATGGGTGCATATGACGAATTTTGAATGCTAAAATCTAGAAATCTGGGTGTTACGTGGAAAAAAGGTCAGAAAAGGCTACCCTGGAATCGAACGTTTCGTATGCCATTTTGCTTGGTTGAAAACGTTCTAAAATCAATGAATCGACCTATTTTTGTGCACGGTTTTTAATGGCCTTTGATCTGACATACATGTCTTCTTCACGTTAGGGATTTCTTTACCTTTCAAAAACGACCCGTACTGAGCTTGTTTGGATGTTGAAAGCATACGGGATCTATTACATGTAGTACTACTGTAACGCTGTAGGCCAAAAGCTGAATTTAAGCATCGGATGGTTGGCTAACCAGTAATGTATTAATTGCCAAAGGGAAAAGTGTTTGATTAAGAACAGTAATGAACCGAATCTATTTATTCACCTTTCATTTACATGTGTATAAAGAGGTTTTTTAGGCAAAAAAGAAGATGTTTGTCCTTAAGTCGGTGAATTAAGTGTCGACAAATTGCTTAATTCAAGGTAGGGCCTACGTCCGGTCATTCATAGCCATGCATTCTTTCTTGAAATAACTACTAACTCTGACTTCCCAATAAACATTATAAACTAATAATTCATCAGTTTATTTATGATTTCTTTCATGTTTTAGGCAGCGATAAGATGTTTGAGATTGGCCGATGGAGTGAATAATATTGCAATATTATCTACTATTATTATTCTTTAGTGAGGCGATAAACAACAATTAATATATTAATGTATCTACCAACAACATTATATTGTCCTAACAAATGGCTTGCATGTATCTAAGTAGTGCAGTGCCCACCTGGTTTTAAATGTCATCAGTGGTTTTCTGATTTTACAGACATAACCTGCGGAGCGACAGACAGGTCTGAGTTGGATTAAGTTGGTATCAACAGCATCAAGGTTGGATTAAGTGATAACACGGCATCAAGTTTTGGATTAAGAGCTAGTCAACGCCGTTAGGACGTTATGTGGACGGAAAACGTAATCTTGATTGTAATTGGAGTCACAATAGGTAAGATTGCTGATGAAATATTAATATCTATTTAGCTAGGTTGCACAACTTAGGGAATCACAGGGAACGGCTTAGTGTTAAGATGGGCAACTCCGCCCACTCTGCAAAACAGGTGTGGTTTAAATACGGATCCACCTGCTCCTGGATGAGTGGCGTCTAATAAAGTCCATCTAAAAACATTGCATTTTTTTTTACCTAATTGTGCTTAAATCACGGTGCTAGGGGTGTGCAATTTGATACTATTTAAGCATTTACAAGAACTGTCACAATAGGACCTAACTTACAAGAGGCCGGGTTTTACTCGGTTACGCATCACCGATTTGCCAACTTATCACACTGTCGACGCTGCTCTGGATTTACTCTCGGCACTCAAAAATTAATCTACCAAATACTTTAAAAATGACACTTGCTGTTGCCTTGCTTGGCGCTCAGCACTCAGAGGTTAGAAGAGCAAGGAAACATGACTGGTTGACCTAATGTAAGTATAATTTGACTGAGTGGGGTGTCATGCTTAGTGTCTTAGGCATGATGCTTCAGTGGAGGCAGCACATTGGCAGCATGGACTAGCCCTACCTCCACAAGAACGCTCAATATATGTACACGCACCTAATAACTCCTCGCCGTCATATGACCTAAAATGGTTAAGCTCGACGATAAACCTCAAGCATACGTACATATACATATAAAAAAAATTAACTGTAAATTTTAACAGAAAGTCACACATCAACCGCAATGGTAAGATGCTCCTAGACCATATAGAACCTTTATGTTGAAGTAATAGAATATGTGTTTTACATTTAGCAGATCAATCTTCTGCAACAACAGAATACATTCTAGCAATTGCATTACCCAGCGCCAACACGGCGGACAGCGACAACACTATGGACAGCGACAACACAGTGAACAGCGACAACACAGTGGACAACGACAACGCACGGTGAAATCGGACAGAATATCGCGTGTGACCTAAGTCTGAGCGATTGACGTCAATCTGACCATTTACGCACCCTTAGGTTCATTGAAGCCCACTAGTCCTTCAGCAATATAGTTTGCATATCTACATCCTCCTAGTTCGGAAGTGTGTCAGTAATTTGCCTAACTTTACAGGTTTTATCCCGGTCATGCATAATTTCTGACTACAACTTCTATGTAACTATTTAAACATTTCACTATTATACATTAAATGACAATCAAATCCATAAACAAATGATGAATTATTCTTATAGGTTAACGTATAAAAGTGTTAATATGGAGATAATAAATAACACTGTGTAGTTTAAGTGGTTTACAATAGTACGTACTGCATCCGAATTGATAGATGCGTTACGTAACTCTTTAGAATACATACAAATCACTATGACTAGATGAGGTTAGCTAAAAGAAAAAGACAACGACAGATACAACAATGCCTGCATCGAACATATTGTTGTAAACTATGCTGCCCCAAAAAGGATAGCAAATATCAGATAAACTCGAAAATATTGTTTTCAGCCGTGACTTTGTAAGAGGGCGTTGTCGCCGATAGATCACGGTTCTCTAATACCTACAGAAATAAAACACAAATCAAAAGCACAAGTGGGATTGTCAAACATCCCAAAACAAGGAAAGGACCAAACCAAATTTTTCGTTGTGAAGATTAGCAGCTGCGGTAAACTGATTGGTATAAAATATACGGCCGTCTTCATGAATTTCGCACATCTATAAACACAGTGATGGCGGTATCAGTGGTACATAAACCCTAACTTCTTCAAGCGACAGATAAAATGTTGTTTTTGGATTTAAGTACATCGTACATGTACACTGCCGAAATTCTCTACCTGCCTTTTGCCCCTGTACGAATATAAAAGAAAACGGCATGTAGAGTAAAACCAGATCAGCGACGATTTGGTAATGGTTGGCAAATGGTCACACGTAGTAACTGGTGAGATGCAGCCTCTTGTCAGGTTTGCTCTGGCTGTTGACGTAGATGCTTAAGTTATAGTCGTTTATAGAATTTCACTAGTGTTATTTGCACGACTGCCGTCAGCTTCTAAATTTAGCTTGCCACTTTTTACACACGCTGAGTTCAGAGCCTGCTGTCTGCCTCTGACGTAGAATGTTCCAGAATACGCTCAGTTCAATGCCTGTTTGTTTACATCAAGTGTTCAGGAATTTTCTTATTCTAGACAATTCCACCAGGCTATATAAGACCTATGAAAGCAGGTCAAAAGAAGAGAAAGGAGAATTATTGAGAGTTTTGGATGCTTTCGCTGTGTATTACTTTAGTAGGCCTTTTGTGCTGAATTTTGGTGTCTTTATAGCCTCTGGCTTTGTTATATCATATCTCCACCGAGCACTTGTTCAGTCTGAACTTGCATATTTATTTTGTGCTCTTGTGTACACAGTGCTTATTAGTACACGGACCCTGTCTGTGGAATTTTGTGTATATTTCGTCATACACTCAGTTATACTGTGGATTTTCCCTCTTATTTCTGCATTTATGCCTGTATGGTTTTCCGCATTGTGGAATATATGCATCCGTTTGGACCTGACACCGTTGTACATGTAAGTACCGGTACTTTAGTATTTGTATAGATACTGCTATCCTTTCTTGTTAAACTTTAGTATTTGTATAAGTCTTATTATCTGTTCTTGTTAAAGCTAATAAATTGTTGTAAAATAAAATCTGCTGGTTTTGGTTACTTTTTTGTTCGGCTAAACTGTCGTGTATTTCGAACAAGCCATCTCTTTATAATACAGACAGTTTGGGTCGTAACACTAGCGCCATATTTTATAAAAATTCAACGATGTTAACATAGATACGTATTTAGGCACTGCCATCAAGATGACATCGTTAGAGGGAAAATCAGAAACTTTATACGTATTTAAATGCGTGGTATACTTGTATTTCATGATGCAATGATCCGTAAAACTAAAGGTATGATGAGCAGTTTTCTTATATGAGAAAATGTCGCCCACAAACATACGAAAAGAGTCAGGATTTATACCTTCAGTTGTATGACAAGGTATTTGAGATGCTAACAGTGAAGTGACGGTTTCTTATCACTTGGTGTGTCCGGTTTACATATATGATTTCCACTCAGCCACGGAGGTCCACGGGCTTTATTAGCCTCATGAATGACAACAACATGCATCTGAGGTACAGTATACGTGTATTGCTTCTCTCTGACGTTTGCCTCGCTGACACCCAAATATTTATATCTAACCATTTATCTTGTAGGCCTTGGAGAAATATCTGGATACGGCCTAAACAGACCAGGTAAAACCATTTTCAGTTTTGCTTCTTCAGGCTGTTTTTTTCGACCGATTCTAAAATTAAATACGCTCTTATGTCGTCACTGCATAATAATGTTCTAAATAAGGGTATGATACATTTCTAATAAATTGATTTGAATGTAAATTTGTTGTTTATATCTACACACATGCATTTAATTTGAATCATGATATTATTTATGAATATCTGAAAAATGCATATGTAAATGTGATCAAAATCCAGGTTGAACACATTTTTCAGCTGAAAAGACCAAATTCTGGTGAAAATATATTTATAAACAAGTATTAGCCATACATCCTCCTTTATAATATTATTATGTAAAGTCAGTATATACCAAAAGGTGGTTCCAAACAGCCATCAAACAAAAATAATTTTCAGGTGTGTTTTTCTGTTTAAAGAATAATCGAAAATGTATCGCAGACCACTTTCGCAAATGACTTCTCGCACTCTTTCATCTGAGCTTCATGTTTTCTCCACCTTTACAGCCACTATGACTATTACCGTGATACTAGCATAGGCGCATGGACCTATGCCAGGTGACCAGCTGTATGATTATCATGAGCCAGCAACTCTTTCACCGTTTCATCATTAGTGAAGAAGGTTTTTTTTCAAATGATTGGAAAAAACTAAAAAAAAAAAAAAGTCAATACCTGAAAAACTAAAAGGCAAACTGAATCTTCAGATAACATGCGGTGTTTGGCGTGGCACGTGATTCCATTCAAGATTCAAGTTTATATTTCGGACAATACTTTGCTCTGAATTACAGTATGTAAACTCAACCTGTGGACTTACCTGTTTAAATAATCCTTCTGACATTGTTTTCAGGTTTGCGGTGGACTTACGGTCGAACCCGACTCCCAAGCCAAGGTAAAGTCTAACGACTTAATCTGTTGTTCAAAAGATCACAATAAAAGTTTACGATATGCGTTACGATATATGTTCCAAGTTTCTTGTAAAGTAGCCCAAGTAGCAAACATTTTATACATTGTTGAAATGAAATTTTCGATCAGTTTTGACTATACCTACATGTACTTGCTGGGCAAAGTCACGCCACATGATTGGCTAACAATGGCATGACTTGTTACAGAATGCCTGGACGTGGCCATTGTTGGAGGGGGGATTGGTGGCACGTACACCGCATGGCGACTTCGAGAACGAGGCTTGAAAATCGCCATCTTCGAAAACACGGATCGAATCGGAGGTCGGACGTTCAGCGTGTTTCTTCCTGCCGTGTCAAATGTTCCTGCCGATTTGGGGGCAATGAGATTTCTCCGTGGTAGACACACCACGCTCGAAGATTTATTACCACAACTGGGTCTGCGCTCAGAAGTTTTTCAACCAGATCAGTTCCAAAAGATGTACTATTTTCGTGGTAAGCGGCTAACTCAAAGCGAGCTGAATAGTTCAAAATTACCATACAACCTATCACCGAGTGAGAGTAAAAGTACAAGAGAGTTGAGGTGGTAAGTATCTTTGTTAAATATCCATTATATGTACAGTCTTGCTTTTAGGTATATATTCTCGGTAAATCCTAATTATGGAAAGGATGGAGAGTCACCAAGTAGTTGAAATATACATGAAACGCTTGGATTCATTTTCTTAAAATCCATTCTAGGGTGCACCCAAACGTGTGCAAAAAAGCCTCCAAATTCGGAAAATTCGCTTTGAAATATATTTTTCTTTAGGCCACATTGGTCAGTCCGGAAATTAAGTAGCCTGCAGTTGTGAATTCAACGGTGAAGATTCAGAACGCTGATCCGGCGTTGTCTTGTAACTTCATCAATGAGGCCATTTTGACTTGTATTAGGGGAAAATACGTAAAGATAGATTGGTTATTACGACATATATAGAATATGATTTTGGGCAGAACTTTTATCATTTTCCTGAAAACCATAGTGTTCGTTTTGCAACTCCTTTTCATGTGTCCTTTAAGATGCATGGATTTTGATCGCTTGCGCACACAAGAAGGTGGCTTTATTTGAACCACGGACAGGGAATCTCCGAGCATCCAGAGGCGATTACCCGTGCCCAGGTATATAATATAAAAAGTCCAGAGAGTGAATAAGAGAAGTGGTGATAGTGTGATAGTTAACAAATAGCCACACCTAGCCGGCAAAACCTGGCGTTTTATTTTACATGTACCTCAGTTAGGTTTCCATTGTAACTGTTAATGTAGAAGCTTAATCTGTCTTAGGCGCCATGTCTTAAGCAAACTTAGGTAAATGAAAATACGATGATGTCAGTAGCGATGTATTAGACGTCACTGGTATAAAATTACGCAGGATACTGTATTGTCCTCACATTTAATAAACAATATAGCGTGAAAACAATGCAAAGGACCAGAAACCCGTTTCACAAAGTGCAAGTAGCGCCACCTTCACGTAACTACCATACCGACGTAATAACGGCAGTACTGTTTGCTATAAAAGTTAATTTCACGTAATGCTAAGTAAGCTTTGTGAAACAGGCCCCAGGCCTCGGGGATGGTTAGACCACTTTTACGGAATATTGATTTATGCCAGTATACAAGATAACATACTACAGCATAGAGTGTAAGGCTACACATTCCTGTTTTCTGTTGAATTCAAGATAACTGGTGAAGTTCAATACGAAAATGTTAGCCTACTTAAACTGCCTTCAGTATTCCCTAATACCTGACCATCGATCAAGTAAAGTACTTTATTTGAGGTACTTTACTCTATTTTCTTCTCTGTTTTCCTCTCTATTTTTTAAATAGCCACGTTATTAAATATGGCGACCTTGCGCGGTCTCGCTCAAAGTTCAGTGATGCAGAACGAGCATACATTGGCATTCATGGATGACTGCTTGTTGGTTCCAGGAGATTCTCTCAACAAGCGCTGAATGTCAGTCGACCAGACCAAATCCCTGACATTGAAGAGGCTTCGACACCAGACGGTATCTTGGTGTATAAACAAAGGTACTGATAAAATATTATACAGATAGTGCAGGCTGTGGGGTGAGACATCAGGAATTGTCAGCTCGAGAGAAGTGATATTCAACGAGATCGAAGCACCATACGTTTTATTTTACCAAAAAGCAGTACCTTTTCGAGCTTTAAATCGCCGAATTTGTACGTCGATAAGGGAGTTATAACCACTACCCGGTTGTTTACTTTACGAACAGGCGGACGCCAGAGAGCACTCAAAGGGAGATAACTGCTGTGGAATAAACGCTGTGATTGTTGGATATTAGCACGAAATCGTTGGATATTGCCTCGTGAAATTGGGCTAGTACTTTGTGAGCGTTGCGTTGCATTCCTTGGCGCGCGTGATCGTTGTACATTATGTTTTGTGGAATATCATGTGACCGTCTCTCGACCAGTGGAAACTGAGAATAACCCTATGCGGTATAATAAAATATCATGTTGTGTAGTCATCCCGTTTGATAAAAAAAAATTATATCAAAGCAATGAAAAAGACAGTCTGCTTTAGATGTAACTTTATGTTCACTACCCTGATACCATCTGAATCTATGCGACGAAACAGACATTCACATACTAGCCTTCAACCACGATGAGCGTTCCAGGTCAATATTCGCAAGGCCAATTTGCAAAACGACGTTTAGCACAAACTAACAAAGTACAAAGAACGAACCCTCAACGAGGGAATCATACAAAGAAAAGCAGTAAATAATTTTCATTGATGTAGGAAAGACACAAGGTATGTTCTAGGCGATTCTAGCATGGTACACGATTTTAACACGGATATCACCCAGTCGCCTAGAACATATATATATATTCTAGCATGGTACACGATTTGAACACGGATTTCACCCAGTCGCCTAGAACATACCTTGCGTATATATATATATATATATATATATATATATATATATATATATATATATATATATATATATATATATAGATATATATATATATCCATTGTCCAAGACCAATGACCGCAACATTTGATTTCCACAAAACTAGTTCGGCAGTTTTCATCAACATTGTTTCATTTGCTCTAGTTTGTTTTACCCTTCAGCTTTCTTAATGTGATGGACAAAATTTGGAGCACTGAAGCCAGAAAGTACTTAAATGATCTGGGAAGGTTCTACACAGCATACGACTCCAATGTTAACGCAGTCCATACGATTGTTGGGTTTAACCCGGACGCACCTAGACCCCAGACCTGGACAGTTGTTGGAGGGATGAACGCCGTCTCACAACGATTGTCGCAACAGTTCAAGGCTGCTAGTAACAGGTTTAAATTATTTACATGTTAGCCCTTTCCAAAATGTAGCTGTAATACTGTCGCACTGGCGGAAAGCAGTAATCGTTGATTCATTCATGTTTTATCTATCGACCGATTTGTAAAACATTCGATTAGCTAAACGACTTCCAGATGACGTAATTTACAGGATAAGGGCACTTTTCTGAATATTAAATATCATAATTAGATATTTGTTTTAAATTTCTTGATTATTTTCGATGAAAGAGACTTTCTTGGCCATGGATTCTGGCCTGTTTAAATTTGAAGATATTCCTTTTTGCAGCAAATAATATTAATGTTTACTCTATTTGATTGACTGTATTCTCTGATTTACAGGCATGTCATTCAACTGAACAAAAGAGTCCATTCAATAAAAAAAATCCAGTCAGAAGGACGACAAATGTACGAACTGTTGATAATTGACACGAGTACCGTTGGGGGATATACGAGGGATAAATGGGTAAGTATCGATTAATATGCTTTATGGTCCGCACGAAAATTTCCATGAAAAACGATGAAACAAACAGGGGAGCTTTTTGGTCAAATATAAGTTATAAGCACAGATGAATAACGGTTAAAGTGAATGAAAAACAGACGGGTTGGCATACATGACCAAGATGTAAAATTTCAGTGAAAACTGCTTTAAGACATATACAATTCACAAGGCAGTCACCAATAATGAACCAAATGACCTTGAAGAAATAGGTCAATGTTATCACCAAGGAAAAGCCTTTCCATTGCCTATGTGCATATGTGATGTAAGCCTGGTAAACATGTCTACAAGGTGTCAAGAGATAGCGTTCATTTTCCCTGAATTGTTTTGAAACCTTTATTTGGATTTGTTCGAATGGTCTTTTCAACCATATGCTGTCGCAGTTTGAAGATCTGGTTATTAATTTGTGACGAAATCAGAACTAGCTTGTTTGCATCCTTCATGGCCGACTATCGACGTGTCTTGAGAACGGAATTTCCCGATCGCATGAACTTCCAGGACTGGACGAAGCCTGAAGCCTGTCGCTCACGAGAGCTATCTGCTGAGCTGAAAGTCCAACTTTTACAAGTTCTAGATCACACTGGTAGATTATGAAATAGTCTTACCTTATTGCCTGTTTATGAATCATTTTCAGTTACAAGTGATTATAAGACAAAATTAAAATCAACTGAATTCATTGCATTCAATTTAACTCAGAGGAAAACGATCGTTTTCACCACAAATCGCGATCGAGCTAGTGGCGCCGACAGGTCGTTGTTGCTTAACTTTCTACAGTAATTATTTACTTACGCGCTCCAGAGAAACTTTGTGGCTTACTCAATTTTAGTTTTAAATGCATCTTATCTTTTCTTCTCTCTTTTCAATACTTCCTTCTCTTAATTTCAACTTATCCCACTCTCTATTCTGCACGCATTTTCTCTTTTCCTTTCTTGCAAACTCACGCGTATTTTCTTTCCTGTAGCATTTCTCGTCTATTGGCACATTGATTGACAGCTATTGCGTCACATGACAACAGACTACATCTTCGAATGGACCCAAATCTATCATCGGTAGCGGTCGGGGACAGGTCGTTTGTAAACAAACACGCTGTCGCCTGGAAAATTCGGTCCGAAAATTGAAAGTTTGGAGCCTTACTCCACCAACATGAGACAAAACTGAGAGCTGGAATTCTCTCATGACCTCTATATTTAACGAACTCTGTCATTCTTTGGAGTTTCGATTTTCAAACCTTGATCCTACTACCTCGCGTTTAACATCAATAGAGTTTAACAAATAGTGTCCTACAAGCCTCTCAACAAATATAATTTCAATGACTTGAATGACCTTGAAATATAGGCCAGGGTCACCGAAAATGAAAAGGATTTTTTTTTGGCATTGCCAATGGGTAGATGTCGTATAAGTCTCATAAACCTCATTACAAGTACAATTAGTCAAAAATAGAATCTGTTTACATGGATACCATGGATACCATGTTTACATGGTTATAATTTCAAAATTTCAAAGGAAAATGCCTACAATTCAATTTCTGAGAAGTCACGTTGTTCAGTAGGACATTTTTACCCTTAGCAATAATATATATGTAGTTCGAAACCCCCACAGTCTGGTATTTATAGCCAATTCAGACGCAGTCAATCGTTGTATCTCAACGAACGAATTGCATAAATCCTGACTACATGTAAATGAAAGCGAAAGTTCCTTTCATCGGAACTGAACGTGTACGCGCAAAATAACACAATAGTGTTGACACTGGTTATAAAAATTTGTAGAGACTCTAAATATTATTGAATAATATACTACATTCTTTATAACATGTATTTTCATTAATGTAGTTTGCGTAATTACATATGTACAGTCATTTGCGCCTGTGCGGTTTTCAACCTTATTAGAACTAGACTCTTGTTCCAGATAAGACCGAGGCGGATTTGTGCGTCCCAGGTGATTCTTGCCCTCCCTCCAGGGGCTCTGAAGAATATCCAGTGGGGCCCGTTACAAAACGCTCTGCCCGTGAAGACAGCACTGGAATCCGTCAATGATTTTAGCGCCATGAAAATCTTTTTTGCCTATCCATCTGCCTGGTGGGATAATTTTTCTGTAAGCTACAAAGCCTTCGCCACTGATCTTCCACTTCGACAGGGTGGAGAGTTTGGTCGTTTGCGGAACTCGTCGGGTCACGAGACAGCATTAATGATGGTATCGTACGCAGACACAAAGGAAAACAATGACTTTTGGAGGCACCTTCTCGCAATTCGCAAAATACTGTTTCGTCTTCCATCGTCCCGGCAGCGTTTTCGGTCAGTACAAAAGTTGTAGAACACGTGCATCATCACTTGGCAACGATGTATGACGTCAATGCAAGCTCTATTCCACAGCCGATAGATGGCGTTATGCATATTTGGGATGATTCACAAAATGGTAGAGCTTGGCAGATGTTCAAACCTGGCTACCAACCAAAAGCAGTAGCAAATTTTATTCAACGGCCATCCGCGTCTGATAAAGTCTTCGTTGTGACTAATGCTTTTACCAGAGGTCTCTCTTCCTGGGTAGAAGGTTCTCTCAGGGCAGTTGACAAAGTCCTTCTTCAATTCTTCAATGTCATATAACCATATAAAAAACGTAAAGATCTACAATTCGAAAAAATTACATTCCTTGTGAAAAATATTGTTTACAAAACACATACTTGTGCTACTGAGTTGTTTAAAACATACTTTAGTGTGCTACGCTATATGTATACTGTACTCCCATTCATAGCCACATTGACCAGCAATAAACCTACACAGGCCATTTTCGTCCTCCAGAATCCAGCTCTTGTATATTGTTCATGAAATATCATGTCACCCTTCGTTGTTTACTGCTGTTTTTTGTGCCATGCGCTAAGAATGCGATTTTCCAGAATTGAGGGTATGCTTTTTTCGCCTTCAGACCCAGGTGGGTAAATAATCCGCTGAACTCGACATATTTTCTATTTGTACATGTATGTAAAGTCAGTGTATAACCCAATAAAACCCCGTAATACTAATTCATTTAACTCCGTATTTTTGTGATTTGATTGTTTTTGTTTTTCTCGCCGTTCTCTAGACTATTTAGGTATTTGACCGAGGTCAGGTTTATTGATGCAACCCATACAACCATTCGTACTGTCGGCCTGGTAAGGTCTCCGAAGTGTCTTATAAACCAAATGACATCTTTCCCGGTGTTGGAGAGGTGTTTGTTGGTTTTTAGATTCAAACGGCATCAATCTATTCAGAGTAAGTCCCCTCAACGGAGCCCATTTAAAGCCTTCGATCTTTTGTACCATACTTAATGATTCAAGACAGAAACCCGAGACAAGGGGTGAGAGACATACAGGAAACGTGTAAGTTAAAAACGTGTTGAAAGAACTATGGCAAAAATAGCAAGAAAGTGTCTTCCGCACCACAATCTAAAAATTATCTGCACTGCACGCTGCACGATTTTCGCTGCCGTATGACACACACAACCACAGTTAATCTTTTAAACAGCGTTTTATGTCTTTTTTTTTTTTGGTCACTTTCAGTAGAAGTGAGAACTGTGCATGTCCCGTCAAAAGCGTCCAGGCTTCTAGCACAGCTTATTTGTAATAAAACCTTTTTTTCCCAACTCTGTTTCAAAACCCTACCCCCGATACCGATGTTTGTATGATACACTGAGAGTGAGAAGAATTAGCGCGCTTTCATCATGTGTCGGAAATATCCAGGCCTGGGGGCCTTTGTCATGAGCTACATATTTCAGTGACGGCTCATTGCAGACAACCAAGTCCAAATACGTACATGCATTTATTTCTTTCCCATCTCAAACCTTACTGACAGTTTGGCGTAAGGATTAACATTATGCAATGTCTGAACCTTATTCAGCAACCAAAGACCATACATGTGCCACGCGGGAAACGCAGAATTCTCATTGGTTCTCAAAATATGAACCCGTGGTTGTTTGGTGTGGAGTCGCTCTGAAGAACGATCTATGCAAGAGAAGTGAACCGGTATTCAAAATAAAGGGGTAAATTTCTGTCTGATTGAATAATTAAAGACGTAAAGCGTAGAGAGTAAATTCAGAGGAGCGACGACAGTGTGATAGCTGACAAATGATCACACGTAACAGGTGGAATACGGTCTCTTGTCAACTTACCTCAGTCAGGGTTTTATTCTAACTGCTCATATAAATGCTTAAAGGAGAAAACAGAATGTAAAAATGATGCCAAAATCAGATGAAAGAACGCAAAGACTTATTTGCAAATATGGTCTGCATTATTTTTTTCTTTCAAGAGAAAAGGGTATTTTTCCTGTTTGGTGGGTATATCGTCTTTGCATAATAAATTTCTAAATAAGGATGTCCCAAATATATATTTGGTCCCAAATACCCGACAAAAACGAAAAAAATATTGGATCACATTTACCACTGACTTTTCTCAGTCTTTTTAATTTCTTCTTTGATAGAGCAAGGAAACAGAACTATTTAGCAAGGTGTCAGTACAATGTGTTTGAATAGGGTGTCATGTCTGGTGTCTTCGGCATGATGCCTCAGTACACACATATAACATGGTTCAAGCAGAATTACATGTAGGTTTAAAACAAATGCAGAGATGTTAACTGGAATTTATTACAAGTCCATGGCCTAGAACTTTTCAAAATACTCAAAAATTCTGTGCGGCTGAGTTTCATATAGACCAGCAAGCGACGTATGGATACCAGTCACTGTCCATCAAGCAATATAACAATATCTAAAGTCAAATTCCAGGTTCATTGATAAAATTCGTGTCACAATGTCATAAAAAGCATAATAAATAATACAAACGAACGATAGTTACATATATCTGGATGCTGAAGTCGGTAGTATTTTCCAACTATGTCGAAAAGATATGCCTGTGCCCAATACGTTATAAACCAAATACAACACAGAGAGTAAAAACCAAAGCAGTGACAGCAGCGTGATGGTTGAAGAAACAACGAGCAACAATTGATTCTTGAAAAAAAATTGACAAGGCGCGGAGTAACTATTGATTCTTTTTGAAGAATCTCTCGGTGTCATTTCAAACAAATAATAAGGGAAAAAAACGCTACATCACAATTAGCGTCAATGAATTTTCTTTCATGTGGGCTGAGCCGCATTATTTGAATAATTGAAAATAATACGTAGCTTTCTTGGCGTTGTTAAAGCGATAGAGTTAGAGCTGGCGTTCAAGCTTTCAGCCAATGGACGTCCGGCTGGTTCTATACATGGGCATACACTGGGTGTGTAAGATTATGGACAGTGACTCGGTCTATGATTAGTTATGCGGGAAAGTAAATCGGAATCGACTGAAGCTGATATATAATCTGGTGAAATCTGATAGTAGAATATACAATTTCTGTCACAATGGCATACTCAGCCCTCGAGATATCCAAAATACTCGTAATCAGAATGCCACGAATTAGATCCACCAATTCACCTTAGTACAAACTTTGATTTGCTGTTCATATTTGTTTCTAAGAGAACTGGTGACTCCACTCTGGCTTTTCCCACACTGACAACATTTGGTGTATTTCAAATGAGGGCGAAGAACGAAGCGTTAGAAAATAAATTTCATACTGATCAGAAACGAATGGACCCTTCATATGTAACATTCTCGTGATTGGTAAAACAAAGGATTGACATCACAACAAGCGTTTAAATTAGTCTAAAAGGAAAAGGCGGCATGGACTTCCCGGATAGCTTAGTGAGATATTGGAAAGTTTTATTGGAAAGTTTTAAAACCCTGTGTTTGTGGGTTCGAATCCGCTCTACCGTTCGCGTACTTTGGTGATACAAGTACGCAAACCACAAAATCACAAATGTGAGTTCTTGAAAAATAAACAAAAACGCAGACGTGCAACCATGTTGCTATAATGCGGCGTTTAAAGTTTGCATATACTACGTCGTATGAGATCTATGTTCTGCGTAGTTAACCTATCTGTATATGAAAGAAATGTGATTCAATGAGTCTTTCATTTGAATAATTAAATAATGATCTCTCTTAAAACTGAAATGTTAAACATGCCTTTTCCAAAATGTTAAACCCAACAGTTGGCAGTGGATTTGGAGGAAAAACATTTCAAGCGTCATAAATTAACACTTTATTAAGTGTCAGATATTGAACATGTTACAAAATGTTTAGAAAATTTATAGTGTAATTATCAGTTATCACACTATTATTATCATAAATGTTAATAATTTTATAATCTAAGATAGTATTACAACCTGCATACAGTCCTTACACTGAGTAACATTTGAAGACGTCGGCACCCATGCACCGTATGTTACAGCGTCCAGCATGCTGTATCATTTACACACTTAAACAATATTAACAGTGTAACATGTAGGCTGGTTCAGGCAGTAGCCTCCTTTTGCACTAGACGATGCTGACAACAAAAGCATTTTGGTACGCTTGGTTTCATTCTCAATTTGAAAAGGAGGAAATAATTTAAACCCATATGGGATTAATGATCTACTTATTCAACTTTTCCCTATTTTACGCATTAAATAAAATTTATTTCTTGGTTTAATTCTGGGGAGAAATATACAGTTATAAGGCATACAGTTATATTAAATTGCATGTAGTTCTAACGACAGGAGGAGGGATAGTTTTGACATTCTTGTTACAACTTAGCAATATAGCTGTGCGCACTTACAAGAAAATCAGTGTTGAGAGACACAACTGCGTGATAAATTTTAATGGGACAAGAAGTGTATTAACTCCTTCCTATTTTAGGAAGGATCTCTTTTCTACTGACCTGATTATCCTGTAGGCCAGATAACTGCATTTTATGAAAGCAAAGCAGAAACAAACACATTGTTCTACAAAAACGACAAATGGGCCAAATTCAATTCAAACAGAAAACAAATAACATTTTTACGCCTCTGATTCAGCCAATCAATGCGGCTTTATTCACTCATTTAATATTAGCCTTTTGTAAACACATCAGCGTATCTGGTACAAGGTCAGATCATAGAGCGGAAGATATGGCTGTAGGTTAAACAGCCACAAGACACTTGTGTAAACATCGTTTCTTCACGTGAGCTGCAAGATAAGTACATTTCCAGGTCAATGCACAGGTTCGTGAATAAAATACAATGAAAATAATGTGAAGCCAAGCAAGGAAGCTAACATGTAGTTTATAATATATGGCACGAGTGCTAATAAAAAATTCATTTTAAATGTTTTTTGGGTTGGTATTGTTTGGTTATTTGAATGTTCGAAATATTATCACAGCCTAAAAGATGGTGTCATCTTGCGACGAAATTTTTTCTGAACTTTCCCATTTTATGATTTATGCCTGCGGGTTTTGCCGCGCATGAGTGGATTCACATAAACGGAAGAAAGCCACGAAGGATAGAAAAAAACACACTAACAGTTATGTCGATATAAAACCTTTTCGTGCATGAAATCATTAGTTGTAATCTCTAAAAAAAGCATAACACATGCGAAATACTAGTAGTCGCAATAAAATTCCAGGTCTCAAAAAATCACGGAAGCAGACGTTGTGCATAAAATATTCCTTACAGCCAGCCAGTATGTCTTGAAGTTTATCCCGTATGAGACAAAATACTCCGCTTTTGATTGGACAGTAACGGTCACGAGGGGTACAGATACATTCTTGACTACTGCAGACGACGTCAAATGTGTCTGCTCAGTATGTTATCTCCATTGCTGGCTTGTAAATATAATGGTCACATCGCTGAAGCGATTACCTATACATCGGTATTCTGCACTGAATTGATGCAGGATAAATTCGTTACATGATTACTCATTAATAGTAACCCCAAATGTATGGTTTCCGGACTAAATGTCTAGATACATATCCCTAAATCACTCAGCACTGCATCTTACATCCGCATGGACTATTCCGGACAAAATGTCTAGATACATATCCCTAAATCACTCAGCACTGCATCTTACATCCCCATGGACTATTCCGGACAAAATATCTAGATACATATCCCTAAATCACTCAGCACTGCATCTTATATCCGCATGGGCTATTCCGGACTAAATGTCTAGACATATATCCCTAAATCACTCAGCACTGCATCTTACATCCGCATGGACTGTTCCGGACTAAATGTCTAGATACATATCCCTAAATCACTCAGCACTGCATCTTACATCCCCATGGACTATTCCGGACTAAATGTCTAGACATATATCCCTAAATCACTCAGCACTGCATCTTACATCCGCATGAACTATTCCGGACTAAATGTCTAGACATATATCCCTAAATCACTCAGCACTGCATCTTACATCCGCATGGACTATTCCGGACTAAATGTCTAGACATATATCCCTAAATCACTCAGCACTGCATCTTACATCCAGATGAACCAGTCACAACTATAAGAAAACTCTTTGTCATTATCAGTGCAATCTAGCCTAGAGTATTGGGCTTCGCCACTTCTACAGACTACACAAAAACCTTTACCGATAAAAAAAATTTTTTTTTTTAACATACATAAATCTTTTCTTTTTAAATCCATTTTCCACATGTTTGAAAATTCTGTTTAAATAACATTTACGTTTGAACTCGCACAAAAGTGTGAAAAGATGTACCGGTACCGGGCTACATGAACAAATGCATCACTTAAGGTTGAAAAACTCTGCCAATACATCATTGACCGCTTCTAGAGAGCCTTCAGACCACATGGACAACTTTCTGGAGAAAGCATTCGTTATGATAAAAACTCGATCAGAAGGCGATGGTTGTCTTACGCTTTTTGAGACAACTTTAGGTTTATAGCCAGGTTTGAGCGATTGCCAGGCTCCGCCAGTTTGTTCATCGTTCCATATGTGCATAACGCCATCTAGCGGCTGCGGAATATCATCGGGTTTAATTCCGTACACGTCCGCGAGATGGCGCTGCACTTGTTCCGCAACTCTCGTGCTCACGGCGTGTGCCTTTGGAACGGCAGAAGACGAAATAGTGCCCGCGATATTGCGTAAAGTCTGCCAGTAATTGTTGTTGTTTTCACCATCAGCATAAGAAGCCATGAACAAAGCGGCTTCGTGTCCCGAGGAATTCCGGAAACGCCCGAACTCTCCCCCTTGGCGAAGAGGGAGGTCAGTGTTGAATGCACTGCTGCTAATGTTAAGATGACTCCACCAGGCATTTGGATAGACCAGAAACAGCTTCATGGCACTGTGTTCCGTGACGGCCTTAAATGCTGTCTGCATGTGTGGATACTGCTGCAAGGGATACCACTGGATGTTTTGTAGAGCCTGTGGAGGCAGGGCAAGGATCACCTGATTCGCACAAATCGTGTGCGGATTCACCTGGAAAGGAGTCAACAAAAAATAAAATCTGCTTTGCATAAGAAATAATAGCTGGGAAAGTATTAAAGATCCCCCCCACCTACCCCCCCCCCCACACACACACCTCAAAGATCAACGATTTTCATGTTAATATACGTTACTCTGCTGTGAGTAAACTGTCATGAATTTATTCATTTAGTTATTTATCTGAGTGTTGTTGGAGGAATTTCTATACTGACCAACTTTTCAGGCTTATGGTGAAAGTCAGTTTTATAGTCAAATGAATTAATGAATGAGTAGCAAGGGTAAACGGACTCTCACGCGTGGCGTACAGATATGCGCACCAAGACAAAAGGTCGTAAACGAATGTTTGACTGCGCATAACACCACACCAGGGTACAGTGTCACAAAAGTATCACACATGTATGATAATCGATAATATAGGACAGAATAGCCCAACAGACCCATAGCAGGCCGTTTGTTGCAACCAAAGCCCCAACAAAAGTCCAGTCCAGTTCCAGGATTGAACCCATGACCCCTGTGCCTCTTGGTTACGAGTAGCACACCTTACGTACTGAGGTAAATGTACTTGGCGGTCGCTGATTTGTGTTGTATACCGTGGAATTACTGGGAAGGCAATGTCCCGATCACGTTTAAATCACTAGGCTGTATTACTTATATCCCCATTCTCTCAGAAAGCCTTTATTACAAACGACAAAACATTTTCTCTCTTCAGTATTCCTACTTAAGGACTGAAGGACACACCAAAACACTAATACCAAAACACCACCCACGTTGTCCTAATTGACATGTGCCGTTACCTTCCTTACACTTTGGGGACTGGGATAGAAAATGTTGATAACTGTAATCATTTAAAGTTGTACATATACGTATGGCTGTACATGTGTGCACTGTAACAATGATTTGGCCGTTAGTTTTATTGTTGGAGGAAACCGAAGTGGTCAGCGTAAGCAACCGAACGATGGCAGTTTACGGTACTGACGTATTTACCCATGTACCTGTGACGTACAGACTTTCCCTTCATATTCTTGTGAGACAGCGTAAAACGTCCACGGACTGCTTATTGTCGACAAAGCCCCACACATATGGAGGGCCGAAACGACCACAGCGCTTCACAGTAGGGACATTAAATGAAGATATGTGAATATAAATTTCATAAAGTCGAAGTACTACTAAGCGCGTGTTTTGATTATTACGAGATCATACCCATTTGTCAGCTGTATGCCCATCCAAAGTTTCTGTTTCAAACAGTGTCATCTGATATACGAATCTGTCATTTAACCAAACTTTTCTGATGGTATTTATTCTTCGGTTGAGTCGAATCTTGTGGCTGTGAAAAGTAAAGCGTATTACAAAATGTCACAAATGCCGTTTGTAAACACTTGGAATTTATATTAAGCATAACCTTCAAACGTGTAGCTGACAAATACACTCTTAAAAGTTATCTGTTAAATGTAACATTTATTTCATGTTTTCTGAGAGATGCTAGAAAATATTAAATCATATACTTACTATTAATTAAAACAACAACACTAACATAATCTATTCTAGCATCACTCATAAAACATAGTCCACACTAAGTGTTTTATTTTTAAACACAATTCAGTTTAGAAAGGGGTCCTGGTGTTTATTCATAAAAGCCACGTTCAGTAACTAAGGAGATATGTTCATTATTGTGATCATGTCATGTGTTAACATGGTGATGAGGTGGATATTTTCAATAACAACAAATTGCAAAGCAAACATAACTTTGAGTTAAAAATAAGTGTAAAAAGCCGATAAACATGTAACCGTGTTTACTATAATAAACATGAGACATCTTTACATAGTAAACATGTCACATTATTACATGCATGTCTTACCAAGAACAATGGTCAACGCCTTGGATTGATGTAGCTTCGTATCCGAAATCTATTTTATTCTACATGTATTTCTTTTAGCGAGTCGTCTATATTCAGCTGTCTGTAAAATCAGTCATATTTGCTGTTAAAAGTGCTTTTAGTCAGCAACACGTAAACAGCACAAGCTTTACACGTGGATATGTTCGAAGGTCATATTCTTGCAAGGAAACTGAAGTTAGAACACTTTTTCTAATTAATAATGTTAAGGTGCAGAAGCTCTGTAAGCTCGACGGCAAAGAACCCATTTCCTCACGCTGGATATGGGGCGGAGTTCAAAGTGTTTTGAAGGAGAGCGGCACCACTTACCTAAACTGCTATCGACTTAACTGTAAACCCTGGTACTGACACTGCCATATTGGAACTTGTTTACAAGTTTTAGTATAATATAACAATAATAAATGAATTTTGTTTTATGTCTTGCAGTATATGATCTCACGGCAGTACAGATTTAGGGATGGTATTAGGAAATTAAAGCGATGTAGGCTAATCGCAGAGACAATAGTGTAGGTTGTGTTAATGCGTGGAGTGTGTTCTAACCGTTTGCTGGTGCAGCCAATGGAAAACAAATCACTCTCCACGCCCATTGTCCAGCATGTATCTTGTTTTTGAATAACTGTGACGTCACCCGAGGCAATGAATTCTTGGTGTCGCAACTAAGCTTAGAGAGTTCAACATTACGAATTAGAAAAAAATATTTTGGCTGCATTTTCTTTGTAATAATATGGACGTTCAACATATCAGTGATGTAGATCTTGTGTTGTTACATGTCGCTGACTAAGAACAAATTTGGTAGCGAGTATGACTGATTTTACAGACAACTGAATATAGGCGGCTCGATAGAAATAAACAGACTATAGCATGTGTTTTTCCACATTCATTCTGATGAAAGCGAAACAGGCTAGGCCTATGACTACTGAGGATGGTTTGATAAATATGGGCATGCTAAGACAGTGGACTAATCATAATGCTGGTTAGCATGATGGACATGGCGGAAATGGACAAATGTGAGACGCAAAACAGCATGACCATTGTATCACATAAACAACAGGTTAGCTTGCAGTTCGAACACTTTTATTTCTAAAGATAAAAAAAGTCCTACTATACGACATGACGTGTAAGAAATGTTAGGCAACTCGTTCTGGTAACATTCAACATATAGTGGGCGTCTGAGAATAACTTTTCCAAAGGTTGTTTAGCGCAGAAGAACGGGTAAGAAAATTTAAGGAATTCAGAGTTTATTAACTTAAGATGTTCCTGAAAGAGGGTGCCATTCGTGCACTTGGAACACAGTAAGACAGGTAATCGGTAATTCAGTATCAGCAAAAGTTGCCTAACATGTTTGGTAAGACACGTGTTGTTAAGGACTTATTTAAACTCAGGCAACAAAAGTGTATCGATCTCAAAACTCGTCTATTGAGTATAAAGCCTGGGTAATTATATGAACGGATAGAAGCAGCGGGACAAGTATATGGGGGATGACAGACAAATGGACAACCAATGGGAAACAAATGGAAGCACGATGACTGACAGACCGAAGGACGCTGGGGGATAAGTAGATGGGGAATGGCGGATAAATGGACACTCGATGGTAAACAGACGGAAAAACGATGACTGACAGACGGAAGGACGTTGTGGCACAAGTAGGCGGGTGATGACGGACAAATTGGCAATCAATGGTAAACAGACGGAAAAACGATGAAGGACGTTGGGTGATAAGTAGACGCTGGGGGATAAGTAGATGGGCAAAGACGGATAAATGGACAATCAATGGTAACCGGACGGAACCACGATGACTGACAGACGGAAGGACGTTGTGGCACAAGTAGGCGGGTGATGACGGACAAATTGGCGATCAATGGTAAACAGACGGAAAAACGATGAAGGACGCTGGGTGATAAGTAGACGCTGGGGGATAAGTAGATGAGGAATGACGGATAAATGGACGATGACTGACAGACGGAAGGACGTTATGGCACAAGTAGACGGGTGATGACGGACAAATTGGCAATCAATGATAAACAGACGGAGAAACGATGAAGGATAGACGGAAGGAGGATGTAGGACAAATAGATGTGTGGTGACGGACAGATGAACAATCAGTGGTAAACAGACGGAAGCACGATGACTGTCAGACGGAAGGACGTTATGGGACAAGTTGATGGGGAGGACGGACAAATGGTCACTCAACGGTAAACGGACGGAAAAACGATGAAGGACAATCGGGGAAAAGTAGATGGGGAATGACGGACAAATAGACAATCAATGGTAAAGAGACGGAAACACGATGACGGATAGACGGAGGGAGGCTGTAGGACAAATAAATGTGTGGTGACGAACAGATGAACAATCAGTGGTAAACAGACGGAAACACGATGACCAACAGACGGATGTTCAAAATCGCCTAATAGTGGGGGCGTAAAACAGTCACATGCTTGGGGTTTAACGTCGTACTTAATTTTTAAGACATACGACGACGAAGGAATCCTTAGAGTGTATGTAATCTGCCTCCTTGTTGCAGGACGGACTTCCACCGCTCTTTTATCTAGTGCTGCTTCACTGAAACGACTTACCGAAGGCAAGTAAGTTGCCCCATCCGATCCATTATACTGATATGGGTCAACCCTAAATTCTGAACGCCAAGCCAGGAAGATACAACTTCCTCTTTTTTAAAGTCTTAGCTGTAATCCTACGCTGTCATATGCACATATGAAAACATTCAGGCAAAACCGTACTACAACTATAGGCCAGACTGCCTTGGCAAGATTCATTTACGTTCTGTCTGGGCATAAAAAGTTATATCTTTTGTATATGTAATGATTAAAATTGTTCTCAAACTCTGGACCGCATCTAAGTGTCAGGACTGGTATAATGGCAATCATGATTTAACTGAAATAAAAAATAAAGAGTTATTGGCACGAAAATCAAAGAGCAGTGAATATCACGAAATTCATTCAATAGGCAAACTATGTACACGAATCGGGCTGGTTATCAAACTTCAAAAGAGATTTTATAAAACGAACTTTTACACAAAATGTAGTCAAAATTGAACATTATTTATTAAACCCTGTCAGACCGGAAGTGCGAAAGACAGACTACAGACGGACAGCAAAATTCAGGCAAACCGATACACGGACAGACAGATATACACATAAAGACAGATAGACACACAGATATTCACAGCCAGCCAGACAAAGAAGCGTAGCGTAATAAATCAGTGTGGATAAGTAGGAAAATATGCTCTACCGATTACTCGCAGAGAGAAACTGGTCCGCTAACTTCCGCGGTACTTGCTGGAGCCCGCCGACCACAGTTCTTGTATGCTGAGGAGGAAGGCCCGGGTTTCTAACCACTGTCCTGTGAACAGCGTTGATGTTCGAACCGAACAACGATTCGAACGGAACGAAAGTTTTGATATACTCTTTAGCTTCGTTGGTCCAAACCTTGTTCAAGGCGTTCAGATACCTGTGTACAACAGATCAAAAGAGGTGTCATGGTAAGGTGTGTTGTATTCCAATAAAATTGCGGGATCACACCGTTAAGTCCGTTTCACTCGTAGTACGACGGGTTTTTTTCATTAAGGTCTTCCTATATATTACGCCATTGTTATTTTTGTTTGTCTGTTCTAAAGTCAAACATACTGTATTAGAACAGAGGGAAATGTAAGGTTTATGCTTCTTTAGTTGAAGAACTCGACGTTTCGGTGCCTTTCTTGTCAAGAGATATTGCCAAAATACTTTAACCTTTACTACATATGCCTACATATACTCATTAAGGTGGACAAAGAGAGCCATGGAGAGAGAGCCATATAGACGGACAAGTCTATATATGTATATACCCTTCCATCCGTGCTTTGTTACTTATATGTCGTCCACAATATTTACTTAATGCCAATCATAAAAATGGAATACTCTTGAGTGCGATGAAATAAATAAATAAAAAAATACATAAATATATACTGGTATTCTTGTATCATTGTTATTTGTAACAACTGGCACCGAAACATAGCGTTTTATCAACGGAGGACGTGTGTACTACATTTCCCCCGTACTGCCATGTGTCCCCTACTTTTAAACGTCATTGAAAGAAATCAGAACTATTTGAACTTTTATATTTAAGTTCAGCTTAAATTCAACTTGTGGTTCAACTGTCGTATTAGAGAAACTGGTCATTTCCTGTAAAAGTGAATGCAACTATACAGGGGACAATGCCTTATCATCTTAAAACCCGAGTCGCTCAGTACATGCTGTTGAAACTTTATTACGCTCAGATCGCTATTAGCGATATATCAGGCAAACAAAATAAACATATGTATAAGATGGCAGTACAAGAATTTACACAGAAGCAGTGAAATGGCTCTTGATAATTTAATATGCAATCAGGTCCAGGGGTCTTATTGTTTTTCAGGGAACTAATTGCTTCCATTATTTCAAAACTTGTCATTGTCTTATCTAATATATCATGAATTTGTATTGTCTGTTTTTATGTTGTAAAAATTTATCTCTTTAAAATAACTAAAGACTTTTTATATTTAGATCAGTTTAAATACGTTTTAAATACATAATTCGATTAAATACATTTCAGTATGTTTTTGCCTCTAATTTACAGAGTGTTCTCATTTTTATTTGGAGTGACGTTTCTATACATATTCGAGTGCTTTTTTAAAAATCTGTTCATAATGTTTACTCATTTTTGTCATGTTAATATTGTTTTCTATGGTTTTATTTCATTTATACGTTTTCGTTATTATGTGGTATTTTTACGAGCATTTTTACAATTTTTACCAAACCAAACTTTGCTACTCTCAATTCTCTGGCGTCTCACTTTTTCGAAAAATGATTTTTCAAAACTGCTTTTAAATTTGTTGGTCAGATCTTTTGTCACTGTATTTACAATATCATTTTTCACCCCCGATCCGTTTTCACGCTGATGCAAAAGATTTTTCAGTTTTGTGATTTTAATTAATATCGATATTATTTACAAAAAAATAGCTTGCTCAGAACTTGTATTCTTCTTTTTAATACTTTTGTCTTATGTAGTGTAAAATGCAATAATTTAAGTTCTAACTCCAACACACAATGTATGTCTGAAATGACACGATCAGACATGAACTTTGAAGTTTTGGAATAGTTTAAAAGCTGAAGGAGAGATAATCGTGCAATCAATTAAAGACGTGTCCGTACTTGTGCAGTATCCCACTCCATTGTCTTCACCAACTCTTGGGGACGGTATTCAGTAGACCTACATGTTGCTCCCTACTGTCATCACGTATTGATAACATCACTATAACGATCACTAGGGGTGGAGCTTATTGGTTGGACAACAGTATCGTTATTTGTCGTTAAACTACCTTTGAATAACAACAGAGGGCAATTAGCTGAAACCTGACATAGACATACCCCAGCTGATAGAGAGGGACACCGTCCACCGTGACAGCATCCTCGATGTCAGGGATCTTGTCCGGTTCGCTGGTGTTCAGTAGTTGTTGGGACGCATTCCTATATGAGAAATAAAACATGTAATGAGGTGACATACTAATACTGTTAATATGAAATACACTGGGTAACCAGTGAGACCAAGGAAGCCTGTATCCTTCGGGATTCGCAAGAGATCTGAGTCTACATAGTTAACTTATCCGTATATGAAAGAAAAGCTGATAAAATGGTTCTCTCCTAAAACTGAAGTGTGACAGATGCCTTGAATGATTTTAAATCCAAAATTGGCAGTGGATTTGGATTGAAAGCATCTAATGTGTTAAATATTGAACACGTTACAAAATGTTTAGAAAATGTGTAGTGTATTTATCAATCATCACTCTATCTCCTGTCATACCGACACATTCATGTATTGTGTTCCATATCATAAATGCTAAAATTCGTATAATCTAACATTGTGTTACAAACCTCCAATCAGCTGTTGTGCAGCTCGACATGTCAAGATGTTTGCGTTTATATTTTACAATGTCCAACTTGTTGTATCATTTTAATAGTTAGAAGGTTTTAACAATATAACATTTGCGTTTTAAGAACTACAGCAAGCCGTGGTAGCGACAGTGACACCTAGTACTTATTCAAACCTTTAACTTATTTCTACAAGGTTGTTCTTATCGAATATATATAAAACTGCATGTGTATATATACATATATTCTGCGTCAGCAATACTCGCAGTTCGTGATTTTAAATTTCCTAAAATTGGAAGAAGAAAAAAAATGATAATTTGTGTTGAGAAATATTGGGACAGATAGTATTACCATGCCAGTATTAAGGGGTTTCTGTTCTCCGTGGGGGCCAGCAAGAAGGGGCTGTTATCGCTCAGAAATTCCATCACTCCCATTCGCCTTCCTCGAGTGTAGAACAGCTTACTGTGTCTGTCAAGCGCAAACTCTTTTGACTGAAGTCCAAGCTTCGGTAACAGACCTTCAAGTGTGGTATGAACACCTTCTACGTATCTCATAGCGCCAAGCTCCGCTGGAACATTGGGAATTGAGGGAAGAAAGACGCTATGCATCCGACCACCGATTCTGTCTGTGCTTTCGAAAATGGCGATTTTCAAACCTTGATCTTTGAGTCTCCATCCGGTGTAAGTGCCACCTATCCCACCTCCAACAATGGCTACGTCCAGACATTCTGCAGACGAGAGGGGATTTCTCAATGATGATCAAACCTCAATTTCTCATCTGCGTGATTTATTATTTAATTATGTCTAATACAACATGTTTCTAGTTTTCTTTTATTTGCTTCTTTGATCATTCGCAAAGATATATTGCTGAAATACTTTGATTCTCGGATAAAGCTACACTGAACAACTTTTCACCGATATACCATGGTTTTATAGGTGGAGGAAACCATGGTGCCCAAGGTAAACCACAGACCTTCGACGAGCTCCCCGACGTGTGATGTGCACATATTTAGAGATAATCATGACCGCGCGTGATCCACGACGATGTATCAACATCGAGATGCTGCATGCCTAACGAATAACCATAGTTTTAAAAAAATTCACCACGTTTTCATTCGGTATCACGGTATCCCCGGAAACAGTTCTGACGCCAACGTCGAAATATCACAAAATGTATAAGGTTGAGTGTAAAAGCACGAACAAATCAAATGTTAAAATGGAAAATAAAAGAAGTAACTTGAATTAAAAATACAATTTCTGCATTTTTGTGTTATCATATGTCAGCCTTGCACATCACAAATACAGTTCACGGGTTTCCTCGGTAGAGGGCGCAATTTCAGGGACATCAAAGTAGTTCCAGAAAGAGTGCTGACGTCATCATCTGAAGTCCCTAAATCTTCTGACTAAGACTTATTTATTTGGTTGGTTTTTCACGCCGTACTCACTACTCGTACTGACTAACTTGATGATCTAGGCGTCCAGCTATGTACTATAGTCATATTGGAAAAGGATGGAAACATATAAACAAGTGCAACAATGCAAAGTAAGATTTCTATTCGAAATGCTTTTACATGTACATACCTTCCGTTGACTCTCTGTTTCCAAACAGTATGCTGCAATCTGAAACAGGGCGAGCAAAATCAATTGAGAAAACAAGTGTGACTTTTACAGTGTAACCGTTATGTGTTTCAAAGGTAGCACATAACATGAGATCAGAGAAGATCAGGGTGCCATTTTGATGATATAAGCCAAACTACCTCTCTTTTTAGCATTTTCAGGGAAATTATCGATTACGATGAACCACAACATGGCGCAAGTTTTTCACTGAATCCTGAAAACAACTGAAAAATCTTATTCTGTGCTAAACAAAACAATGAAAACCAGCCGTGTTTCTTTTTAGCACACGACTCTTAAAAAAAAAACAGTAAAAAGCAGACCCTCTGTGCAACTCTACTGTAAAAAAAATCTTTCACACTGTGGAGAAATGTTTCTGTTACCTGCAGTTGCTGTCAGTAGGAAGACGAGAAACTTTCTTGCCGCCATTTTGTGCTCAGCCTCAAGTCACTTGTCGTCTTTTTTAATCCCTCCTAAATAAATATCACTGCATCTGCCATCCGTTGCTTGCAGTGAATAAATGCACTCTAATTCAGCCGAGGGTGAGTTCTCAGTGATAATGATGAGAATTTTGCTCACTGAAAATGCCGAACTTTTGCTCAGACGTTTGTATTCTGGTACAATATCACATGGGTATATAGTGGTCGGATAGGATAGACCCATTAGACTAAAACTAGCCGTGTATGTACGGGGAAAACCTTGAACTACATTCTATTAGTTAACAAACGACTCGCAATGTTTGCCCAACTTGACCTATCTTCTGCTTGGAGGCAAATACCTGTTGTAAGGGTTTTAGAACACGGAGTAAACACAGATCGTCCATGTTAACTTTTTCTTCGATGTTAATTAGAATTTTCATGCATTGATGGGATTTCTTTTTAGTTCACAGGTGTCGAATTTTGTTTGAATTGAACTCAAGTTGCTTTTTCACTTGACACGTCTTTTTTTTAAGAGGATACATTACAAATACTATGTTGGCAAGTACTACCACACATCATATGGGGTAGGTCATACGGATCTCACTAACTCCAAACAAACCTCCTGCGGGGTGACGGATAAAGGGCATACGAATCCTGGTCTTGTTCATACTGCCTTTTAGGTCAGACAGGAAAAAGAAACGTACTGACCCACGTAAGGCCACGTACGTGAACAGGTCTATTAAGTCTGTCGTCCCACTGTCTATAGCCCTCAACAGCCTGTATCACTGGAGTCCTGCAGGTATATTAGTGAAGATGAACATTATGTTAGCATGAAACATGTTATGTACACTGCAAATAACAAAAGAAACACCATGTGTTTAATACGTGTTCAAAAGCTAAACACAGCCAACTTAACTATACACATATATTGAATTTATTCTTGAGAACACTTCACATGTCACCCTACTGTGACCTATTTTTCGAAGCTGTCGTAGCTTTGCGTCATGCGTACTTGACATAGTAATCCATGTATATGTATTCACTTTACGTTGTCGTGAATGTTTACCCAGGGGCAAAGTTACGTACGCGTTATAAAAGAACAAAAACTGTGCATTCAGGACAATATTTCTTGCCTTTTGAAATATTAATAGCTAAAATCCATTTTGTTTTGCTTCTTAATGTGTTTATTGTAAAGATATCTCAATCTATTCCAAACCTAAATGTAATACATTGTACTTAATGCTTATAATTTATCCTAATGGCGACTCTCCGCCGGAATCGTTAAAATGGTTTTATGCTTTTGTTGGAGAGATATATTTTTAATTTATTTCTTTAATTGTTTTTTTTTTCTTTATGCCATATTCATGAATGTCACTTTTTTATTTTGAGAAGGAGGAGTGGAGGCGAAGAAAACCGGAGTCAATGGGCTAGGCTTTTGTTACATGTAACACACTGACGTGGTCATTCATAAATGTGGTCCATAGATATGCACACCATGTTGGTGGAAGGTTTATGATCTTCCAAGAACGTTATACTGCACGTCATACGAACTTCATTAATTGAACATTGTCAAAAAGGTGCCACAATCTGCACGGAATGTACAAATGTAATTCTGAAAGATTAATGGAACAAACCAAACATCGGTTTCAGATCCTGTGTGTGACAAACAAATATAAAACACGAAGCATTTAAAATATTTAAATATACATATAAAGTTTCATCTGTGACAAAGATTCATATAAATGCACGAAAGGTACATGTTTGCCTCGGAGTTACCATTTATTTGATTCGTGTTTTACGCTATACTCACTTATACGACGGCGGCCAGCATTATGGCGGCCAGCATTATACGACGGCGGCCAGCATTATGGTGGGAGGAAACCGGGCAGAGTTGCAACAATCCAATAAATAAACATATTCCCTACATTGCTGCATTACGGCTGGTTGAGTTCATACTCCTGTCAGCAACCTGCGGATGGTCGTGGGTTTCCCCCGGGCTGTTTCGGGTTTCCACTCACCATAATGCTGGCCGCCGTGGTATAAGTGGAATATTCTTCAGTACGGCGTAAAACACCAATCAAATAAATAAATAAATAAATATAATCAAAAACAAATGTTGAGACAAAGTTTTTGTATTTTTTGACATCACTTCCTGCTTCATCAATGTGACCCCTGTGACGTTGGCCACGGCATCACGAAGCGATCAAGATTTCTATACAAAATTTCCTTGCGGTAGCAGTAAAGCGAATGTAGAGAGTGATGCCTGCGTTGTAAGGAGTATGGTTTGGGTTAGGACTGTTAAGTTCAAACAATTAAAATAGGCTGCTCTTCCGAAAATTAAGATCAATTTTTCACAATAGTGATAGCTCTTTCTGTTCATTATCAAAACAAAAATTAGCGATTAGACCTCCAAACCAGCTGTCAATCGCCCATTTAATGGTTTAATCTTTATTCAGGACGATATCAAGCGCAAAGAACTCGTATCGAATATGACTGTTAGCGAAGTGTGATCGGCCTTTGATGCGGCACGTGTATTTATGATAATTGTGACATTACTCTTGAAAAAATAATCTGTTAAATTTAACAGAAAGTCTATTATTGCCGCATTCCGTTATTCCGTTAAATATAATAAACATATTCTATTAATTCAATATTACAATTCTATTGGGCTAACAGGACGTTATGTTGAATATGACACAATATTGGCTTAGCCCGTTGGCTGTTCCCGGTTTCCACCCACCATAATGCTGGCCGCCGTCGTATAAGTGAAATATTCTTCAGTACGGCGTAAAACACCAATCAAATAAATAAATAAATAAATTTACATACTTTCTCGTTTTAGGTGAATGATCTTGAACATTGTTTAGGGAATTCGCCTTGCCGTTCTATTCTACGTGAAACGTTATACTATGCTTGAGGACTGGTATTACAGGCCGTCTAGATTTACAACCTATACACTTGCATAATGTTGATGCTTTTAAATCCTTGATCTAGGCCTCTGCATAAATAACAACACAGCATTTTGAGTAATTGGAGATGTCTGGCGTCTAATGAATTGCCTTTATCATAACTATATTTTTTACCTGATTCTGCTTAACCTATCGTGCTGCGAGAGGGGGGAGGGGGTAGGGGGAGGTGATTTTGCTAGTACTTAAGCATTACCATGGAAATCCTAAGGCGAAATGACAAGTTCAAGTCCAACTCATGCTGGCTTCCTCTCTGGCCGTACGTCGGAAGGTCTGTCTGCAACCTGCGGATGGTCGTGGGTTTTCACCCGGGCTCTGTCCGGTTTCCTCCCACCTGTATATTATTGAGTACAACGTAAAACACCGATCAAAATATAAATAAATTGACAAGAGTCTGTACTTCAGTGGTTAAGTGTGACAAACTCCCAACTATCACGCTGTCGTCTCTGCATTGTTGTTTTACTCTTACTGCTGTAGGTCGTTTATTATATTCTGTATTATTCGATAGGCCTAAGACTAGTTATCTTTGAGGTGGTAGATTTACACCATGAAGAATAAAATGAGTTTAAAATCAAAGCTTGCAAAACCCAATTACGCGAGTGTTTAAAAACTACTTGCCAAACTTAACTGACAATGTCAGGGTATTGATAAAGAAAGATCAAATCAACAAGACAATTGCAACAAAACATGACTGTCGAATACATCAAAGTTTCATTTCAACATTTCTTCTCGGGTTTTATGAAAGATCAGCCTTACCAGCTGGATGGGGAACTGAGTCTACATAAGGGGCATGATAATTACCAAAGCAGTCACGCACTCATGGTAGGAAGAATATGTTTATTCTTAATATCTTAATTCCAACAAACTGGTTGGATTGTCTAAAACGATAGCATGCTTTCTACATTCGCGCCCATTTCAAATATTAAGTAAAGTCGTTACAAAAGTGAAATGCACTTCAACGCTTTCTTTACCACCCATGTGCTTCGCCTTTTTTTAAAGGCATATCCTATTTTTTACTTTTTCAACCGCTTAGAACTATTCAAACAGGTAGTGATTGGCGCTTACTAAAGGTTAAGTACTTTGATAAGGCTATTGACTAGATCAGCCTGTCACGTACTGTGAATATTGCAGGAGTTTGTAATGCTGTGCCAGATATGTTCTACATACAACATCCCCTGTGCATATCCCATTAAAATACACTAAGCCTATAATTTCCAAAAATTGTAATTAGCCGAATGCCTGCACAAAGATTGATTTTCCTGAGAAGACTTCCACGATTAATTTAAGCATGTCTGCACTTGCAACCTTAAAGGTAGCTAAAACATAAAAATAAGATAAAGTTCAGCTGAAAAAATGCGAAAAGTTATTCCTAAATGTGGTCTTCAATATTTTTTCCGATTTTTCCTTAAGGAGAAAAAGACACTTGAAAATAATTTTGTATGGTGAATTTGGGACCACCTTTTGGTATTTATAGTCTTTGTTTAATAGTGTCATAAATGAGGATGTAACACAGGTTTAATACATATTTTTGGCTCTTTTCAGCCAACAAATGTATTAAACCTCAATTTGGATCATATTTATATTTTTCTCATAAATATTATCATAATTTAGGTCAAATGCATATGTTTCGATATAAACAACAAGTTTACATTCAAATAAATTTATTAGACAAGCATCACAACCTTGTTTAGAACATTATAATGCCTTATTTTTGACGTCACAGGACGTTTTTCGAACTCTAATCACGACACTGAATGTTGCAAAACTCTTTTTACTTACGAGTAAAAGATTACTGAAATAATGTTCCCCAAAAGTCCTCCCTTCTTGAGAACATCAGAAAAAATGGAATATGAGGTCAGAGTTCCTATATACTGTCAGTATTTCTCATAAAGCCCACCATAAAATACAAATATTTGAATGCCTTTCAACAGTCTTCATATTTTTAGCTTTCTTTTACTTTAACGAAGTTAGGAGGTTTTCCAGGGAGTATGTACTTAAGTATCGGTGGTTTACTCCGGACAATCCTGTTGTCTCAACTCATAAATCTGATCACTGTCATCAAAATGGAAAATCCTGTGGTACGTCGTTAAACACCAATCAGAAAAATAAGACTTGTTCATGATTTGCCATTTGTCGTATAAGCTCATCGATTGCAACTACAGTCGAATGAAAATTGCACAAAACTGTTGCTCAGACCGTATACCGTTCAATCAAAGTCGTTTGAGAGTCCAAATTGTCAATTTTTTTTAAAATTCTGCAAGCCGAGACAACAATGTATTTAAAAATCAGAATATATTAAGATGTATATTATTTCATCGGCATACAGTCTGAAAAGAAATGGTGAAAAAAAAATAATAAAAATAAACCACAATTAAACAGTTTAAATGAAAGCTGAGCTACACCATGGGTATCCAGTTTGGAGGATAATGATGCGACATATTCCACTGACTGGCCAGTTTGGAGTTTGGCTCAAACCTTCGGCCGTAATAGACGGTGTCACCATTCACTAGCCAGGCCATCCACCAGCCGAACGTCCCCACGGTCAAGATGGCGTGCTGGCACTGCGACATCACAGCCAAATCCTCCACAGCGCTTTGGCCTTGTATGAAGATAGTGTCGACCCCTGGGATGTTTTCAGCGCACCACTCTATAGAATCCGAGCATACGACAAAAACCACTCGATTATACTTTTGTTTGAAGTAGTCTTGGGCTTTCCTGATGTACTCTTTTGAAGCGAACGTCTGCCCTAGCGCTATGGAATGGGCAGCCAGTCTGTCCCCTCTCCTTACGTGGACAGCAACAAGAGTTGCACCGGTGGAAACTGCCTTAGGCAACGCTTTCACCTGATTATGTAGTACCTGCTTAGCTTTCTCTATAACGTCTGGTGAAAACTGGAACTGACATCTCAGCTCATGTTCGTACCGGTTAAAGTAGAGGAAAGACTGCAGATATCCCTCAAGACGTATGTCCTTATCGTTGGGAAAGGACACAGTGTCTCTATCGAAGGCAGACCCCCTTGTTTCCGAATGACGTTTCATCCCGGCACAGGCCGGTTTGCGCTTTGTCTTGAAAGCCCAGATGTCAAAAATGTCATTGATGACGTCATCGGCCTCAATCATCGGCATCATGGCCTTCGACCTTGCAATCCCATACAGAGAGGCGTACTGGAACATATGGTTGCCCAAACGACCGACAAAAGTCTTACACAAATGAAATCGTCTTGTAGTTTCGTTTTGTCGACTGTACAGATACGAGCAATTTCCTTGAGACTTGTACATCGTTGTTTTGGTCGTGCTTCTAGCTAGCCAGTGAAGTTCTACCGAGGAAAATATCCAGGTTGCTGTCGATAAAGCCACAAGGACTAGAACAACCAAGCGAACTAGAAAAATAATAAATTAAGACGAATATAAATTGCTACAGAAACAAACAATATTTCATAGATTTATCAAAATTATGACATGGCTATGGTTACAGGAGATGAAAATTTATTATATTTTGAAAATATGCAACTAAAAACTAACCCAAAATTGAGTGTTATGTCGTGAAAACGAAAATATGTGAATATTCCAAAAGTCCGTATGTGGGAAGGTCTGCCACCAACCTGCGGATGGTCGTGGGTTTCCCCCGGGCTGTGCCTGGTTTCCTCTTACCATAATGCTGGCTGCTGTGGTATACGTGAAATATTCTTGAGTACGGCGTAAAACACCAATCAAATAAATAAATAATTATCAGAAATACCATTACTTGTCAAGGCGTTGTAACCTCAGCTACATATGGTCAATCCCTACTAGAATCATATGTAAGATTAGCAATTTAAGTTCTTCTGCCTTTCTAACGTGATGTTCAGAAACCAAATGGGACAGACCAAATGCTTATCCGTCTGGTAGAAAAGCTGTATTCACCTATTCAGGGGAGAGTACTATATATGTTACGTTATGTGAGCAGAAGTTGATCAGATCGATGGAGATTTCCCCCTGATGTTTCTCTGTGAAAAGTGCGAAACTGCTTGTTATACGTTTTCAACATAGGTGGAAATCATCGATCCTCGCTTATGTTCTCACCACGAACCTGAGTCTACACGTACATGTAGGACTGGTTTTCACCAACCGATGACATCACCACACATTCTCCTGACGCCTCACGCACCTTCACGAAAGAATATGAAACAGTGTGCTTTTATGAACAATTCGTATCTGAGATTTAAATTTGCGTGTACTCACCTTTGGTACGCAGCCACTTCATCTCGTACTCAACAGCTGTACTTTCTGGACGACGCCTCGGGAACTACATCACGTTTCCTGCATAGGGAACATATTTGATTTATTTGATTGTTGTTCAACACTATACTCATGAATTTTTCACTTACACCATGGTGGTCAGTTTACAGATGAAAGTAACAGAGGTGTCCGTGATAAACCAATAATCTTTGGCAAGGGAACTTTCCCACGACCACAAGCTCATATACATGATCACCATCCTGGCGGAAGGCCAGCGATCAACAACAAATGTTATAGACCAGAAAAAAGTCCACACGGGTGTCGTCGAACACTATTAAGGCAATAAAATCCTTTCCGTAAACACTTAACCGTCTTAGTGATATTTTATATGTCACATGTAAAGCACTGATTGTTTTCTTATCATACGAACACCACAAACACAATAACAATATTATTTATTGTTTTAAATATAATATAAATAAATATTTGTTTTCATTCCGATACATGTACAATATTAATTTCTTGGCTCGAAAACACCTTAATTATAGTCTGCTGTTTGACAGTAGTCAATGTAGCAGACATCGTCATACGCACCCCGCTTCAAGACAACAATTGCTGTTTCGAGCCGAATGGTTTGAATAAATGAAAGAAAAAATGAATGAATAATCACGATCGACTGATTTGAAAAAAAGCTGGACCCGTAATGGTACAAGCTCGTCACTGGGTGGAAACCGGAAGGCTAGCGACAAAGTTGTGTGATCAATTTATCGCCATTATCATAGAAAAAAGGGGGTGGGGTAGGGTGGGGTGTGCATAGAGGAAGTTAAGATGGAGAGTGATATCAAATTCGTAAACGCATACCAGCCCTAACCATCGAGCATATGCCTACAGTGTACGTTAAATTGTTTTCAGCCGATTTGTCCTCTTCTACGTAAGGTCATACTCATCACAGCCAATGTACCGCTCTCTGTACTCTCGCTTTACATCGCTTCCACCACGAGACAAACTTGACCTTCGGCGCCCGCGAGGCGCAAGAAGGTCAGTGTTCTCACGTGGGACTATTTAAACAGCATTCAGCAATAAAATAGTTCCAGGTGTGTGTTAGAATCATGTTGTGCACAGTTTAAATATAAAAGAGGATGAATACATCTATATAACGTGTTATCAGAAACAAACGCATTGGGTTTTCTGACATCACTAATTGCCCCATCACCCTAGCCTAAATGATCTCAACCCTGTTCAAGATTTGTGTTCAAATTTTGCTTGTGGTGGCGGTGATGTAAAGTGAACGTAGATAGCGACGCATGCGCTGTAAGGAGTAAATGCTGTAACGCTGGAAGTTGGACAAGCACGCGTGTCCTGCTTTTTCCTGCTGGGCTGTGTAAGGTTACCTTCAGCCATAATATTTGATCACAACCGTCGTATAAGTGAAATATTCTTGAAGATACCGTTAATCCCTAATTAAATAAACAAATAAAACTTCACTAGCCAAAGCGAAACTTTGATTCACAAGTACCTTATATGTCTGCAGCCTTACATTCTTCCTTGGGTAATGGCGTCTTTCTCTACTCTGGCAATCCGTCGTGCGCGAATAATCGTGTGTTTGGCAAGTTGTTCAGCGTCGTGCGCAAATGCCCACCAGTATGTACACCACAGATCTCGGGATCAGTCAAAACCTACACCTGCATACATGTATACTCCAAGTGGGTAGACACGATACTGTAACGTGAAACCAAATTTCTATACACCTAGAACTCCCAAAGTATACGGTTGGTTAACTCCTTATTTGTAACCGGGCCGAATCTGACCTAGATTGCGACCTGAAGTTATACCCTGTCAGGGAGCATTTCAAAAAGCTTTTGATACACAAGAGTATGGATATAGACCAGTGGTTTTACAGTCTATCGTTGGGTGGGGTTTCGTTTCCCGAAAGAAAGAAATTCTTTTTATAGATTATCTTTTTTTTATATAAAATACTGGTTTTTGTACACATTCTGAGGAGTTACAGGTCATTTTTTTTTCACCCATGTACGGTTAGTTACAACACCTGTGAATAGTATATATTCACGAATATCAAGTCCCGTTCCAAACGTACTGTGGCGAAAACTTATGGATAATCTCTTATTCATATCAGATTGACTGGTGTTACCTGAAAGTAATCTTGGTTGTCTGATGTCACATTGCAAGTGTAACTATGGTTACTTAACTGTACTGAATAATTCTCGTGAAACATGATCTGTATAAGAGCAAATCATTGCAAACAACGACCACACGAAAATGGCACAAAATATAAATAGATGACTGTAGTCTGCAGCTTACCTGCACATCTGCTGTTACGTTCTAAAACACTGACACATTATTGACTGAATATTCAGAGGAACTCTCGTATCGGCGGATCGAGTCTGAGACAAGCAATCACCACTACTGAACATTATACCAAGAAACTTTCTTTTGGACATTGAACTATGAGTCTTTTTACATGTTATTGATAACGAAAATGAAATATGAGAAGAGTTTAATAGGGGTTATTTTTGACTCCGTAAGACGGAAATTCGCGTGGAAAACAAATGGTCGTCCAGTGTTAAAGCATTGGGGAAAAGGTCACTTTCTCACGATTGACTATCAAGTAGTGTCATTCACTAAGCTGAAACGCACTGATTCGGCGAAACACAAAATTAGGCCAGATAACACGATTGACTAGTTGACAGCAAAGTCTAGTTGTAGCAGAAACTGACATGCCTGATGTCGGGGGTGCATGCATGGGTTGTATGTGCTCTACAATGAATGCCAACTTTTGTGTTGGACTTGTGGTAAAGGGTTCAAATTTCCAACCACGGTGAGCTATCCATGCGTTATATATATATATATATATATATATATATATATATATATATATATATATATATATATATATACAGCATATCGCATATCATATGACTTCATGACTGAATACATGCATAAAGTGTGTCACACAACAGTCAGCTTCCTGAACAGCGAAATGTCGCAAACATCCTCTGCTGCTCTTTTGAAAAAAACAGACAACAAAATTTTGGCCTTCAGCTTGGCCTGCTTGATATAATTAAGTATCATATTAACACATGAACTCTGCCGTCCATGACGATATTCTTGCTTTTGCCTTGTGAATTAGGCGGGAATTAAACGGGATAACGGAAATAACTGCGCCTCATAAAATAATTCTAATATAACAACATGTGTTTACGTGAGTAAAACGTGTCCATTATCTTTCAAATTATAGTTATATATACCATGATAAATTAAACATTCATTGTTATTTATTTATTTGATTGGTGTTTTACGCCTTACTCAAGAATATTTCACTCATACGACGGCGGTCAGCATTATGGTGGGTGGAAACCGGGCAGAGCCCGGGGGAAACCCACGACCATCCGCAGGTTGTTAGCAGACCTACCCACGTACGGCAGGAGAGGAAGCCAGCATAAGCTGGACTTGAACTCACAGCCACCACATTGGTGAGAGACGCGCTAACCAACTGAGCCAAGGAGGCCCAAATACTCATTAAACAACGTCGTTTTCTTCCCTGTATCTAACAGTAATACCTAAAAAGATGTCCTCACTAACCATTTCGAATAAATCGTCCTGTTTCGAAATAATTAATGGTGTGCAGTGGATTCATACTCGACTTTAGCGCCCTCTTTGTGCAATGATTATGAAATTAATGTTCCTGCTATGGGTGTTTAGTGGCAGCTTTATAGTCCATAAGGTGGAAAAGGTTATTATTTTACGACGAAGGCATAGCCTGAGGCCTAAAATAATTTAATTGAAATGAGATACAAAGTTGCAAATCGTCCCCGACATACTGAATACATGTGTTTCGCCGAGGACGGAATGAAATTAACAACGTCGCAAGATGTTTTGTTACAGCCGGTGTGTGATATCTCCGTTCATTTTTGTCAGTGAAAAAAAAATGCCGTTTTTTTAATAGATTCGTCCGTTCTATTTACGTCACCAGGCAAGCTTTTTCCACGCGCACCAAATGGAGAAAAATATGAGATTTATAGTCTTTGATCGTCTTCATAACATGTGCTACAAAAAACGGTCGAGGGTTATAGAATTTCGGGTTTCTACACCTGGTTTCCTCCACCCGTAAATCGGACCGCTATTAATCAAGTGAAGCATACCTGAGGCAGGTGCTAAAACACAACCAAATAAATGAGAAAAAAGTAATATGTAGATGGATTTTACATCTAATTGACTTTATTTGATTTATTTCATTTGATGTACTCAGTAATTTTGCATCTCTAGTTTCACGAAACCGGACTGCCGGCGTAAACGACCTCAGGAAAATTCCTACATGTCGTGCACAGCATGTTATTGAAATGCAAGTGGTCTTTAAACATAAGACAATATGGGAACAGTCCAAAAAAAAAACCCCAAGAAACCCAAAAAAAAAAAAAACAAAAAAAAAACTCGCCGACCGCGTGCTGTCACCAAGGCCCAAATACACAACAAACTACAGAAAGTCTGTTGTCTGAGTGATGCTAGAATGTATTCCGTTACTATAAGACAATATTCTGTCATATTCAACATAATATCCCGTTAGTCTAATAGAATCTTTATGTATCAGAATCACATATCAGAATATGTGTGTTATATTTAACAGGGCACTCTGCTAGAATAATAGAATACACTGTAGCATTACTCAGATAACAGACTCTCTGTTAAACTTAACAAATTAACTTTTTGACGTTAGCAATGAAAGCGGGGAGGGGGGGGGGGTGGAACAAATTATACGAACCTGTCCAAGGCTGATTTTGAACATGAACATTGGGTTTCATAACGATTGTAAGGCAAGCACAATATACACCACCATCCATCCCCTCCCAGTAAGTAGATGTACGATTCCCTTCAGTCAGTGTGCTCGTCATATTGTGAAATATATTTTTACAATATACTATTGACGGAAATATCGGCGTCTGTTCATCCTTCTCACGTTCGTGGGCGACACGGATAAACCTCAGCTAATCCCGCCAGGTCGAACGTGTATCATGTATCATGGAACTGAAAGTCACAACATTTTTTCTGAACATGTCGGGCCACTCAGGTACAATTTTTGGGCACGTATGCCCATTAAAGATGACATACCTCCGACAGAAATTCAGAATTTTTGAGTTGATTCACCTTAATACAAACATCGGTTGCATTTGATTCCTAACTAAACATCCTGCGCTTATATTTTCCGAGATAACATGCAAATGAGGCAGCGCAACGATTCCTACAATGCAACGTCGTTCGTGGATCGCACATGTGTAAATAATATGGCAGAGTGAATGCTAATTATAATTTTAGTAAACCTATATACGATCTCTTGTTCTATCGATAATGTTTTGTTGAGTTTTCGTAATTCCTAACCATGTGTACGGCAGACCTGAAGTTACGCCGGAAGCCGCACAATTACAGCACAATACAATGTCTTTCATTTCAAAGTTAGCTGAAAATCTCCCGTCGTCTAGACAACAAGGGCAGGTAACTCAGTTAATCAGCCATGTTTCTAACTCTACCGTAGTGACTTAAGTGAGTTGATGGTCGAACGGTAACCCCGCATAACATTGAACATTCGATTGTTCACTTAAAATCAGTACACAACTGGAAGTCTCAACTTTATGCAGAGGACGTCTAAAATAACAGCACGTTTCGCCGTCGTCGGAAATTTTTCGCCGTCGGAAATTTATCTCTATAAGACATACAGCGGTCTTGAGTCCGCATAACACATCCGGGGCATGTATGACTCTGCAACTCACAATTCTCAAAATTCCGTGCCGTTTGCGTGAATTTATGTAAGTCGAGTACGTAGTAAAAATATAAACAAAACTAGAAATGAGCTAAATCATTATAATATTAGCGTATAGTGCAGTCATAACATGGCCAAACTTTTTTGTTCGTCCCATCCACGGTACGTAGTATCAGTTCTGCCCATGCGTAGTGCACGATGCACACCAGTACTGGAAACCGATTAGCAATATTTGCAACGTTTGCGTTACAGTCTTCTGTCCGATCAATAAACCCATCAATAAACACGCTGTTTCGCTTGATTTATTTCTTTATTTATTTATTTTATTGGTGTTTTACGCAGTACTCAAGAATATTTCACTCATTCGACGGCGGCCAGCATTGTGGTGGGAGGAAACATGTTTCATTTGAACGCACAAATGTATTGTTATGGCCTTCCTTCGGGTCAAGTGTGTTGATGTGTGTACGATGAGAGGAACCCGGGCAGAGTCCAGGGGAACCCACGACTGTCCATAGGTGGCTGGCTGACCTTCCCTTTTACCACTCGAGAGGAAGAAAGCTGGACTGGGCTGGAGGTTCACGCGACTAAATGCTGCGCTAGCACGGTAACCCCTCGGCCACGGATCCACAGCCTTGCCACATTTTCCAGATTAGGTTTGTTCGTTCCGCAACCCCAAAAAACGGCATACCCAACGGCTTCCAGTGGATTATAACAACAATTGTAAAGTATTCTCACAGATTCTGAAAACTTATGACATCTTGTGTTTTCAGTTTTCCATTCAACTATGTGCTATAGTCCTCGCTATAGCTTTCCTGTCGTGTAATGTAGTAACCGTACATGTATATATGTGATGGACATTTAGATAAATTTATTTTTGTGAATAAGACTACCCATATACCGTAATAAAAACAATAAGGGCACAAAACATCACTGTTCCTCAACATTCTGTTTGATTTCTTTCCAAAGCACCATTTATGATTTATTTTATTATGATATGTTGTTTTTTTTTTTTGTTTTGTTTTTTACATTTTCCTGCGTATACCAAAGATTTCTGGTTTATTTCTGAGAGAACTGTGAAATTACTGCGTCAGCTTCTCTCAATGTTCCTTCTGACCAGAATGTCAACCCCATTGAAAATGAGTTGCTCACAATAAAAACTCTGTCAATGGAAGACGGACGCCTCATAAAGACCTGTACAGCGCTTGGTTTGAAGCCTGGTTTGAACAATTCCCATGCGTTTCCATACGCACCTCCACGCCAGATCTGCATCACGCCGTCTAGAGGCTGTGGTATGTCACGCGGACTGACGTCATACAATTTTCCAAGATGATGATGCGCGTGCTCTACAACTTTCCTGCTGACCGCATAAGCTGCCGGGACAGCGGATGATGAAATAGTGCCCGGGTGTTTCCTAAGCTGAGTCCAGTAATCGATCTCCGTTTCGTCGTCAATGTATGACACCAATACAACAACGTTCTCGTGCCCCAAACTGTTACGGTACCGACCATACTCCATCGTCTGACGGAGGGGTAGATCCGAAACGATAGACTTGGACGTGCCATTTAAGCGATCCCACCATGTACTGGGATAAACTAGAAAGAGCTTCATGGCAGAGTTATCGGACACAGAATCCAGTGCATGGAGAACAACTGGATCATTACGTAATGGCCCCCATTTTATGCGTGACAGCGCAGTTCGCGGACAAGCCAAAATTACCTCTTTTGCACAAGTCTTCTTTTGCCTAGCCTGAAATGTGAAAAATGTATGAGACTTAGTATGAAAACACAGACTTACATGAAATAAAAAGAAAAAAAAATTATTAGTTCAAGAGAGATTTGAGACATTAAGCTGAAAGGGAATCTTTATTTGCTATTTTTTGGAAAAATGTTAATTTTATCATACATCACAGAACGTCTAATCAAAATACCCCATACATGTTCCACACAACCCTACCCCCGGCAAAAAACAAAATAAAAAATATTCACCTTAGAGTCCACTGTTACACCGTTTACAGTCCTGGTACTAACGATGGTCAACTCATACCAGACTTTCCCACGTTGTGTCTTTCGTCGTATGGAGATAACTCTCTGGTTCAGTCGAATCGAATGTCTAAGGAAATAGTTATTGCAACGAATTGAAACTAATAATTCCAACACAATGTTATATAAATTAAAATGAATCCAGTTCACTGGTTTTTACAAACATAAGAAATTTCATAGGATCTGAACTGATAGTGCTAATGTGAGTTAGAAAGCAACGCATTATTCTTATTTGGCCTTATTTCACCAGTTACATATGACCAATTGCCTACTATCACATTGTCGGTGCTGCTCTGTTTTACTCTCCACGCTGTTGCCTTTTATATTTTACATAAAACAAGAATTCATGTTCACGTGGTATCGCCTGGAAAGCAAACCCTCCCAAACAGAAGCCAATCGGTGGACCACTGGCCAGTCTGTATTAATTACTTGCTTTAGAATCTAGTTGATCCATTCAACAGCTTAGCATAATAAATAAGCATAGTAACTCTGAAGAAACTCATTTTGACGATCTCAGTATTTCAATTACATGTATATGTCATCATGTACATTATCTTACAATAACAAAACTATAATATGCTTTTAACATATTATTGATCTTTTCAGATTATGTATTATCCTTTTATCATTGACAATTAACTGTTATCTCACGCCGCCAGTCATGTCGTATCATACTCTACACAGTAATTCATTCATCGTTGTATATACTGCCAAATCTGCCCCACTGACACTAAAACCACATTAAAATACATTATTACCAGGCTAATCTTATTAGACGTGTTTGTTAATTATGCTTTTCTGGGAGCCTACTGTATACATGTATATATAGCCAAAACGTGCCTCACTTAGCACAATCCTCCTAAGGAAGACTTAATTAAAGTCGAAATACTAAGATCATCAAAATACATATCTTCGGAGTTAATACGTTATTAATTATTACGTTCTGCAATGAAGGTAAATTGGAACGAATAAACATAGGAGCTAAATTAACTTACTGTTTGCTCGCCTTCAGAAACAGTAGTCCAAGGCGCTTGGATATAACATTCATTCCTCCAGTGACCGTCTTTATGGTAGTGGTAACATCGCCTGTAGACAGCCTATCTGCCGGAGTGTTATGAACGGCGTTGTTGTTCTCGAAGTCTGACTGGAATGCTATAAAATCTTGCAGGTATTGCTTAGCTTCTCTCGACCATAGCGTGCCCATTAAATCAAGATAACTGTCAATACAATGGGTTTACATGGATGTATATATAAAGACATGCGTGGGGCTTTACGCCGTACTGCGCGCTAGCGCAGCGTAATGACCAAGGAGTCACTCACCAATGTCGCTGTGAGTTCAAGTCCAGCTCATTCTGGCTTCCTCTCCGGCTCTACGTGGAAAGGTCTGCCACCAACAAACAGATGGTCGTGGGGTTTCCCCCGTTGCATGAGTGAAATATTCTTGAGTACAGCGTAAACACCAATCAAATAAATAAATAAATTTTACGCCGTACTTGGTTTTCATTTATATAGTGACAAGGAATCATTAGGTGTGTGTACATTTATTTGTGTCTTTTTGTGGCATTTCGAGTTCATGTTTCGAGCCATTCGTATAAAGAAATTGTCACTGGAACGGTGTTCATTTTTTTTTCTAGCTTTCAGCTCATACCCATGCTTGTAGAGAGGAATTCCATCCTTTGTTATGCCTTCTTCCACATTGGAGATTTTGTCGGGTTCAGTATTATTCATGGCGGATTGGTACAGTTTCCTGTCGAATCAAAGAGAGATAACTGATATTCAACGAGTAAATGTCAGTGCAATGCAGTCTTCGTATCTTTCCAGATGAAAACACATGTGGTTTTAAATATATATATATCTTTTCATGATACCTTTTCGAATTTGAAAAAAACTTATCACCAGCGCCATACTCAAGCAAATAGTTGAAATAGGTGAATTAATGCAGAAAGCATTGTGGTCTTTTCTATTTTACTAAAGTTAATGAATTGGTTTTATGTAATATTTAGCTGTCACGCGTCTCCTTTGTTGGGCCAGTCGCCGACGTATGCGACATATTCTTGAGTGCGGCGTAAAACATCAATCAAATAAACAAACAAATCTGTTTTATTAGCTTCATGTGTTATATACATGGGCACGAAGTCTGACGAGAGTTTACCAAAGCAGCTGATCCGGGTCTTTCGGTTCCCCTGGGCGAAGGTTGTAAGGGAGGTTATCGGTGAGGAGATCGGCAAATTTCAAATGTTTCCCTCTGAAATAATATGTCTTTTCAAAGCTGTCTCCTTTGAATACTGTGGATTTTAGTCTCAATTCTTCTAATAAGCCCACAAGGGTTTTGTGATTCTCCGGTTCATAGCGCATGGCTCCAAGGTCAATGGGAACGCCAGACGCTGTGGGTAGAAACACACTGAACATCCGACCCCCAATACGATCTGTGTTTTCAAAAATTCCGATTTTTAAACCTCGGTCTCGGAGTCTCCAAGCGGTGTAGGTGCCACCTATTCCCGCTCCAACAATAGCCACGTCCAAGCATCCTGTTTAATTAATTTGGTGCAAACATATAAAACATTATAACAAATATACCTACAAGGATATATATACATTTGAACCTGAAAACGCGTTCAACTGTATTTACATTCCGTTGATATGACAATTACAGAAACAGATCAATATACCTAGTGTAATTAAAACTGTCAGTACTATTATAGCTCTTGATAAAACCAGTGAAAGGTTTAGAGCTACATAAACAAGAAAAAAATAACTGCTGCACCGTAGCCGACACAAGATGAGACGCACATTGCATGGATACTATTACACTCAAGAAAATTTATCTGTTAAATTTAGCAGAAAATCCGACTCATACTAGAATGTACTCTTTATTTTGACACAACAGTGTGTCGTATTCAACATTATACCATGTTAGTCTAATAGAATCTTCATACAATATGTGTGTTATATTCAACAGAATAATCTGGTGCAATAACTGAATGCATTGTACCATCGCTCAGATAACAGACTTTCTGTTAAATTTAACAGATTATTTTTTAAGTGTGTAATCTCTTTTATTTCACTTTGGCGTTGTTATAATAACTCAGTAAAAGCAGTAAAAGTCGCCACAGACGCATGTGTGTTTTAACTTGTACCACATGGTCAAGGAATCCATCCCAAAGAAAAGGATGCAAAAAGGTAACGCCGTCCTCCTTTCCTTAAAACGGCCTTCGAAGGGCAATGTAGCACAACAATACATATTAAATGTAGCACCGCAATGTGGATCAGGCATGTCTTAGGTATGGTTTTCCTCCTTGTTGATTGGTCACAAGAGTTGTTGGCTGAATTACTAATTTTGATATCCATCCTAGCTTAGAAAGCCGTTTATAATCAGTAAAAAACTTTCGACGGCTATGACGTGTTATAAATTATACCATACCTGATTGCCGTGAATTGCGGGAATAAGGCGTGACGGGGAACCCTGTGAAAATATTAAAATAATACGGTATAGTTTTACTCAAAATAAAATTATTGCTAAACAAGCAGCAAACATTCATGAACAGTTCGATTTTGACGTTTCTGTTCCATTGTCAGTTCCATGTTAATGGAGCGCTGCATTATTACGCAGTATTACTAAAAGAACCACGTTTTTCTATTTCACGATTAAGTCTACTTACCAAGGAAATGAATCGCAAAGACGACCAAAATAGGTGACCTCATGTTCCCTGAAAAATGAAAGCAATGAGCAATCGTTCAGGGACTTCATAGGTTGCGGCTTGCTTTCCATTTCTTCTTCTCAAGATGCTTTCTCCTGAGGATTGTATTTATACGGCAAAATACCATGCCAAAACATAGTAAAAGCGTTAGTATTTGATATAGACATCAGTAAGCATTTCCTGACTAAGGGGAAGGACAAATGTATTTCTAGATATTTTTCGCACTGATTTGTTTTTTAATTTGAGCTGGATTATTTTAACTCTCTGGTCTTGAAGAGCAGGTTTTGAGGGTTACTGATACGTGTGTTTTTTGTGGGTAATGGCTGAAACTGTGGTGGTTACACATACTTGGAAACGTGGTGATGTCGGCTTCACTTCCGTCAAGCTGACACTTTCAGACTCTAAAAAGAGCCTAAGAGGATTCGGAGCTTGCGGATTTAGGGACTGAACGTCAACATCAACATTAGACGCTTCGTTGGGCCTAATTGTTAGAGCTTCCGCCTCGAAGTCGGGAGATCCGGAATCAAATCCAGGTCAGGGCAAACCAAAGACTTGCTTCCTCGCTGGACGTTCAACACTAAGAGATAAGAGCAAGCACAACAACACTGCATCGTCTCGTGTCTCACAATTTCCTGATGTAGTGTTGATACATGTTGATTTGTTAGAGTGGTTGTATGTCAAGCTCTCAATAGATTTCTTATTCAGTGTGATTACTATTACTTTTAGACCTTTTCGGAGGTGTGGTATGAGCGTCAACCTCGAAATCGAGAGATCTGGGATCAAATCCGGGTAGGGACTTACAAAAAAATTTTTTAATGGTATTATTGCTGCCTCGATTGGCGGTTAACACTGAGAGGTTAGAGCAAGGAAACAAGACTGGTTGGCCTGATGTCAGTATATAATGTTACTGGATGGGGTGGCATGTCTGGCGTTTTCGGCATGATACTTCAGTGGCAAATATCAATTTGGCAGCATAGAATCCCCTTGCGACTAGACGAGACAGTACGTGTACACACACCTAATGATTCTCCGTTGTCATATGACTGAAAAATTGTTAAGTACGACGTTAAACCATAATCACTAACTCACTCACTCTAAAGATATACAGTCTTTTTAATTTCACAGACAACAAACGTATATTATGAGGTAACCTGAGCAATCTATGTGCGACGACTTGAGCAGTACTTTTCCCACAGGGAAACCGTTTCAGCCTAAAATAATGTGGACCAAACCTCAGTGAATAGTTGTTCATTATTGCTTTGGCGATGACATTAGTGGGCAAACTGGTATCCCAGTACTCATAGGTTACAAGAGGACAATATTACATAATACGGTTCGGAGCCCACATGCTGTGGAATTACCCTCTTTTGATCTCTCGAATAATGTATCCCTCTTTTTAGATCACAAGCCCGGTTGCAGTGTTTCTTAGGCACTCCAATTTCCCTTGCCCATATGACAAAAGATTCTGAGTATATGACGTTAAAAACAACCAAATAAATAAAAAATAATAAGGGAAAAACAGGAAATGTGACCTATCAACCACATAGCCAACAACGAAAGATGTATGTTGGAGTCTTTCACCACTTCATCTGTAAGCTGTGTCAAGAAAGATATTTGTCTTCAAATGATGACATATCAGAAAGATAAAATGTAACATGTATATTTCGAATGAATACAGCAAAATCCATAATGGTAAAATGTAACCTGTCTTGAATACAGAGGTATATGTAGTTTCATACGATATAAGATCGACGGCGATAGCTTTGTGACTGAATTTTTCTTACAAGACATTCAAATGCTTGATGAGTGATGTCTTACATAGAGAATAGCTAAATTGGAACAAAGGTGTAGCTAAATAGCCTCTGGTGAATCATGGGCATGGTTTCATTGAAATTAGTCAGCTTTGGGTAAAAAAATGTGAGGTTTAGACTGTTTCATTTCCTTTATTTATTTATTTATTTATTTATTTATTTATTAATTTTTTGTTTATTTATTTATTTCGTGAGCTTTTAGCACCGTACTCACTATTCCAGTATTCCACTCAATTGTATGACGACGACCAGCTGGTCAGCACATATCCAAGTGAAGAGTGTCCATGCAGAAAGAGATTCGACAAAGAGATAAATGCGCTATACGATTTCCTCCCACCATAACTCTGGCCGCCCTCGGAAAAGTGAAATATTCTTGAGTACACGGCGTAAAGCTCGAATAAACTAATAAAATAACAAAGTGATTATGTCTCGCCACAGCACTGTATAGATCAACAAAGCCGTTTCCTTGGCAGCTTCGTTTATACGAAATATATTTTAGGTTTGGGATCAAACACCCATAAAATGAAAGAGTAAATACATCCAAATGACTACTTTGATTATTTTTAGATTAGCGAGCAAATATAGTTATATGAATTAACATGTATACCATGTGTCATATGCCCTGGCTACTCACCCAGTTCATAGACCTCCGGTTATAGCCTGAAGACGGTTTGCGAACATACGCTGCTCTGTGGAAAATTACAATGAATTCAAGCTTTATGCCCACTGTTTGTGTACATTCAGCTATTTACTACCCATGGCTGCACAAACCAGTAATCTGTCTAGACATCACGGAACTCTCTTTACACTTGTTGTTTAAACCTGTGGATCCTATTTTTTTATTAAACAAAATTGCGCAGTTTTTGCACTAGGACGTATAAGCCAGTGGACAATTGGCCAGTTGTATGGACAGCGTCCTCTACTCACGTGTTCTACAGTGCAAACAAACCGGTGTTTGTCTCAAAACTGCAGTTGCAGTCAACCTTACATGTAGTTATAAGGAAGTAAAAGTTGTTGGTTGTAAGCTAAAATGGGAATATATAAGTGCACTGAAGTGGATCATAAAGTTGTTGGTTGTAAGCTAAAATGGGAATATATAAGTGCACTGAAATGGATCATAATGTTGTTGTTTGTAAGCTAAAATTGGAATATATAAGTGCACTGAAGTGGATCATAAAGTTGTTGGTTGTAAGCTAAGATAGGAATATATAAGTGCACTGAAGTGGGTCATAAAGTTATTGGTGTAAGCTAAAATGGGAATATATAAGTGCACTGAAGTGGGTGATAAAGTTGTTGTTTGCAAGCTAAACTGGGAATATATAAGTGCACTGAAGTGGATCATAAAGTTGTTGGTTGTAAGCTAAGATGGGAATATATAAGTGCACTGAAGTGGGTGATAAAGTTATTGGTGTAAGCTAAAATTGGAATATATAAGTGCACTGAAGTGGGTGATAAAGTTGTTGTTTGCAAGCTAAAATGGGAATATATAAGTGCACTGAAGTGGATCATAAAGTTGTTGGTGTAAGCTAAAATGGGAATATATAAGTGCACTGAAGTGGATCATAAAGTTGTTGGTTGTAAGCTAAAATGGAAATATATAAGTGCACTGAAGTAGATCATAAAGTTGTTGGTTGTAAGCTAAAATGGGAATATATAAGTGCACTGAAGTGGGTCATAAAGTTGTTGTTTGTAAGCTAAAATGGGAATATATAAGTGCACTGAAGTGGGTCAAAAAGTTGTTGTTTGTAAGCTAAAATGGGAATATATAAGTGCACTGAAGTAGATCATAAAGTTGTTGGATGTAAGCTAAAATGGAAATATATAAGAGCAAGGAAGTGGATCATAAAGTTGTTGGTTGTAAGCTAAAATGGGAATATATAACTGTACTGAGAAATGAGTGCTAATGTTGTTGACTGGAATCTGAACTGAGAACATATATGTGCATTGAAAAGTAAATCTTAAAGTGCTTGGCTGTATAAGCTGAGCTGGGAATATATAGTTAATCTGAAAGCTGAATCATAGTTGTCGGTTCGAAGCAGAACTGGGAATATATAGGTTCGCTGAAGTGCATTCTGCAGCTGGTGGGTATAAACTGAAGTGAGTATATATGGGTGCACTGATGTGGATCCTGAAGCTGTTGGTTGTATATAAGCTGAGCCGGGAATATATAGTTGCACGGAAGTGGATCCTGAAGCTGTTGGTTGTATATAAGATAAGCTGGGAATATATAGTTGCACGGAAGTGGATCCTGAAGCTGTTGATTGTATATCAGCTAAGCTGGGAATATATAGTTGCACGGAAGTGGATCCTGAAGCTGTTGGTTGTATATAAGCTAAGCCGAGAATATATAGTTGCACGTAAGTGGATCCCGAAGTTTTTGGTTTTATATAAGCAGAGCTGGGAATATATAGTTGCACGGAAGTGGATCCTGAAGCTGTTGGTTGTATATAACCTGAGCTGGGAATATATAGTTGCACGGAAGTGGATCCTGAAGCTGTTGGTTGTATATAACCTGAGCTGGGAATATATAGTTGCACTGAAGTGGATCTTGAAGCTGTTGGTTGTATATAAGCTAAGCCGGGAATATATAGTTGCACGGAAGTGGATCCTGAAGCTGTTGGTTGTATATAAGCTGAGCTGGGAATATATAGTTGCACTAAAGTGGATCCTGAAGCTGTTGGTTGTATATCAGCTAAGCCGGGAATATATAGTTGCACGGAAGTGGACCCTGAAGCTGTTGGTTGTATATAAGCAGAGCTGGGAATATATAGTTGCACGGAAGTGGATACTGAAGTTTTTGGTTTTATATAAGCAGAGCTGGGAATATACAGTTGCACGGAAGTGGATCCTGAAGCTGTTGGTTGTATATAAGCTAAGCCGGGAATATATAGTTGCACGGAAGTGGATCCTGAAGCTGTTGGTTGTATATCAGCTAAGCTGGGAATATATAGTTGCACTAAAGTGGATCCTGAAGCTGTTGGTTGTATATAAGCAGAGCTGGGAATATACAGTTGCACGGAAGTGGATACTGAAGTTTTTGGTTTAATATAAGCAGAGCTGGGAATATACAGTTGCACGGAAGTGGATCCTGAAGCTGTTGGTTGTATATAAGCTAAGCCGGGAATATATAGTTGCACGGAAGTGGAACCTGAAGTTTTTGGTTGTAAGGTAATATGGGAATATATAAGCTGACGGAAGTGGATCCTGAAGTTTTTGGTTGTATATAAGCAGAGCTAGGAATATATAGTTGCAGGGAAGTGGATCCTGAAGCTGTTGGTTGTATATAAGCTAAGCTGGAAATATATAGTTGCACGGAAGTGGATCCTGAAGCTGTTGGATGTATATAAGCTAAGCCGGGAATATATAGTTGCACGGAAGTGGATCCTGAAGTTTTTGGTTGTAAGGTAATATGGGAATATATAAGCTGACGGAAGTGGATCCTGAAGTTTTTGGTTGTATATACTCTGAGCTCGGAATATACATACATGTACTAGCATTGAGGTGAAGACGATGGAATATACTGTATGCTCTAAACATAAATCGTTGTATTGAATTAAGTAAGACTGAACGTTGTGTGGTGAAGTTCTGAGCATATATAATTGAAGTAATGATTTTTTTTTTTTTTTTTTGATTGGTGTTTTACGCCGTACTCAAGAATATTTCACTTATACGACGGCGGCCAGCATTATGGTGGGTGGAAACCGGGCAGAGCCCGGGGGAAACCCACGACCATCCGCAGGTTGCTGGCAGACCTTCTCACGTACGGCCGGAGAGGAAGCCAGCATGAGCTGGACTTGAACTCACAGCGACCTCATTGGTGAGAGACTCCTGGGTCATTACGGTGCGCTAGCGCTTTAACCGACTGAGCCACGGAGGCCCCTTGAAGTAATGAAACGAGTTGCCCAGTGCACTAGGAGTGAGTGTGTCCGTGGGGTTTAACGTCGTGCTTAACCATTTTTCAGTCATATGACGACGAAGGAATCCATAGAGTGCATTTAATGTGCCTCCTTGTTGCAGGACGGATTTCCACCGCTCTTTTATCTAGTGCTGTTTCACTGAGACGCCTTACCGAAGGCAAGTAAGCTGACCCGCCATCATACTGATACGGGTCCACCAGCTGTTGCACGATCCACTTCATGCTGCACTGCACTAGAACAATGTATAGTTATGTTGAAGTGAAATTTTAAGATGATATTCGGAAGCTGTGAGCATATGTACTTGTAAAGCTGAAATCGGTTCGGTTGTATCATAGTCAATTCGAAAGTCGTTGCTTGGAAGTTGCATGGATATATAGGCCTACATGTATTTGTGTTGAAGTTAAGTCGTAAGTTATTCGACGAAATCTGGTAAAATAAACAAGAGAAAAACAAGAAGAAACAATCGGAAGGAATATGTCCACAATAATATGAACAGAAATTAATTGTTTGCGTTGTAAATAACTGCATATACATGTATCTCACAAAAGGATCCAGGCAAAGAGAATGGGTGCTTTTCATTGGATTTTCACGTATTACCAAGCGAAAACATGCAGTAACGTTCCAACATACACTGTGAACGAGATTTTGTCATTTACGTAGCAAATACCCGTGTCACGGAAACTAAACATAGACTGCAACAGCATTTAATAGGGTGCACGGAAGCTACAAAAAACAAAAGGTTTTGCTAAGTACACATACGGCTTATACTCTTGTAGCCTAGACTTCGTGACTTAATTACCACGTGCAAATACGGTCTGTTTAAATGTACACTTCTAAATGTATAATTTAAGCACGCTGCTGTACCTTAGAGTCACGAATTATGCCGTCTCGCCTGACTCAAAACGCACGTGAACTGCATGGTGGAAAGTTGGACAAGGATTCGAGGCTCAAATCAAATGCTACCGTGGTATTAAAGGTGAAAGAAAACATAAAAATGACATAAAACTCAGATAAAAGAGTTCGAAAAGTTATTCCTAAATGTGGTCTTGAATGTTTTTTCCGATTTTTTCTTAAGGAGAAAAAAGACACTTGAAAATAATTTTTGTATGGTGGATATTTGGGACCACGTTTTGGTATTTATAGTTTCTGTCTAATAATGTCATAAATGAGGATGTAACACAGGTTTAATAAATATTTTTGCACCAGGATTTGTTCTTTTCAGTTAACAAATGTATTAAACCTCAATTTTGATCATATTTATCTTTGTAATATGTTCATAAATATTATCATAATTTAGGTTAAATGCATGTTTCTATATAAACCACAAGTTTACATTCAAATAAATTTATTAGACAAGCATCACATCCTTATTTAGAACATTATTATGCAACAACGATAAATACCAAAAGTTGGTCCCAATTACCCACCATACAAAAATATTTTCAAATACCCTTTTCTCTTGAAACAAAATCTCATAAAAATATTAAAGTTCATATTTGCAATTCAGTTTTGACGCTCTTTCATCTGATTTTGTATTCATTTTTAGGATTTCTTCTCCTTTAACACCATCTATAAACAAGCTTTCATTTAAAAAAAATCTTTGTTTTATGAGTGCGGCCGTTGAAAATTACAACTTTGTGGGATATTAATGTGAGCCCTATTTGACCTCGGCTGTTTCCGTCACGCTTACTTCCATATGATCTGCACATTTAGGTAGGTTTTAAAATACTAAGACAAAGCTAAAATGAAGCATGCATTTCTGTATACTAAAAATCATACTAGCGTGTTGCATGGGTACTCGATTCAATTTGCTATATAACCTGCGTTATTCAGGAAAAGGGGTGAAGAAAGACATAAACGGTCACCATCCATTATTGACGTAATAATGGCTCAAGTCTCTGGGTCCAGTTGCTCAAAAGTGTATAAATATTTAAGTCCGGTATTAACTTTAGTCCAGCTTAAAGTGTCATCAACTTTGTATAAGACCGAGACTGGTATTAAGATTTAAACGTGACTTTACTTTTAATAATAGTTGGCTTTCGTAAATTGTTGTATTCTGATAAGATAGTGTGCAATATTCTCCAGAGTTTGGAGAGGCTAATTCGGAGAGTTTGGCAAAAAAGCGCAAGGCCAAAAACAAAAACCATTTTTCCTATTAGCCCAAATAATTAGCTTTCACTTTCAGGAAATACGTAATAAACTTCCCATTTATATTTAGCTTGTTTCATTATAACTGTTCAGAATTTAGAATGAGTTGTGTCCTCTCATAGAAGTGTTTAAATCAGCGTTCATCAATAAAATTGTTTCAGGTTTTGGTTAGAACCATGTTGTACATACTTTAAATGAAGATCATGCATGTGTATGAAGTATCATTAGAAACAAAGGTTGAGGCAGATTGTTTGTGTTTTCTGACATCACTTCTTGCCTAATTACCGTGACCCCCAAGCATCGGCGTGGTTCAAGAATGTGTACAAAACTTTCTGATAGTAACAGTGATGCAAAGCGAACAAACAGAGAGCAACGCAGGCGTTGTAAGGAGTATGAAGGTCTCTACGCGCTTCTGAAAGTGCTTTTATTGTTTATTTGATTGGTGTTTGCACCGTAGCCAGGAATATTTCAATTATAAGACGGCGGCTGGAATTATGGTAGGAGGAAACCGGATAAATCCCGAGCGAAACTCACAGCCATCCGCTGGTTGCTCTCAGTCCTTCCCACGTAGGGCTACAAAGGAAGCAGACGTGCACACGCCTACTGAAAGACCATTTATCAGATTATATAAAGTATATTTCACCCATAATTATACGTATATTTTCTCTGCCTGCGTTAAACCGTTTTTACTCGACCTGGTCGAAAACCCTCCGCCAAGTTTACTACAGTTCTTCGAAGATGAGGTGGGGCTGGATGTAAAGTTGCAGTGAGACGTTGTCACCAACCTCTTGGTGCCTTGATGTCTTTTTAAGGTATGAATTGATTTTTTAAAATTTGAATTGTTATTTTATCTGGTCCGTCCATTTTGGTACATTTCCGTACCAAAACAAATTAGACCCCAGTTGGTAGAGCGTCCGCTTCGGGACCGGTAGATCCAGGATCAATCCTTGATCGAGTCACACCTAAGACTTTAAAAGAGGAAGTTGTAACTTCCTCGCTTGGCGTTCAGCATGAAGGGGATAGTGCAACGACTGGTTGACCCGTATCAGTATAATGGCTCGGGCGGGGCGGCTTACTTGCCTTCGGTAAGTCGTCTCAGTGAAGCAGCACTAAATAAAAGAGCGGTGGAAATCCGTCCTGCAACAAGGAGGCACATTACACGTACATGCACCCTAAAGATTCCTTCGTCGTCATATGACTGAAAAATTGTTGAGTACGACGTTAAACCCCAAGCACTCACTCACTCAAATCAGAATGTTCAAGCAGAAGTGGGGTTCACACGCAAGATTTATCAGCACGAGGGATCAAGCGATTGTGGTCACGAAATATTATCGTGTTTTCCTTCATGTTTAAGACAGCACCCAACGTCCAGTTTTAGTCAGACGAAACGTCTTTTATTCTTTATACTGTAGGTGAAAGTCTGAAATATCGGACGAAAGAGTTGTTGAATCGCCATACTGAGATTGCTGAATGTCTCTGAATTAAATACTTCACTTTCTAAACACACCTACACATATACATAACCTTGTACCATACACGTTCATATCGTGTAAAGACAAGGAGTGCATTAGGTATCTGTGTAAGGAATATTTGTGGAATACAAGCCAATGTGAACTTTCTTCTTTTTTTTCAATTTATTTATTTATTTAATTGGTGTTTCACACCGATCTCAAGAATATTTTACTTATACAACGGCGGCCAGCATTATGGTGGGTGAAAACCGGGCGGATCCCGCGAGAAACCCACGACCATTCGCAGGTTGCGCCAGACCTTCCCACGTACCGCCGGAGAGGAAGCCAGCATGAGCTAGACTTGAACTCACAGAAGCTCCTGGGTCATTACGCTGCGCTAGCGCGCTAACCAACTGAGCCACGGAGCCCCCCCCCCCCCACCCTCCCGCTCTCCGTCCCTCTTTTTTTTTTTTCAAATCAATAATTCAGTTTCAATGTATTTGAAAAAAAGAGGCAATGCAGAAATGTACAAATGGGCCTAAGCACAGTTCTTAATGGTGTCATTTAATAAGCTTGACTATGGGAATGGTGTTGTCATATTTAACATTTTTTTCCACATTGTGGTGGGAGGAAATCGGGCAAATGCCGATGGAGACCAACGACCGCCCGAAGGCTGGTGCAGAATCAGATAATGAAGCTTTATAATGTACATCAAAATTAGTAAATTAGATTTCAGCACTAACGTTTTTCAAGTGCAAAACAAGCAGATCTGACGATTACATCTTTGAAATTAATTATGCCCAATGCGAGTTACATATACAATCTAAATATTTAGTAAAATCATTCGTATACTAGTACTGCTCGTGTAGTGTATTAATAGGACTATGGTCAGTCATTAATTGTGTATAGCATATGCAGCGAACTTCGCTCATAAGGTAGCTTATCATCGAATCAATGTGACAATGGGGCGCCCCAGTCGTCAAAATGGCAGCTGTCTCTGCGTATCACTGAATACAAGCCAAGCTTAGGACGGATTTTCGGGCAAAACTACAGCGACTCTCTTCGCCCATAAATGATTACCAGTATTTTATTTACTGTACATGATCCGCAAGGGATCGTTTAGTCTGTAGCAGAATAAACAAAAACCTGAAAGTGTGTACCTGCCTTGCACAATTCAGACACACAAACGATTTTCAAACGGTAAAAAATGATGAACGTTCGTTGTTTTCCTTGTATATAATGACGGAAGATGGTAGTCAATGTTCGATGACAGCACAATACAGTCAACTCTGCAGATGAATATCTGAGAATAATAAATAGCATATTGATACAAAAAGAACTCCTGTGTACGTGATCCGCTAGGCTACTCCTCACACTTCCGGTATATACATGGGCGACCCCTACTCGAAACTCTCATGAACGAGGGACCCGCAGAAGACCTACTGACATAAATGGTCAATTGGGGAAACATGCAATGTTCAAATATATGTTTACATATAACAACATATTTAGTCGTTTCATCACTAAATCAGTGAAATAGTTCAACATAATGTAGTAAAATAAGAATCTAAGTATTTGTGTGACGACAGAGAGAACACATACAGTTTAACACAGCAATAACTTTGGCAAGACTCACCGGGAATTGGAGTGTAGATTTCAGCAGAAGTCTCAGCTTTGTTAAGATGAAAATCATCTGCAATTCGTTTATAATGATCGTTGTCCCGCTTGGATGCCCCCACTCTACCCAAGGTGGCTTAGCCTTTTTTGTTTTGTTTTGTTTTGTTTTGTTGTAGCATGGGTCAAACACAAAAGACTGCAGTACAGCGAGTAAAAGCAGAGCATCGACCACAATGCGAAGTTAGCAAGTGGTCGCTATAGCACAAAGCTAAACTGGATGTACCCACGTAACGCCCAGCTTCGCTTTAATCTAATCCACGTGGACAAGTCACTAAAACTAACAGTTCGAACCCTAACTTACTTTTGGTATCCACCCATGTCTTGAAACACCCGAAATGCAAATATGTCAAAGCCAGCATTGGTAAACAAATTTTTCAACAGTAAGCATACAGAGACAGAAGGAGGCTTTTTTCTGCAGTAGAATGACTGGGAATTGCGAAATTACCAGAAATTTACAGAATTAATTACTTTATTACACTTGTCTATGCTGAAGCACTTTTACAGTGCATACGAGAGTTTTAATTATTTCCATAACCTTGTGTTTGCTGTTATTAAAGAATATAAATGTGTGATGAATTAAAAAAGGAAAAGTAACTAATTGCCCTAATCAATAGAAAAGAAGCTGCGTCGTAGAATACGACGCACACTTAATCGCCCTAATTAAAGAAGAAGAAAAAAAGATGCAAGAAAAGAATTTTTTCGCTATGAGAAAGATGAGACATCTAAATATCACGAAGTCAAAAGATCAGAGGAAATAAAGTATGATGAGTTTACATGCATGTGTATAATGGCAGTACAAGAAAATATTAAAGACAACCTTGACAGATTTTGGAGTTTTATAAAGAAAATAAAAAGGGTAAAGACTGTTTACCTGGTATTGTAGCAAATTACAGAACGGAAGCTTGACCCCTGGAGAACATCTGAAATGTTGGCTATTTTCTTTTTCCAAAATGTGTTTAACGTAAAAAGTCCCAGCGAATATGCATACGCCGATATCGTTACGGCTGTAAACTACGTTCTATAGTCCCTTGATTTATCAACTGATGGAATACAAGAGAGTCTTAAGAACCTAAACCCACACAGAATTCGTGGATATGTTTATGGCTCCAGGATGACGAAGCGATCTTAGACGTAAGTCGGCATTTCAAACCACTTTAAAAATGTTATTTCTTAAGTAACAAGGTCAAAATATTGCTTGACAAGGTAAATTCTTGGGAAGTTATTGTACAACAAATTTCACCTAAAACAATGGATACGAACATATTAAATTTTAATGATGGAAACTTTGGCTTAAGTCTAAGATCACTTCGTGATCCCCGGGGCCTGGTCTGTTGTTAAGAGAGTTTGCATACGAGCTACGTTCCTTTAAATATTCTGTTTAACTTGTTTAACTTGTTTAACTTTAATATGTAAATTATCACTCGCGATCTTTTTTAACCCGTTTTTTATGTAGATTGATTTTTAGACAAAACATCACAAGAAATAGGCCAAAAATAAATGAATTTCATGCAATATATAATCTACGCAGATTTTATTAAAGCATCCGACACTGTCATTATCTTTTAACTTACAAGCTTCATCTTTATGGTTTTACTGGAGAAATTCTAAACCGTATTTCAAGTATATAGGGGGCAACGAGTGGCTTGCCAAGGGCTTTTGGCCATACTGGCAAGTTGTGCTGCCCAGGGTGTCACAGAGTTTGATTTTATAGGGCCGCTGTATTTCACCATTTTCGTCTGTGATTTGGCGTTGGTTATACAATGTTCTGAGTGCATTTTAGTTGTGGATGTGGATTAGTTGTGGGTGATAACAAATTGGTGTCAAATTCAGATAACTGTGATCAACTGCTCTCAAAAAAATAATCTGTTAAATTGAACAGTCTGTTCTCTGATTGATGCTAGAATGTATTCCGTTGTTGTAGCAGATTATCTGTTAAATACCGCACAAATATTCTGGTAAATCAACATAAGGACTCTATTAGACTAACATGATGCTATGTTGAATATAACACAGTATTATGTTATAATAACAGAATACATTCTATCATCACTCAGGCAACAGACTTTCTTTTAAAACCTGACAGATTATTTTTTTTGAGTGTTCAGAAACACCATTTTTAAATGATTCGATTTGATGATATCTCCTTGTTCCTCTCCTTATATCTTGCTATCATTTACTACTACATACAACTGGTGTGTCAAGTGGAAGTTATAAAGCTTAATAAATCTTAATGTTCATCCGTTGACTTTTCTACAAGTTAAAAAGGACAAGCTTCAGCATGAGTACAAAATGAGTACGGTGACTGTTGTTATAGACCGCCTAATGTTGTTAAACATCTTGGCATTATGTTACCAGCAAACTGTACATTTAATGTTACACAAGATCCAAAGCTAACAAAAAGTTGGGCTTTATTCAAAGAAGATGTTACCTGTTTGTGGTCAGGTGGAAACCCACGACCAGATTGCTGGCAGACCTTTCCACGTGTTATTTGCTTGTCACCCACAAAAACCATACATGTATAGGGCAGGGTTATCCATGAATACAGTCTGTATGTATATCAATATTAAACACACAAGACTTCGCATCTCGAGATTGAAATTTTATTATCCTGATTTGAATTAAAAACTGCAGAACATCAGACATATTTTCAGGTGCACATTGTACACATGACTTAAGTTTTTATTCTAAAATTACCGTCTAATACAAACATAATCAATCCTACCTGCATGCTTCACACCTTTGTGTTACCTAGGATATGCTTTGGGACATTAAGATAACATTGTTCAAAATAGATTCTAATAAAATTCTTGTATTAAACGTATACACGCATACACTACATAACATTGATATAAAATTCTGAATTGATGTTTTAAAAAAAATGTATCACAGAACAGCTATGTAGCACAAACAATGCCATGGGGAAAATTTAATCTACACTTTAAATAAATGACATGTTATTAACACATTATATACACAACTATCACTTCCACCTACCCTCAAAACACAGCAACCCCCAACACAAACACATATCTCGACATCTTAACAAATACCTGCAAAAAGGTAACTTATTTCCTAACATCTTCATATAAAAATGGCAAGGTTCTGTTTGTGTATATGATATAGAAGTAGATATAACCAAAATTTTAATAACCAGCATTTAACATTCTTCCTGAGCTAGAAACCAACAGCTTAAAACTACTTACATTGCATTTACCTGTCTTTCATATTTAGTACATGTGAATGATTATTTCTGTCTTTCTTTTTTTTCATTTGTTATTATATATATATATATATATATATATATATATATATATATATATATATATATATATATATATATATCTGAACGACATCAAATTTGTACATTACGAATCCAAATGAAGTTAAGTTTGGGGCATAATAAAATGGTAATTTAATGTCAGATGGTTACTGGTACCCCATGGCTTCAGTGGGTAACCGTGGGAATCCTGTGGGTGCTGGTGCCCCACTGTGATGCCCTAATGGTGGGGCCCCCGCTGGATATGGTCCTGCCGATAGGAATGTGGTGTTACCCGGGTACTCACGGTCCTGTTCATAGGTTCTGTCAGGAGGGTATGCATAGGATGGATGGCCAGTATACACAGACGGTATCACTCCTGCATTGGCTGTTATCGGCATTTCAATGTTGCCATGGCCCTGAAAATTGCCGCATATTAACACAAATATTACAGGTCTTTTAATTTTCATACACACATGCTTGACTGGTGTTTGAAGTCATATCCATGATCTATAAAAGTTCAGGAAGTGGACGAGAACAGGATGCAATTAAAGTGTGAGACCTAGAAGAAATGCCCCAAGAGTGTATGAGGCTATGAGTGTATGAGGCAATGCTAATATGAGCCTATGAGGGTATACCCTAACGCTATGCTATGAGGCTATGAAGGTACAGGTTAAGGCTACGCTATGAGGCTATGAGAGTTCTAAGTTTAGGTTATGCTATGAGGCTATTAGAGTTCTAAGCTAAGTTTATGCTATGAGGCTATGAGAGTTCTAAGCTAAGGCTATGCGATGAGCCTCTGGGGGTATACCCTAACGCTATGCTATGAGGCGATGAAGGTATAGGCTAAGGCTACGCTATGAAGCTATGAGAGTTCTAAGTTAAGGTTATGCTATGAGGCTATGAGAGTTCTAAGCTAAGGCTATGCCAGGGCCCTCTGAAGGTATAAGCTAAGGCTATGCTAAGAGGGTATCAGCTAAGGCTATGCTAATTACAGGTTATGGGGGTATATTAAAGGCTTTTCTAATTTGAAGTTATGGATATATGATGCAATGAATTAATGTATGTATGCTTTGGGTTTCACATAGTACTTAACAATTTTTCAGTCATATGCTAACGAACATGACGCTATCATAATGAGGCTATGGTAGTGTAATGCTATGTGATGATATCAGCGTATCTCATAAAGAGAGTTTATGAGATTCATCATGGGATGTGTGACTTCAAGACTATCAGATTATCAGGGTACATGAAAGAGGCTCTAGAGGGTATGTGACTATGAGAGTCTAGGCTACAAGAGAATGTTTTCAGGGTATGTGACTATTAGGATATCAGTCTATAAGGATATGGGTACTATGAGGTTCTAGAGGGTATATGTGCCTATGAAGATATCAGTGTACTATGAATGTGTGAGGTTCTGGAGGGTATTTAGCCATGAGGGTATCAGACTATGAGTATGTGAGGCTCTGAGGGGTATGTGACTATGAGATATCAGACTATGAGTGTATGGGGCTCTGGGAGGTATGTGGCTATGAGGATAGCACATTATGAGCATATAGGGCTCTGGAGGATATGTGGCTATGTAAATATCAGACTGAGTGTGTGAGGTGTGAGGCTATGAGGATATCAGGCTATGAATGTATGAGGCTCTGGAGGGTATGTGACTATGAGGATATCAGACTAAGTGTGCGAGGCTCCGGAGAGATTGTGGCTATGAGGATATCAGACTATGAGTGTGTGAAGCTCTGGAGGGTGTGTGGCTATGAGAGGTATGTGGACATGAGGATATCAGACTATGAGAGTATGAGTGTATGAGGCTCTGGAAGGTATGTGACTATGAGGATATCAGACTATGTGTGAGGCTCTGGAGGGTATGTGGCTATGAGGATATCAAACTATGAGCGCATGGGGCTCTGGAGGGTATGTGGCTATGAGAATATCAGACTGAGTGTGTGGGGCTCTGGGAAGTATGTGGCTATGAGGATATCAGACTATGCGTGTGTGAGGCTTTGGAAAGTGTGTGGCTATGAGGGGGTATGTGGCTATGACGATATCAGACTATGAGCGCATGGGGCTCTGGAAGATATGTGGCTATGAGTATATCAGACTGAGTGTGTGAGGCTCTAGAGGGTATGTGGCTACGAGGATATCAGGCTATGAATATGTGAGGCTCTGAAGGTCATGTGACTATGAGGATGTCAGGCCATGAGAGTATGAATGTATGTGGCTCTGAAGGTCATGTGACTATGAGCATATCAGACTATGAGAGTATGAATGTATGAGGCTCTGGAGGTATGTGACTATGAGCATATCAGACTGAGTATGTGAGGCTCTGGAGGGTGTGGAACTATGCAGATATCAGACTATGACAGTATGAATGTATGAGGCTCTGGAGAGTATGTGACTGAGGATATCAGACTGTATGAGGCTCTGGAGGGTATGTGACTATGAATATATCAGACTACAAGAGTATGACTGTATGAGGCTCTGGAGGATATGTGGCTATGGCAATATCAGACTGAGTGTGTGAGGCTCTTGAGGATATGTGGCTATAAGAATATCGGACTGAGTGTGTGAGGCTGTGGAGGGTATGTGGCCATCAGGATATCAGGCTATCAATGTGTGAGGCTCTGAAGGTTATGTGACTATGAGGATAGACTATGAGAGTATGAGCGTATGAGGCTCTGGAGAGTATGTGGCTATGAGCATATCAGACTATGAGCGCATGGGGCGTGTGAGAATATAAGACTGAGTATTTGATACTCTGGAGGGTATGTGGCTATGAGGATATCAGACTGAGTGTGTGGCTATGAGGATTTCAGGCTATAAATGTATGAGGCTCTGGAGGTTATGTGACTATAAGGATATCAGACTACGAGAGTATGAATGTATGCGGCTCTGGAGGTTATGTGACTATGAGGATATCAGGCTTTGAGTGTGTAAGGCTCTGGAGAGTATGTGGCTATGAGGCTATCAGACTGTGTGAGGCTCTGGAGGGTATATGACTATGAGCATATGAGACTATGAGAGTATGAATGTACTCTCTGGAGGGTATGTGGCTATGAAAATTTCAGGCTATGAATGTGTGAGGCTCTGGAGGTTATGTGACTATAAGGATATCAGACAACGAGAGAATGAATGTATGCAGCTCTGGAGGGTATGTGACTATGAGGATATCAGACTTTGAGTGTGTAAGGCTCTGGAGAGTATGTGGCTATGAGGATATCAGACTGTGTGAGGCTCTGGGGGTATGTGACTATGAGGATATCAGATTACGAGAGTATGACTGTATGAGGCTCTAGAGGGTATGTGGCTATAAGGATATCAGACTATGAGTGCATGGGGCGTGTGAAAATATAAGATTGAGTATTTGATGCTCCGGAGGGTATGTGGCTATGAGGATATCAGACTGAGTGTGTCAGGCTCTGGAGGGTATGTGGCTATGAGGATATCAGACTATGAGCGCGTGAAGCTCTGGAAGGTATGTGGCTATAAGGATATCAGACTATGAGTGCATGGGGCACGTGAAAATATAAGTGAGTATTTGATGCTCCGGAGGGTTTGTGGCTATGAGGATATCAGACTGAGTGTGTGAGGCTCTAGAGAGTATGTGTCTATGAGGGTATCAGACTGAGTATGTGATGCTCTGGAGGTGTGTGACTATGAGGTATCAGACTAAGTGTGCGAGGCTATGGAGGGTATGTGGCTATGAGGATATCAGGCTATGAATGTGTGAGGCTCTGGAGGGTATGTGACTATGAGCATATCAGACTATGAGCGCATGGGGCGTGTGAGAATATAAGACTGAGTATTTGATGCTCCGGAGGGTATGTGGCTATGAGGATATCAGACTGTGTGAGGCTCTGGAGGGTATATGGCTGTGAGGATATCAGACTATGAGAGTATGAATGTACTCTCTGGAGGGTATGTGGCTATGAAAATTTCAGGCTATGAATGTGTGAGGCTCTGGAGGTTATGTGACTATAAGGATATCAGACTACGAGAGAATGAATGTATGCGGCTCTGGACGGTATGTGACTATGAGGATATCAGGCTTTGAGTGTGTAAGGCTCTGGAGAGTATGCGGCTATGAGGATATCAGACTGTGTGAAGCTCTGGAGGGTATGTGACTATGAGGATATCAGACTACGAGAGTATGACTGTATGAGGCTCTAGAGGGTATGTGGCTATGAGGATATCAGACTATGAGCGCGTGAAGCTCTGGAAGGTATGTGGCTATATGGATATCAGACTATGAGTGCATGGGACGTGTGAAAATATAAGACTGAGTATTTGATGCTCCGGGGGGTATGTGGCTATGAGGATATCAGACTGAGTGTGTCAGGCTCTGGAGGGTATGTGGCTATGAGATATCAGACTATGAGCGCGTGAAGCTCTGGAAGGTATGTGGCTATAAGGATATCAGACTATGAGCGCATGGAGCATGTGAAAATATAAGACTGAGTATTTGATGCTCCGGAGGGTATGTGGCTATGAGGATATCAGACTGAGTGTGCGAGGCTCTGGAGGGTATAGCTCATAGGCTATGAGGATATCAAACTGAGTATGTGATGCTCTGGAAGGTATGTAACTATGAAAATTTCAGGCTATGAATGTGTGAGGCTCTGGAGGTTATGTGACTATAAGGATATCAGACTACGAGAGAATGAATGTATGCAGCTCTGGAGGGTATGTGACTATGAGGATAGCAGACTTTGAGTGTGTAAGGCTCTGGAGAGTATGTGGCTATGAGGATATCAGACTGTGTGAGGCTCTGGAGGGTATGTGACTATGAGGATATCAGATTACGAGAGTATGACTGTATGAGGCTCTAGAGGGTATGTGGCTATAAGGATATCAGACTATGAGTGCATGGGGCGTGTGAAAATATAAGATTGAGTATTTGATGCTCCGGAGGGTATGTGGCTATGAGGATATCAGACTGAGTGTGTCAGGCTCTGGAGGGTATGTGGCTATGAGGATATCAGACTATGAGCGCGTGAAGCTCTGGAAGGTATGTGGCTATAAGGATATCAGACTATGAGTGCATGGGGCACGTGAAAATATAAGACTGAGTATTTGATGCTCCGGAGGGTTTGTGGCTATGAGGATATCAGACTGAGTGTGTGAGGCTCTGGAGGGTATGTGGCTATGAGGGTATCAGACTGAGTATGTGATGCTCTGGAAGGTATGTGACTATGAGGTATCAGACTGGGTGTGCGAGGATGTGGAGGGTATATGGCTATGAGGATATCAGGCTATGAATGTGTAAGGCTCTGGAGGGTATGTGACTATGAGCATATCAGACTATGAGCGCATGGGGCGTGTGAGAATATAAGACTGAGTATTTGATGCTCTGGAGGGTATGTGGCTATGAGGATATCAGACTGAGTGTGTGATGCTCTGGAGGGTATATGGCTGTGAGGATATCAGACTATGAGAGTATGAATGTACTCTCTGGAGGGTATGTGGCTATGAAAATTTCAGGCTATGAATATGTGAGGCTCTGGAGGTTATGTGACTATAAGGATATCAGACTACGAGAGAATGAATGTATGCGGCTCTGGACGGTATGTGACTATGAGGATATCAGGCTTTGAGTGTGTAAGGCTCTGGAGAGTATGCGGCTATGAGGATATCAGACTGTGTGAAGCTCTGGAGGGTATGTGACTATGAGGATATCAGACTACGAGAGTATGACTGTATGAGGCTCTAGAGGGTATGTGGCTATGAGGATATCAGACTATGAGCGCGTGAAGCTCTGGAAGGTATGTGGCTATAAGGATATCAGACTATGAGTGCATGGGGCGTGTGAAAATATAAGACTGAGTATTTGATGCTCCGGAGGGTATGTGGCTATGAGGATATCAGACTGAGTGTGTCAGGTTCTGGAGGGTATGTGGCTATGAGATATCAGACTATGAGCGCGTGAAGCTCTGGAAGGTATGTGGCTATAAGGATATCAGACTATGAGCGCATGGAGCATGTGAAAATATAAGACTGAGTATTTGATACTCCGGAGGGTATGTGGCTATGAGGATATCAGACTATGAGTGCATGGGGCGTGTGAAAATATAAGATTGAGTATTTGATGCTCCGGAGGGTATGTGGCTATGAGGATATCAGACTGAGTGTGTCAGGTTCTGGAGGGTATGTGGCTATGAGATATCAGACTATGAGCGCGTGAAGCTCTGGAAGGTATGTGGCTATAAGGATATCAGACTATGAGCGCATGGAGCATGTGAAAATATAAGACTGAGTATTTGATACTCCGGAGGGTATGTGGCTATGAGGATATCAGACTGAGTGTGCGAGGCTCTGGAGAGTATAGCTCATAGGCTATGAGGATATCAGACTGAGTATGTGATGCTCTGGAAGGTATGTGACTATGAGGTATCAGACTGAGTGTGCGAGGCGGTGGAGGGTATGTGGCTATGAGGATATCAGGCTATGAATGTGTGAGGCTCTGGAGGTTATGTGACTATGAGGATATCAGACTACAAGAGTATGAGCGTATGAGGCTCTGGAGGGTATGTGACTGAGCATATCAGACTATGAGTGCATGGGGCGTGTGAGAATATAAGACTGAGTATTTGATGCTCTGGAGGGTATGTGGCTATGAGGATATCAGACTGAGTGTGTGATGCTCTGGAGGGTATGTGGCTATGAGGATATCAGACTTTGCGTGTGCAAGGCTCTGGAGGGTGTGGGACTATGCAGATATCAGACTACGACAGCATGAATGTATGAGGCTCTGGAGGGTATGTGACTATGACAATATCAGACTATGAGTGTTATGCTCTGGAGGGTATGTGGCTATGACAATATCAGACTATGAGTGTGTGAGGCTCTGGAAGGTATGTGGCTATAAGGATATCAGACTTAATGTGTGAGGCTCTGGACGGTATGTGGCTATGAGGATATCAGACTAAGACTGCATGAGGCTCTGGAGGCTATGTGGCTATGAAGATACCAGACTGAATGTGTGAGGCTCAGGAGGGTATGTGGCTATGAGGATATCAGACTAAGAGTGCATGAGGCTCTGGAGGCTATGTGGCTATGAAGATATCAGATTATGAATGTATGAGGCTCTGAAGGGTATGTAGCTATGAGGATATCAGACTATGAGTGCGTGAGGCTCTGGAGGGTACGTGGCTATGAGGATATCAGACTATGCGTGTATGAGGCAGTGGAGGGTATGTGACTATGAGGCTATCAGACTATGAGTGCTTGAGGCTCTGGAGGGTATGTAGCTATGAGGATATCAGACTATGAGTGTTAGGCTCTGGAGGGTATATTATGCGCTCATATGTCTGTATATTATGTAATTCAGCCAACATAGTAATTCCATCCTTGAAAGTGGATATAGGTGGAAAGGTGCTGTAGCTGCATGCATGAGTTGACAATGATAAATATGCCTAACTGAAACCCACATGTCTGCAAAATTCCATCCTTGAAAGTGGATATAGGTGGAAAAGTGCTATAACTGCATATGAGTTGACAATGATAAATATGCCTAACTGAAGCCCACATGTCTGCAGGATTTCATCCTTGAAAGTGGATATAAGTGGAAAGGTGCTATAGCTGCATGCATGAGTTGACAATGATAAATATGCCTAACTGAAGCCCACATGTCTGCAGGATTACATGTATTCTAATTATAAACTTTATCCAACGAGCCGAGGCCTCCGTGGCTCAGTTGGTTAGCGCGCTAACGCAGCGTAATGACCCAGGAGTCTCTCACCATTGCAGTCGCTGTGAGTCCAGCTCATGCTGGCTTCCTCTCCGGCCGAAAGTAGGAAGGTCTTCAGCAACCTGCGGATGGTCGTGGGTTTCCCCCGGGCTATGCCCGGTTTCCACCCACCATAACGCTGACCTACCGTCGTATAAGCGAAATATTCTTGAGTACGGCGTAAAACACCAATCGAATAAATAATTAAATATCTAACGAGCAAACCCAGCCAGTAAAATGTTCATCCATGTCACTCTCTGTTAGCAGAGCACATGCCTGCATTTGTGCTGCAGGGAGAACAATTACCTGACATAACACATACATGCACTTTAACTCTACCTTCTGCAGGGTGATGAAGCCGAGGAACATGCAGACTCATAAAGTGTCTAAACTTCAGAACTGTTTGCTGAGTTACATATGTGAGTCTATCATTGAGAACATTTACATTTCAACCCCATGAGTAGACGCGAACTGTCATGGTGCAGGTAAATATTATTGTTTAGGTCACAGCAACTTAGATTGTTGTTTTATTGGCAGAATAAAGCTTTTTCCAATATCGGAGGAAGGTATATAGGAGGGCGTAAATATAAAATATTTATTTATTTATTTGATTAGTGCTTTACGCCGTACTCAAGAATATTTCACTCATACGACGGAGGCCAGCATTATGGTGGGTGGAAACCGGGAAGAGCCCGGGGGAAACCCACGACCATCCGCAGGTTGCTGCAGACCTTTCCACTTATGGCCGGAGAGGAAGCCAGCATGAGCTGGACTTGAACTCACAGCGACCGCATTGGTGAGAGGCTTCTGGGTCATTACGCTGTGCTAGCGCGCTAACCGACTGAGCCACGGAGGCCCCTAATATAAAATAAATTATGACTCATATAATTCGTGGGAAATGTGAACTGCCATGACTAGGAGAGCATTTTTTTCCTGTTGAAAACATTCACATGATCAGAGAGCTTTCAAAATCATCAAAAGATCAAGGTCAGACAAATTTTTTTTTTAGTTCATTTTAGTTGCAATTTTTATTTTTTAGTGTCAGCTCACAAAAAATAAAAATTGGCATTGCCTTGAAATTAAAGCTAACATATCAGGCTTGGGATGTAAGGTCGGGTGTGGTGATTTTCTCCAGGCTCTGTGTTTAAATCCTAACCACCCTATAAAAATGAGTATATGGCATAAAATATAACAATTAAAGAAATAAATAAATGTACTTACAGGTGCCCTGGATTCTTGTTCTGCCAGACTCCCATACAGGTGGGGCTCCAGGGGTCGACACTGTGTGTACAGACCGCCTAATGCTGCGTAACCTTGGTGACCACCAGCCGCCATTTTATCACCCACGCGAGATTGAACCTAAAACGTATTTGTGATATTGGTATTAAACTAAGCATTGTGCTGCTTCCAACTAGGCTAGCAGAGAAAAATATACATCCAGATTAAGTTAATTGTCTGCTGTGACTGACAATTTCCTCTTTTCACTCTTTATACTATGATGCTATTCATAACTTATTAATTTATACAAAGCAAACACCAAACATTGACACAGAAGAGTATAAATTAATTCTTTTGCATAACATACTTTCAGATACTGTTACAATGATTTACTAAGCTTGATATATAAAGAATACAGCATAAAATGACTTAAAAGCTCTCCTCAAAAAATGTATTTTTTATTACAGGCACTAGAGTGTAATAAAATACTGGTATTACTTTTGGTTCTGAAATTTATTGTTATCCAGCAGGATATCATCTCATCTTACATATACATGTATGAAACCAAAAGATTATTTGTTAACTTATAAAAGTTTTGGGAAAAGGCTATAAATTTTAACTCAATTGTACACGAAAAAAGGGCAGCCTGAACAAGACACTTGACTAGTACAGCGATTATATAAAGCAAACAGAACAACTCAGACAAATTATTTTATATGTTGAAGTAGATCTGTTTATTTTTGACCACAATATGGTTAAAATACTGCTCATCGAGGTGGCAAAAAAACATAATCTACATTAATTCTTTCTATGTGTAGACGAATATGGTAAATGACCTCAAAATTTTATCTCACTTTTAAAGGCAAATAAAGTTCACATCTTCCAAAAAAACCTCAAAGCACCTTTCCAAGATCAAAAAACCTTTCTAGATTCGGTAAAATGTGTACCTTTGGGCAAAATTTTAGATTATTTACTATAACCTAGCTGTGTATAGCACGAAATTGACCCTTATATTATGTGGCATCCACTGAAGAAAAACAAAACACAGTAAAACAACTTGGAAAAGGAATCACAACTCACAGTATACAGTATATTACGAGCATTGTATTTATCCATCTGGAAAGGGAAACAACTGAGGATGTATTCCTCGCCCAGTTTTGTCTGGCTGTCAGAAAGAACCCTGGGGGAAAAGAAAAGGACATGCAAGTGAGATTTTTGATTTTTTTTTTTTTGGATTGGTGTTTTTTACGCCGTATTCAAGAATATTTCTTGATTAATACTTAATACTTATACGACGGCGGTCAGCATTATGGTGAGTGGAAACCAGGCAGAGCCCGGAGGAAACCCACGACCATCCGCAGGTAGCTGACAGACCTTCCCACATACGGCCGGAGAGGAAGTCAGCATGAACTGGACTCACCGCGACGGCATTGGTGAGAGACTCCTAGGCCATTACGCTGCACTAGTGCGCTAACCAACTGAGCCGCGTGGGCCCCACATGCACGTGAGAGAACTTATTATAGTATTCATGAACTGCTTATAAAATAGAATACTGTACATGTATGTGTGATTTAGATATCTCATTGCTATATTTGATTGGTGTTTTGTGCCACAGATCTAGTAAAATAAAAAAAAATAATAAAACAAAAAGCAAAACAAAAGAAAAAAAATAACAGCAGTATTATGATAAAGGTTAAGGATATCGGGCACAGCTATACCACAAATGTGTCAGCTCAAGCTATGGTATTTCTTCACCATTTCAAGCATTAAAAAAGCAACTTTGGGGAGTTGTAGTTACAAATAATTTAACCTTTCATTGTGTTTCTTAAACAGTCTATGTCTATCAGTGATTGCAGTAGATACATGACCTCCATTGCTGTACTGTAAACCTCAAAATACAGCTGTAAAAAACCTGTTACACAGCAATAGAGTGAATTTAATGAACTAGCGAGATCAAAATGACCATTTAATAAATGTAAATGAACACAGGATAAACAATCCCATACCTTTTCACACAATGAAGGGCAGTTAATTTGTCACAGGAAACACTTATTGCATTGATTATCTCCCTTGCTTCCTGGCACGTCATACGCACTAATCTCTGGAAGAAGCAAATACATGTATAAACAAAAGTGTACTTAAATAGTAATGGAAATCTAACATTTTCAAGTACAAATGCCCCTGCAATAACAAAAACATGTTTACATGTATTTGTTTAATAATAGGAATAATTTATGATGAATTTCATTTAGAGTGTTTTTGGGCTGGGCTGACTGTGTGCACATCAAAGTTAATGTATCTCTCGGTACCATGTTTTATACAATTCACCATTTTATTTACTCACTGGTTCCATGATCTTTATAGCCTGCACTTTGTCAGGTGGTGAAGCAAACTGATGGATCACTTGGGCAGCCTAAAATAGTAAAAAAAAAAAAAAAAAAAAAAAACACAAACTCAATGAAAACAGATCATTCTGATAATATCATACTATTTAGATGCATACATGTATGCCGAACAACATGCAGGGTTAACAAACAATGGGTGATTGATTGGTTAATTTACTGGACTGGTTGATGTTTATGTCAATTAATACTCGGTAAAGAACGGTCTGGCCCTGGGTTCACAAAGCGATCTTTGATTTAAGTCAAAATTTTAATCATTAAATTTGGTATGTTCCTTTCCATTATAATACATGCAGCTGAAATTTGTTCAACAATAAGCCTGAATTTTATTTTTGACATTGTTAGATCAGAAATAACAATTTTAAAGGGGATTAGAAATTTAGAAAACATTTTTTTATTAATTTATTTATTTATTATTTTTAGGGGCCAATTGATGTTTATGTCACACTCAAGAATGACTAGATTTAAAAATGGAAGAAACCAGACTGGAGGCAACAGCATCTTAACAAATTCTAGGCAAACCTGTGCTTATTAAAACTTTTGTTTCTTTGCATTAGCCCTAATAATGTAAGTTTCTTGTCAGGGCAAGTCGAGAACTAGTTTGAAATGAGCAGACTGATTCCATGGTGAAGAGTTGACATTATGGCTTTAACATTTTATGACTTGACAAAAACCATCACTAATGCATGTACACATAGAGATTTTAAAATCATATTTATGATGACAGAGTAACAGTCACTCACCTGTGAGGCATTAAAGTTACCCGGAGAACTAAACAGGATTTCCAGCTTTTTATTATTTCCTGTTGTTTCCTAAGAAAAAGGAGACAGATTGCATTATATAACTCAACATTATGCACATGGACATAAGTGTTTTGAATGCTGAAAACAATTTTTTCATGTTATGAAATGTTCTGCAGTCACAGACTATCTTACTTAATTTCAAGTCTTATCCTCATAGAAGCAGCAATTTTTCAGATTTCGCTCTGGGTGTTGTCTTGTGCTCACCCAACAAGGACTGTCAGAGTGTATATATGCATACTGCTACAGTGTATATAAGGCCTGTTTTATTGATTAAACAGGTTAAGACCATAACCCCTAAATAGAGTAAATTAAGTACTCAACTGTTAAATTAGACACATACAAATTGAGACTTGAGCAAAGCAATTTAATTTTTATTTAAACTACCCGGCATTGAGTTAAATACAATGCACAATCTAACAATGCCCCCTGTACCGTGGATGTATTCAGATATTAATTTTTTATATGTATATACGTTCAGTCTCTTTGAAACAAACATACTATTTCCACTACATGGGAGTTGCAAAGCTGAGGTTGCTGTTCAAAGTGTGTTGTTGACTAGTTCACTTAAATTAAAGGCCGATATGAAGTCGCTGTGACCATAAGTTATCTTATGAAAATAATCGTCAAACATCGCCACAATCGACGCTTGGGTTAAAGTTTAAAGTATTAAAGTTCCTCGTGCTTTGTTGTTGTTGTATTAATACAGCCACACAGCTTGGCAACTAACACCTCTGGTTCCAACATTAACGTTCAAAACTACTTACTTGTTCAATCGCTGCGATAAGAGCCGAAAGGCCCTGGCTACTCATTGGATCTTTGGCCATGTCTGTTGATTACAGCAAAGTAACCATTAACACAGATTTTGAGCGACTGCTCCAGCGATTTTGACGTCTTCGAAGCGTGCTTGGTTACCAACGGGAAATGCGAGAATAGGCAACGGCGCGTGCGCAATAAAGTGTGACAGGCTCTTACACAGTGCTGCAAGTCTGTTCATTCTCTTGCGTGTTTTAACCCGCGGATGTCGCTGTATTGGCCTACTGGCATCCTACATAAAGGCCTACATGTGTAAGCCTACACGGATCAGTGTAGGATAGGCCTACGTAGGGCCTATATTGTACACCGGAACCCAGATGTATCCCTGTTCTGTGAATATATAAATGTAGTGTAACGGGAAGTTTACTACTTGATTCACAAATGAATTTGATGACACAGTTTTCAATCAAAGATCCTCTCACATGGCTACGGGTTATGATTCTTTACTGGTAATCCGATAAGCCATTTTTCAAAGGCATATCTTTGAGAATGGGTTCACCTGTCCCCAAAATGGCTGAGTCAGATTTTATGTATGTAGACAGTTTGCATGTTTACACTATAAACTCTCATTGGACCTCTTCTTCAACGGGCTATATTAGATATTAAAATTATCAAATTGACGACGAATTGCTTTGACTGCATAATTAATTGATGTATACAGTTTTTAACTGAGTACATAGTGAGTGAATTGGAATGGCGGCACGCATGATAATTTCTGCTCTAAATGCAGTACAGGATTTTCTTTTGCTTGATAAGGCTTATGTCTTACTTGCACAAACAAGTTAGAGAAAGCAAAAATAAATTTCATAGTCTGTCTATGGAATGGTCAGTATTATTTTCATTGCACAGATCGGGCAGGCGTGACGGAGCTCTCGTTAAGTATCGACATAGCCTAATGCATTTGTATTCGAGGTGGGAAATTTCACAGAATAAGAATTCTGCCTTAGATTTTTTTATACACTGATTATTTAAGTAATTAGATTTGTAGGCATGGCACAACCTGAGTCGTTAAACTATTTTGTCAATAATCAGGCTGTTTAAACCTTTGACACTATAGTGAAGAGAGTCCATCATCTGTCATGTAGTCGACCTTTCGCCCAGTTCCAGCAACCATAAACTCCTCGCCGCGGCGTATAATTCTTGAATTTTCATCGAAAAATCAAATATATGAAATACACTCTGGGTATTATCAGCAGATAAAAAACGCTTGACAATTGGCGAGTTCCTGACGAATATCAACGCGAGTGTTGTCGGCTGCTTATTGTCAGCATTCACGGCCACGTTTTTCAACACTCAGCATTCAAAGTCTCAAACAAAAATGTGAACGCAGGAGAATAAACATATTCCACGCTTGTATATAGAGAGAGCCAAGATTCTGGAGCTAATTTTATGACTAACTTGACCTGGGCACAAAAGAATGTGCCCGGAGATTAGGCTATAATCCACCACTCTTCCTCGTCCCCTCCGGATACCTCTATACAAAGATCAAAGATGAGTATATACTCAATAAGAAGACTTCTGAGACATTGGCATCAAGGCCGAGTCCTAACGAAGACAGCAATCCACTTAATCAGCATGCGGTGTCTTCAAAAGAAAAATGATGAGTGAGCCAGTGAGACATTGGCATCAAGGCCGAGTCCTAACGAAGACAGCAATCCACTTAATCAGCATGCGGTGTCTTCAAAAGAAAAACGATGAGTGAGCCAGTGAAAATAATTAGGACGTTTTGACAGTGAGTACTTTTACTCAAGAGATTTCGATATAAATGGGTGAGTACAGTTCTGTAGTCATCAGCTCAGAAGCATTAACCTACTTTGATTCGCGAACAGTATTCAGCCGACAAGATTTCAACATGGCCGCCGAGAAGAGCATCTTCAGTGCTGTGGTAACAGACCATTCAGTGGAAAGAATACTGTCCCACACCTATGGTAAGCTTTTAACGTACGTGATTGTAATAAATAACTGTCTAAATTTGATTAACAGAAAACTGAAATCTAAACGATATTTACAAAATGCCTCAACAGATCCCTGAGCATATTTTGGGTTATTATGGTTTTAGATTGTGTGAAAACGCTTCCAGACACCCCCTTGTCGAATCCAAAGAGACCACGACGAAGCCCGACTGTGTTTTCCGTCGCTCAGAAAGAGGTTTTGGATGCAGCCTTTGAGGCTGATATGTACCCGGATGTTAACACCAGAGAGAGACTGGCTGAGGAGCTTGGGGTGATTGAATCCAGAATTCAGGTGTGTATAGATAAATATTAAGTTACACAACATCAGATTGTCTTGACGCTCGTTTCATCGATTAAGAAATATATTTGCGACGATCTATTGCTCAGGACTAACGGACAAGTGTTCTTTCTCTGTTTTCCAGGTGTGGTTTCAGAACCGACGATCCCGCTTGCGTCGTGCTATGAAGATGAAGTTTCATTACGTCAGTAAAAGGTGTGCACCAATGCCCGTCACGACCCTGACTGACACAACCAGCTCTACACCAGAAAGCCAATTGTACCTTCCGTACATGAACCCAGTCAGTCAGCTCCTTCCGTACAGTACATCCGCCCACTGGTCACACGTGCTGCCCTCTATTTCAGTTGCTTACCCATTGCCTCACCAGACCTTGCCGTACTGTAGCGCCACTGGGTGTACACCGACCATGTTCCATAGGGGAATTTATAACCAGTCGACATTAACTGTGACAGACTCTTTGAGAACAGCGGAGACGAGAGTTGCAGACATGATGTCATCCACAAGTACATCTTCGTCCAATGACTGTTATCTTGTAAGCTCCACAGTTCCTTAGACATCAGTTTGCTTCTTAGTAGACGCGCAGTGCTTTGTTTTGCAATGCTTCTTTTTATATTTCATAGAGTGCTTTCTTACTTGTCCATCTCATCTGTATTTGGGATAAATAAATGAATATACAACAAAATCACCGCTTCTCTGTGTTATTCTACTGTGATATCAGTTTGGTCGAAACAGCTCAAATTACATAATTACATACAGGATACATTGAAACATGATAGAGAAATTTTCAACATGGTAATATAGCATAATATAAGATGTAGCAATATTTATCACGATTTTATCGGTGAATACCGACGTGTAGCAGTCGTGACATTAAGTACGTGAATGCAGAATGAAAGGCAGCAAAATTTAAACGGCACGTACAAATAATCTTGTCGGTTAGCGCGCTAGCGCAGCGTAATGACCCAGGAGCCTCTCACCAATGCGGTCGCTATGAGTTCAAGTCCAGCTAATGCTGGCTTCCTCTCCGGCCGTAAGTGGGAAGGACTTTCAGCAACCTGCGGATGGTCGTGGGTTTCCCCCGGGCTCTGCCCGGTTTCCACCCACCATAATGCTGTCGCATAAGTGAAATATTCTTGAGTATGGCGTAAAACACCAATCAAATAAATAAATAAATACAAATAATCTTACTGAACATTTGTCATAATATCTTCTTTTGTAAATTAAATGACTGTTTCCGTCGACAAAGAATCGTCGCTGAAAGAAAACTAAGAATGAATGAATGATTATGGCTTAACGCAAGAAAGCTAAGATGTCTTTTTGTTCAGTTAATTACCATCCTGTAACCTGACAAGTGAGTCGGATCTCAGATAAATCTCTGAATGCCTTTTGTAGAAAAGCGTATCTGCTTATAACCAAAGGATCGTAATCCGAAGCCGTGTGGGAAAATTACTGAATGGAATGTCTGTGATGAAACGACCTTTAACACACTGTGTTCTTATGTAAATCCATTTGCGGGGAGGAAAACAAGCCATATGGATAATGCTGTGTTTTTATTTTGATTCTGAAATTTAAAGCATAAACTATTTGTGTGTCTCATATCCATGTGCTATGGAGGTATCGCCTTAAGCTAAAACCAGCAAATATACTATAGATTCTAAAGTCCTGTGAGAAAACAAACCATACTTGATGATGTAATTGGCGTACAGATACGCACACAACATAAAAGGCACACGAGTTCTAAGAACATTTAAACACAACCTAAGTCAAAACTATCTCTCAAAGACATCTCCAAATTCCTATCTGGAAATTATCGGTTTAAGCTGAAAAAGTCAATGAAATTTCCCTTGTGGAATACATACGCGGCAGGCTACATAGGGCTATATGTATGGAGAGCCCTGTTATGCGAGTAAGACATTACCAAACAAAAGAAATATTATGCTAGTATTCACGGCAAAAGTTTGTCTGCAGCAATTTTCTCACTCCTTTGCTCGCCAGCTTACCAATTCGCTCACGTACCCACTTACTACGTGGTCATATGATTACTTTGCACATGACCTAAGTATTCAGTCGATCGAATTCAAATGCCTGTAAATTTAATCATATAATTTATTGCAGAATCCATTAAAAAGAAATCCGATGGTAAATATCAGAATAAAGAAAACGATGTGTTAACATGAAAACTGTCTGTGTGCACAAAATACGTCTTAGATATTTTGAGGACGTCTTCTTTTCTGCATTAAGTTCATATTTTACTCAAAATTGAAGCCTCTCTCAAGGCAAAATAACATGGCTTTCTGCTCGACTATTTGCCATTGTGTATGTTGACAAGTAAGTACCTTCTCAAAGATATCTCCAAATGCCTTTGACAAAAAGTTTATCCGATTACTGAACTGAAGGATCATAATCCGAAGCCAGGTGGTTCGAATCTCAACTAAACCCCTGAATGAAGATGAAAGTTGAGTATATACTCAAAGATAACACTTACGAGACATTGGCGTCAAGGCCGATAAACAATAATCCCCTTAACCGTCATGCGGTGTCTTCAAAAGAAAAATGATGAGTAGGCTAATGAGCCAATGAGAAGAGTTCAGAACTTTCACTCAAGAGATTTCCATATAAAGGGGTGAGTACAGTTCAAAGGTCATTTCTGGTCTCAGAAGCGGTAACCAACTTTAATTCGTGAATACTATTCAGCCGACAAGATTTCAACATGGCCGCTGAGAAGGGCATCTTCAGTGCTGTGGTAACAGACCATTCCGTGGAAAGAATACTCTCTCGTACCTATGGTAAGATATGACATAATTTTAAAAATTACAGTCTAAACTGGTAAAACAGAAAGTTAAAATGTAAACCGTACTTGTTTTTTGCGCAACGATATTTACAAAATGGTAAAAAATATTTTTGGTTATTATGGTTTTAGATTGTGTGAGAACGCTTCCAGACATCCCCTTCCCGGTTCCAAGAAGAAGATCACGACGAGGCCCTACTGTATTTTCTGTCGCTCAGAAAGAGGTTTTGGATGCAGCGTTTGAGGCTGACATGTATCCGGATGTTAACACTAGAGAGAGGCTGGCCGAGGAGCTTGGAGTGACTGAATCCATAATTCAGGTGTGTATAGATAAATATTTAGATACGTTACACAACATAAGTTTGCCTTGAAGCTCCATTCATTGATTGAAGAAATATATTTGGACGGTCTATTTCACTTCACTAAAGGACATGTTCTTTCTGTTTTACAGGTGTGGTTTCAGAACCGACGGTCGCGCTTGCGCCGTGCTATGAAGACGAAGTTTCAATCTCCCAGCAGAAGGTGTGCACCAATTCCCGTCATATCCCAGAGTGACGTGCCGAGCTGTACACCGGAAGGTCAAATCTACAATCCGTACATGTCCGTGCAATCCGTACATCAGTTCGTGCCGTTCTCTACATCCGCCTATTGGTCACCCGTGTTGCCCTCTGTGTCAGTTGCCTACCATTTACCCCAACAGACCTCGCCGTACTGTACCTCCCTCGAGTGCACATCGACGATGAACCCGTGGATCCCTTACTACCTGTCGACGTTACCTGTGACAGACACTTTGAGAGCCGCGGAGGCGAGAGTAGCAGATATGACGCCATCCACAGATTCATCTTCTTCCAATGACTCCTATCTAGTTAGCTCTACGGTCTCTTAGACTTAAGTTTCTTTGTCGACGCTCAATACTTTATTTGGTAGTGCTTCTTTTTGTATTTCATAAAGTGCTTTCTTCCTTGTTCATGTCATCACTTGTGCGCATGCTTTTTGAGACAATTTTCATACAATGCTTACCACTCCTAATCTATTGTGAACAGTGTGTATTTTACATAAATAAATGAATATGCAACACAATTACTGCTTCTCTTAGTGTTATTCTACCTGGTGAACTGTGATATCAGTTTGATCAAATCAGATCAATTTACACAATTATATACGGAATACAGTAGGACATGATACAGAAATTTTCAACATGGTAGTACTAGATGTACAAAACATGGCAGTATTTATCATGATTGTATCGGCGAATACCAAAGTGTAGAAGTCGTGACATTGAATACGTGAATGCAGAATGAAAGGCAATAAAATATAACTTGTCCCTACAAATAATCTTACTGAACGGTTGACACAATATCTTCTTTTCTGCATTAGGTGACTGTCTCGGTCCACAAGGACCCCCCTCTCAAAGAAAACTAAAATGGCGTTCTGCTCAGTTAATTACCATCCTGTACTTGACAAGTGATTCAAATCTCAAATAAATATCTAGATGGCTTTGTAGCATGGCTTATCGGCTTACAACTAAAGGATCAGAATCCGAAGCCATGTGTGAGGACTATCGTAGTGGAATGCCTGTGAAGAAACGACGTTTAACGCATTGTGTTCATATGTAAATCCATTTACGTTGACTTAGAATACATTTGAAAAGAATAAAACAGATCCTTTAGATGATGTTGTCTTTTAATTTTCAGGAATGTTTATCTCATGGGCGGTCCTCCACACATAAAGCTGACCTCTACCGTATAAGAGAAATTTTGTTTTCATAAAGGCATTAAACAACAACCAATAAATATACTAAGGACTCCAAAGTCCTATGAGAAAACAAACGATATTTGACAAAGTACCGGCGTACAGATACACAAACGACATTAATGGCAGACCAGTTCTACGAACATTTAAATGCAATTTACGACAAAACCATCCCAGATATATCTCTAAATGCCTTTATAAAATGGCTGATATCGATCAAGTTTTAGAAATCAGTGAAATTTTCCTGGTAGAATACACATGCGCAGTGCAGATGACCACACGTTAGTGCACGACCCAGAATAATTACCAGTCATATTTTACAATGAAAATCTTCACGAAATAAACAGCCTTCCTGGTAAAAAAATAAATTCAAAATTTGTTGGCTTTTGCGTTTCAAAATATTTGCGAGGAAATTTTTGAGGAATTGAACAATCGTTTCAACCGTGATAACGATGTCATTGACGTTGGCGTTCTAATTTTACCCTCTACGCTAAAGTCTTTCGTATGAGCTAAACCTGCATAAACAGGGAGATTGCTGGCGGACTATTAAGTGATGAAGTTGAATGCCTTGATATTGTCTTCATGTAAATGTTTTTGAAATGTGATCACTACAGAGAATTTTGCGCATTTTTTAGAGTAGATACATTTACTAAATTGCATTTAACATCGTAAACGATGTACACAAATACAAGAGAAATAAAACTACGCGTAAACATGATCGCCTTTGCCTATGTAAGCACAAAAGGTCATTGGCCGGCCGTTTTAGAGCGCTTTTCATTTGCCCAGGAATATGACCTTAAACTCCACGTGATAATCGTTTTCAGATGACTGCAAAGTATGACAAAATGTTCAGGGATAAACTAATATGTCGTGTGATGACGGCATTTGGACACTGTAGTCTACTGTAGTCTTTGGGAATTGGTTTAGGTTTCAGGAAAAAAAACAACAGTTGATGATCTCACTGAAAATCTTACTCCTGTTTAGGAGAGAAATGAATGTTGGGTTGAAATGCTGTATAAGAGGTACTTCAGCTCAACTAAATGGAAGAGCCCCTCAATTTTATTAATTGGGTGCCGTCCCATGATTTCTTTATCTCTACAGTGTAAAACACTAATAAATTCAATAATATTTGGATATGAAAGTATCTGAGTTTGATATAACTGTATAATTGCTTTCACTCAGGCTTAATTCGGCCCAGTTAACGTTACTGCCATAACTATGACGCTGAAAAGGTCTTTTCCACATAGCTTTACCTCGAGCGTTTGGAGACTATATAGGTTTGTGTAACTTAATTATTCATAATTGGCAGTGTAAAGAGAAAACGCGAACATTAGCTTCAACGTTGTGTGCATCAGTTTTGTAGCCGTACTGTAGAGCCACCGTGTGTACATCGACCATGTTCCATTGGGGAACATATAACCAGTCGACATTACCTGTGACAGACACTTTGAGAACAGCGGAGACGAGAGTTGCAGACATGACGTTATCCACAGCTACATCTTCATCTAATGATTGTTCTGTTGCTAGTTCCGCAGTCCCTTAGACATGAGTTTGCTTCTTAGTAGACGCTCAGTGCTTTTTTTTGCAGTGCTTCTTTTTGTATTGTTTAAAGTGCTTTCTTATTTCTTCATGTCACTTCTTGCGGCCATGCCAGATTAGAAAATTCTCGTACAGTACTTCTAACGTTACCACTCCTTATCTATTATAAACAATCTGTTTTTTCGGATAAATACATGAATATCCAACAAAATCACTGCTTCTCTTAGTGTTGTTATTCTACTTGGTGAACTGTGATATCAGTTTGGTCAAATCAGCTCAAATTACATAATTCTATACAGAATACAATGCAAAGATACAGAAATACTATGCTAGTGTTTAAGGCAAAACTTTGCCTGCCGCAATTTTCTCACTCCTTTACTCGCCAGCTTACCTATTCGCTCACTTACCCACATATCATGTCGTCATATGATTAAACATAATCTAACTATTCATGACCCCTCTCAAGGTAAAATATCACGGCTTTCTGCTCGATTATTTGCCATTGTGTATGTTGACAAGTGAATACCTTCTCAAAGATATCTCCAAATGCCTTTGAAAAAACGCTTATTGGATTACTGAACTGAAGGGTCATAATCCAAAGCCAAGACAGATGATTTTTGATGGAATGCTGTGTCACCACCACAACCACCCATCTTAGCACCGCCCCCCCCCCCCCCCCAACCTCACCCCCCACACACGCGCGTTCACTCTAACTCGCCCCCTTCGGATATCTCTATTCAAAGATCAGAATTGAGTATATACTCAAACATGAAACTTGTGAGACGTTGGTCGATTGGTCAAGGTCGATTCCCACCAACCCATTTTATAAGAAAATAATCCATTTAATTATCATGCGGTGTCTTCAAAAGAAAAATGATGAGTAAACTAATGAGCCAATGAGAAGAGTTAGGACGTTTTCTCAGTCAGTACTTTACTCAAGAGCTTTCCATATAAAGGGCTGAGTACAGTTCAGAGGTCATCTTTAACCAACTTTAATCCTTGAATACTATTCAGCCGACAAGATTTCAACATGGCCGCCGAGAAGGGCATCTTCAGTGCTGTGGTAACAGACCATTCCGTTGAGACAATACTGTCTCGTACCTATGGTAAGGTTTGACTCTACGTAATTCTAATAAATTACAGTCCAAACTGGTAAAACAGAAAGTTGAGGCGTAAACTGTACTTTTTTTTTGCGCAACAATATTTGCAAAAGGGCTCAACATATCCCTAAACATATTTTTGGTTGTTATGGTTTTAGATCGTGTGAAAACGCTTCCAGACATCCCCTTCCCGGTTATAAGAAGATCACGACGAGGTCCAACTATGTTTTCTGTCGCCCAGAGAGAGGTTTTGGATGTTGCCTTTGAGGCTGACATGTACCCGGATGTTAACACCAGAGAAAGGCTGGCCGAGGAGCTTGGAGTGACTGAATCCAGAATTCAGGTGTGTATAGATAAATATTAAGATACGTTACACAACATTAGTTTGCCTTGAAGTTCGTTTCGTCGATTTAAGAAATATATTTGTGACGGTCCATTGCTCATAACAAGTGTTCTTTCACTGTTTTCCAGGTGTGGTTTCAAAACCGGCGATCCCGCTTGCGTCGTGCTATGAAGATGAAGTTTCAAGCTGACAGTAAAAGGTGTGCACCAATGCCCTTCACGACCCTGACCGACCTGTCGAGATGTACAACGGAAAGTCAACTGTACAGTCCGTACATGAACCCAGTCAATCAGCTCCTTCCGTTCTGTACATCCGCCCAATGGTCACAAGTGCTGCCCTCTATTTCAGTTGCCTACCCATTGCCTCACCAGACTTCGCCGTACTGTAGCGCCCCCGAGTGTACACCGACCATGTTCCATAGGGGAATTTATAACCAGTCGATACTACCTGTGACAGACACTTTGAGAGCAGCGGAGACGAGAGTTGCAGACATGACGTCATCCACAACCACATCTTCGTCCACTGATTGTTATCTTGTAAGCTCCACAGTGCCTTAGACATCAGCTTGTTTCTAAATCGACGCTCGGTGCTCTGACAGTGGTTCTTTCTGTATTGTTTACAGTGCTTTCTTACTTGTTGATATCACTACTTGTGCCTGTTTAGATTATTCTCGAAGAGTACCTCTAACGTTACCACTCCTAATGTATTAATAAACAATCTGTATTTCAGATGAATAAATGAATATGCAACACAATTACTGCCTCTCTTACTGTTATTCTACGTAGTGAACTTTGACATCAGTTTGGTCAAATCAGATCAAGTTACACAATTATATACAGAATACAATACAACATGATACACAAATTTTCAACATGGTGATATAGCATGGTAACACAACATGTAGAAGTGTTTATCTGTAGTTAAATGTCTGTAAAGAAACGACTTTTTACACATTGTGTTTACATGTAAATCCACTTGCTTTGACTTTGTGTACATTTCAGAAGAGAGGGTGCGGGCAAATCTTATGGATGATGCTGTGTTTTATTTGATTTGATTCTATAGTTTAACGCCATATTATTTGTTTGTCTCATATCCATGTGCTATGGAGGTACTCTGCGCACACCAATTATCCATAAAGTTTCACATAAAACTGACCCTTTACCGTATAAGTTCAACTTTTTTGTTATTGCCTTAAGCAACAACCAGTAAATATACTACGGGCTCCAAAGACCCGCGAGAAACCAAAGGAAATGTGACGAAATATTGGTGTACACAGATATGCACATAATATTAAAGGAGGACGAGTTTTACGAATTTACGTCAAAACTATCGGTAAAATATATCTCCATATGTCTGTCTTCAAATTATCGGTTTGAGTTGTAAAAGTCAGTGAAATTTCCTTTGTGGAATACATACGCAGCAGCCTAAGGCAATATCTATGGGGATCCCTGTCAAACTCATCTATCTGCACAATGAGAAAAGTTCATTTTGCTTCCTGCAGCTTGTAGTAAATTCTTGTGCGAGTAAGATATTAGATATACGAAACAAAGAAACACTATGCTAGTATTTAGGCCAAAGTGTTTCCGCGCAATTTTCTCACTCCTTTATTCGCCAACTTACCTACTCGCTCACTTACCCACTTACTATGTCATCATTCAAAGAGTTTGTGCATGACCTAATTATCCAGTCGATAAAGTTCAAATGCCTGTAAATTTAATCATGTTTTGTAACATAATTCATAAAAAGAAATCCGACGGTAAAGATATAGAATAAAGAATACGTACAATGTGTTAACACGCAAACTGTCTGTGTGCAAAAAAATGTGACTGAGCTATTTTGAGGACGTCTTCTTTTCTGCATTAAGTTCATGTTTTACTCAAAATTGAAGACCTTCTCAAGGCAAAGTGTCACGGCTATGTGCAAGATTATTTGCCATTGTAAATGTTGACAAGTGAATACCTTCTCAAAGATATCTCCAATGCCTTTGAAAAAACGCTTATTGGATTACTAAACTGAAGGATCATAATCCAAAGCCAAGGACAGATGATTTTTGATGGAATCCTGTGTCACCACCACACCCCACCCACCCTTCTTAGCACCCCCCCCCCCCAACCTCACCCCACACACACGCGCGTTCACTCTAACTCGCCCCCTTCGGATATCTCTATTCAAAGATCAGAATTGAGTATATTACTCAAACATGAAACTTGTGAGACATTGGCGTCAAGGTCGATTCCCACCAACCCATTTTATAAGAAAATAATCCATTTAATTATCATGCGGTGTCTTCAAAAGAAAAATGATGAGTAAACTAATGAGCCAATGAGAAGAGTTAGGACGTTTTCTCAGTCAGTACTTTACTCAAGAGCTTTCCATATAAAGGGCTGAGTACAGTTCAGAGGTCATCTTTAACCAACTTTAATTCGTGAATACTGTTCAGCCGACAAGATTTCAACATGGCCGCCGAGAAGGGCATCTTCAGTGCTGTGGTAACAGACCATTCCATGGAGACAATACTGTCTCGTACCTATGGTAAGGTTTGACTCTACGTAATTCTAATAAATTACAGTCTAAACTGGTAAAACAGAAAGTTGAGGCGTAAACTGTACTTTTTTGCGCAACAATATTTGCAAAAGGGCTCAACATATCCCTAAACATATTTTTGGTTGTTTATGGTTTTAGATCGTGTGAAAACGCTTCCAGACATCCCCTTCCCGGTTCAAGAAGAAGATCACGACGAGGTCCGACTATGTTTTCTGTCGCCAGAGAGAGGTTTTGGATGTTGCCCTTTGAGGCTGACATGTACCCGGATGTTAACACCAGAGAAAGGCTGGCTGAGGAGCTTGGAGTGACTGAATCCCAGAATTCAGGTGTGTATAGATAAATATTAAGTTACACAACATATGTTTGTCTTGAAGTTCGTTTCGTCGATTTAAGAAATATATTTGTGACGGTCTATTGCTCATAACTAACGGAAAAGTGTTCTTTCTCTGTTTTCCAGGTGTGGTTTCAGAACGGCGATCCCGCTTGCGTCGTGCTATGAAGATGAAGTTTCAAGCTGACAGTAAAAGGTATGCACCAATGCCCTTCACGACCCTGACCGACCTGTCGAGATGTACAACGGAAAGTCAACTGTACAGTCCGTACATGAACCCAGTCAATCAGCTCCTTCCGTTCTGTACATCCGCCCAATGGTCACAAGTGCTACCCTCTGTTTCAGTTGCCTACCCATTGCCTCACCAGACCTCGCCGTACTGTAGCGCCCCCGAGTGTACACCGACCATGTTCCACAGGGGAATTTATAACCAGTCGATACTACCTGTGACTGACACTTTGAGAACAGCGGAGACGAGAGTTGCAGACATGACGTCATCCTCAACTACATCTTCGTCCAGTGATTGTTATCTTGTAACCTCCACAGTGCCTTAGACATCAGCTTATTTCTAAATCGACGCTCGGTGCTCTGACAGTGCTTCTTTCTGTGTTGTTTACAGTGCTTTCTTACTTGTTGATGTCACTACTTGTGCCTGTTTAGACAATTCTCGAACAGTATTATAAACATCTGTATTTCAGATGGAATAAATGAATATTCAACACAATTACTGCTTCTCTTACTGTTATTCTACCTGGTGAACTGTGATATCAGTTTGATCAAATCAGATCAATTTACACAATTATATACAGAATACAATACAACATGATACACAAATTTTCACATGGTGATATAGTATGGTAACAAAACATGTAGCAGTGTTTATCGGTCGTGGAATGTCTGTAAAGAAACGACTTTTACACTTGTGTTTACATATGCAACAAAATTACTGCTTCTCTTGGAGTTATTCTACTTGGTGAATTGTAATATCAGTTTGGTCAAATCAGCTCATCTTACATACCGGTCACATATACAGAATACAATGGGATATGTTACAATAGGAATTCACAAGGAATCCCCTCTCAAGGAAAACTAAGATGTCTTTGTCATCAGTTAATTACCATCCTGTAGTTGACAAATCATTCAAATCTGAAATAATACCGGCTTTGATGGCTTTGTAGAATGGCTTATCTGCTTACAATTAAAGGATCATAATCCGATGCCATGAGTGATAATTATCGAAGTGGAATGTTTGTGCAGAAATGCACTGTTTTAAGGAAAACAGAAAACAGATCCTTGAGATGATGTTGTGCTTTAATATTCAGGAATGTTTATCTCATGGGCGGTGGTTTACTTCCTGCAATCCACCTGGAAAACACATGCGCAGTGTTGTAATAAACTGTTGTCTTCCTCTCACTCTGCAAGTGACCGAACGTCAGTGCAGGACCCAGAATAATTACCTATCATATCTTACAATGACAATCTTCACGAAATAAATAGCTTTCGTTATAAAAAAAAATTTTCAAAATTTGTTCGCTTCTTCTTTTCAAAATATGTACGAAGAGATTTCTGAGGAAATAAACAATCGTATCAACCGTGATAACGATGATAGTTTCGGCATCGAACAGTTCTAACAAAAACGTAACACTCGCTACACTACACGGCACCCCGAAAGGATTGCTAATTTGGGATCGGTTAAAATACGTGTCACCTCGGCACTGAGAGACCAGAACCTGGGATTAATATAGACTATATCTGTCTATCTCAATCCCAGGTTAGAGCAAGGGAACAGGACTGGTTGGCCTGGTGTCAGTATAATGTATCTCAGTGGGGTGTGGTGTCTGGTATTTGGCATGATACTTCCGTGGCGAAAGCACATTGAATGTATGTAATCGCCCTGGTACAAGAAAGACACAGTTTATGTACAACGTCTATTAGTTCGTCGTTGGCATATGACTGAAAAATTGTTAGGAACAACGTTAAACCCAAGTATACGTACATAAATACATACATACACAAAATATAAGAGATATTAAAAAAATGAAATGTCAGGATGAGAATGGGAGAATCAGAATGTGTTTGATTTACCAGGAGTGAAAAATATAACTCCTGTTTAATATAATCTGACACATCACCACCACCCGTTGAAGATCCTCTTTCATGGCCATATGTTACTCAATACGTGACAAAATTAGGCCACCTCCCCAAATAGTTTTACGACACTGTCTATATGTGACCTCTGTCGTTCAAGTTGTTTCGCTTTATGGCGTACAGCGAAACATACTGAGGAAGCTTCCCCGGAAATTGTCACTCATAAACACGTAGACAATGAAATTAACAGTTGCATTGACAGCGTCGAAAATCGGATAAATGGAGAAAAAGATTTTGAACAGTTGTGAGTTGTAGCCAAAGAAATTGTAGCCGGGCAGGCCATTACCTAGGAGAGTGTGAATGAGGGCGGGAGTGATGCAAATAAAAAATAAGAGCGAAATCACAAGCAACATACGAGTCACCTTGAGCTCGTTTGAGCGTCTCTTATCCTCGGAGCTCTGATTGGTACCCAAAGAGACGCGAGAGAATTTCAGAGTTACCACAATAGCTAGATTTAGGACAACAACAAGGAAAACTGGCAGGAGTCGCAAAACACAAGCAGGAAGTATGTGTGTATTAAAAGAAAACTTTCGTTGTTAAGATCGAAACGGGAGCGAGCGACAACTGCAGAAGTACGGTTTGATACTGGATCCAATACTTCTATGTATTCTCTACGAAATATGTTGGGCAGAAACACTGCCGTAATGAAAAAGAACAGGGCCTACCAGTATTTTTATCGGATGCCGGCTCAACCGAGAGTTTTTTGCGGTGAAAGGAAACTTAACAACAATGAACCTTTCTAAAGATAAAAGGAGGATTATAATATTAGACATCCGGCCAGTCCACTAGAGCTGCGAAACTCCTGATCCAATACACGCGCATTCCAGTAACAACTACAACATAAGTACGATAGTCCAACACCTGCAGTAGATACTCCACCCAACCTATGATGGCGACAACCAAGTAGGACAGATCTGCGATGCTCAATCCCACTAAATAGCGAGTATTAGCAGAAGATTTGGCTCCTCTTGTCAATACATATACATTAATGATATTACAAACGCATCCAGGAATAGCTATGACAGGTAACAAAATCCCTTGACAAATGAATTGAATATTTGATCTCAGTTTTTCAAAACGATCCTGTTTTGTGGGGTTAATGACACTGTCATCATAGCAGTCTTCAATGCATTTCTGTGAATCAAGTGCGGAGGAGAGATTACATGCAACCATAGTCGGATTTACCGTCTCTTTCAGGCAATTTATTGGTTCTTGGACAGAGCCCGTCGTGTCGTTCCTTGTGACATCATCGCTGGCGGAGGGATCCGTAGTAAGGCCGTTCGTGAGGTCGCCTGGGACCCCTGCGATCATCCGTTGGCTTTCCGTGCAGTTGCAGTTAGACAAAGCAGATCCTAAGTGTGCAAGAAGAATACAGCCAAAGAGAAGACCATGCCTTCTTGGAAACATTGGCATGGTTGGAATGAAAGGTGTTACCACTTTTCAGTAAACTCTAAAATAAAAAAAAATTGCAAAACAAACGTCATTATGACGACATCAAAACACAATCGTAACTCAGACGTAATGGAAGAACGGTGTGCCTCACAGGGATTGACTGATAGGTGGATGGATGGAAGGATGGAAGGATGGATGGATGTATGGATGTATGTATGTATGTATGTATGTATGTATGTATGTATGTATGTATGTATGTATGTATGTATGTATGTATGTATGTATGTATGTATGTATGTATGTATGTATGTATGTATGTATGCTATCTAGTATTCCCTTCAACGACCAAGTCCTTTAAACTAAAAGAGATGCCGTGTCACGGAATACATCTATGGTCTTTTAAGCCATATGATGAATATTTATTTCATTTTGTTTAACGCCATCAACAAGAATTTATCATTTAAATGTGTTTATCTAAAAGAATAAATATATTTATCTATTTGACTGCTTAATCCGTTCTCAAGAATATTTCACGTCTGAAAGATTAGCAGATGGAACAGAAATAGAACAGTTATCTACAAATGTTGAGGAAAACATTCAAGACATCTAATACCCTAAAACAATTCTCGACAAATCTCGAATAGCCAAAATGTACGGAAGTTTCACGGTGAAAAAAAATTGGGGGTAAAAAGATGAAAATGTCGACTTTTTTCTCGAAATTTCGACTCACCAGTTTTTCTATACCCCTATTCTTTTCCACCGTGACATTACTGGGCTTCCGTACAAATGTCATACGGATGACAAATACTGATTGGCGACATGCTAAATCATGTTTCACACCAGTCTGCAACGCCAGAGAAAGAAAGGACCTGGTACGGTAAGGCGGAAACTTGGACCCAGAGAGGGGAAAGTGCAAATTTCAAAATCCCAGCACCATTCTGTAATTCACCAGTTCGGAAGTATAAATCATGGTCGAAGCACCCTTAAAAGTTATATGGCCATAAAAGAAATGGTTACTTAGTAATAACCCGCCAAAAACGCATTCAATTTGTCGTTCAAACGAAGCTTTGTGTTTTTAATTTACAGTATGAAGATCAACGTTAACCAGAAAAATATCGTTACTGAAGCTTTCATGTGTGTATTTCTACGTGCTGTCAAAGATTCGTTTTGGTTGACGTTTGTTTTCATATATAAAATATAAACTATATAATGTGATTAGTTTTGTTATAATTTCGCATGTCCAAAATCCGTATTTCTGCGGTGTTTTTTCAGGCATCCTACATAGCACAGTGGACTAACGAAGTTCCAGTTTGAGAACAGGTTGAACTTCGAGGAAGAGTTCGATAATTTGTGGTACTCTCTTTTCTTCCTTGTGCGAGTACAGATAAAGGCGTCTTTGCACCAAATAAGCGTTACCAGGAATCAGAACGGTTAGGCTATGGTATTACGTAACATTTGCAGCTATAACGAAATCAGACGTGAATCCTGGTTGAGAACACATGTGGTCCTCTACTTATCATTAACATGTTATCCGTAGCAGAAGTATACGACTGAAAGTTACATTAGTTATATATTTATTTACTTGATTTTTGCATCAGTATGTGCTCAATAATTGTTCAGAAAGTTACATTTGTGGGGGAGTGATTTTCCCATCCTACAGTGTCTAATGCAAAAGAAAAGATATTTCAGTCTGACTATAGCCGGCTACAATTTCCGGATTTTATGACCTATACATCGTTTAAGTACATGTTAGAAGCTTTACAGGTCGCATGCTTGCCATATAACAGGGAAAGAAGAGTAAAATAGAAATGAAAAAATAAGTAGCCTTGCGAATGTGTCAGTTGCTGTCACTCACAGCTATAGTCAGTTTCTCTACTTGAGGTGCGCAGTTCCTCGCCCTAGGGCCGATTCCCCGCCACACCCTACCAGGTCTTTTAATGCAGGTAGTGGAGGGAGTATTTGTTATGAATATTTATTGGCTGCTTGGTTTAACGCTTCTGTACAGCGTTGATAATGTTTTTACAGATAGGAGAGTATTTTACCTTTAGGGGGTCTTGTGAACATTTGTGGATGACCAAAAATTTAACACTAAGGATTTTGTATATGCATACTCTTGGTACTTTATGCTTAGACCTACATATGTTACAATTAAACCTGATTTTACGAAACACCTCAGCCACTTACCTGTTTAGGGTAAGACCCTGATGATAAGTATATAGTGCTGAGCCTTCCCAGTTAATCCAGATGTTGTAGGTCTGCTCGTTTGCTCGTACCTGTACGCCACACCGTTTTCAGGTAATTTTTGAAAATGAAAGGCGTCTGTTGTCCTCTGCTGATTTCAGTCTCCCGGGTACCCTTTATATGTAAAATATATGCATATTGATGGTTGTTAATTAGTTAATGTTAATTAACAGGTGTTAATAGGTAATGGTGATGAATGAGATGCATGGAAACAAGGCTGTTAATTCACACTGTCCGCGCCGTATTGGCAGCTTCAACGTCAGCATTGTTACCATTATTAGCAGTTTCAAGGTTAGTATTATTATTATTATTAGCAGCATCAGGGTCAGCATTGTAGCCATTATTGGCAGCATTAAAACCAGCTTCAAAGTCAGCATTCTTACAGCCGTTCAAGACCAGAGCCGTTCAAGATGGCATTGTTACTATTATTAGCACCTTCTTCACCTAAACGCATGTATACTCTGAACAAATATGCAGTTTGTAATTGCTGTGTAAATTACAGCTATGCATTTTGCTACTTCATTTTGTGTTTTGTCCATTTCTCAAGATGACACTCTAAAAACAAAGAGTGTCGCTTATAAACAAATTTCTGTTACACTTAATAAACCCGTCCTGGTGTTTGATCATGAAGATTATGTCAAGCAATTACAGACTTGTGTTCATTATAATAAACATGTGAAAAGTTTACATGGTAATGTGGTGGATATTTCGATAAACACGAACAGTCCAGTAAACATATGTTTATGTTGTTATTCAGTGGGTGACAAGTGAATACAAACTACTAAGACTCTAGCGATGTGTTTCTCTATAGTAAACTCTTTACAGGTTCATCATCTTGTCCCACTTCATAACATAAAGTCATATTTACTGAACAGTTTGTGTTTATTGAAAATATCCATCAAATGAAAATGTAATCATTTCACCTGTTTATTATAACAGACATGTCTCCGAACAGACATGTAGACATTAAGTGTGCACACGGGGACGCGTCCATTAAGTGTTACAGATCATGCTGGCTTCCTCTCCGATCGTAAGTGGGAAGGTCTGCCATCAACCTGTGGATGGTCGTGGGTTTCCCCCGGGCTCTGCCCGGTTTCCTCCCACCATAATGCTGACCGCCTTCGTATAAGTGAAATATTCTTGAGTACGGCGTAAAACACCAATCAAATAAATAAATAAATTAAGTGTTACAGAAATGCGTTTATAAACGAAACGGTTGTTTTTCGCAAATTGTTGGTTTCCTTAGTTATTGAAACCTAACCACTTTGACATAAGTAAAATATACTTCAATCATATTTTCCTTGCAGATAATTAACGTGTAATAATATGTTATGTTATATTCCTTTTTGGGTTTTTTTTTCGATGTATTTTGTTTTTAATGCATCACATAAAAATGAATTTATCATATTTAAGCAGAATTTAAATTTCCTCATTTGGGCTATCCTCTGACTTTTTAAGTCATCAATCGATGTGGAAAACTTTTAAGAAAATAGTATACAAATTTATGGATAATAAACATACTTGTAACTATTGCTCGGGTTGCATGTTCAAACCTGGCCATGGGCAAGCAATTTTGATATTCGTAAAATTTGAACTCAAAATTGATGAAGCCATGTATCAAGTTTGAATTCAAGACAATGAACCGCTTTGAAAAAAATGTTCAAAACCAAAACAAAATGTATAAAAACAGAACAAAAAAAATTTGTGGAACCGGGAAGAAATGGCTCGACTAAATAAACAAATATATCTTCTTTAATGGATATACAACTGATAAACCTGATTTCAAAAACATTACGTTCACTAACCTGTTCAGGATGAAGTCGTTTTACAGCGTGAAACTTGCGTGTCTATCCCAATGTTAAACTGCTCTTGTCGTCTCTATGCCATTAATGGTTATGGGAGCGAAGTTTTTATACCACTTTATTAGACATCCAAATTACGTAACCGTTCCTATGAGAAATTCATCCTTCAGATAAAAAATTCAGTGTAGATGTTGCTGTCAAGAATCGGTCGTAATCGAAGAGAAGAATGTTCTTTGTTTCGCCTTGTGATGTTGGACAGCCTGTATGATGGTAAAAGGCTTGCCGTAGTTATATAACGGGGCATAAACCTTGATCCTTTCTCTGATACTGATTTCAACCCGACGATCCCTGCGGGTAGTCCAAAACTGTATACGTCATAAATCAACGACGAAAAGCAGTATCAAAGGAATGGGAAATCTGAACCAACTGGAAAATTTACGAACGAACGACAGAAAACCCCATATATTCCTAGCCACATGGCTTGCGCCTGTATGTTTACTAGTCTGCCACTGCGAATACCACATTACAAACTGGTATTGATGGGGCATATAAAGACAAACATATTTATTATTGTCAGTCGTTTGAAAGATATATGACTAGATACCTGTGGCGCAACCTCACCTATATATATTCCACAAATACGTGAAATGTTGCGAGCGAGGACTCATTAAAAAGACAGGTCAACAAATAATATAGACAGGACTCATTAAAAAAAGGTCAACAAGTGATATAGCGAAGACTTATTCAAAAAAAAAGGTAAACAAACAATATAGCGAGGACATTAAAAAAAAAGGTCAACAAATAATATAGCGAGGACTCATTAAAAAACAAATAATATTATCTCAGTTATTCCTCAAGACATGAGGAAAAATGTCTAAACGGCAAGAGACGTGCCATATTCAACATAACACAGGTCTTACTGCTTTTATTTCTGTATGGAACTTAATGTTGCTCATCACAAGTCTGGTCTTACTGTTCTTATTTTTGTGTGGAACTTAATGTTGCTCATCACAAATCTGGCCTTACAGTTCTTATTTTGGTGTGGGGCCTAATGCTGCTCATCACAAATCTGGCCTTACTCTTCTTATTTTGGGGTGGGGCCTAATGCTGCTCATCACAAATCTGGCCTTACAGTTCTTATTTTGGTGTGGGGCCTAATGTTGCTCATAATAAATCTGGTCTTACTGTTCTTATTTTGGTGTGGGATATAATGCTGCTCATCACAAATCTCGTCTTACAGTTCTTATTTTTGTGTAGCACCTAATGTTGCTCATCACAAATCTGGCCTTACTGTTCTTATTTTTGTGTGGAACTTAATGTTGCTTATCACAAATCTCGTCTTACAGTTCTTATTTTTGTGTGGGACTTAATGTTGCTCATCACAAATCTGGTCTTACTGTTTATATTTTTGTGTGGAACTTAATGTTGCTCATCACAAATCTGGCCTTACTGTTCTTATTTTTGTGTGGAACTTAATGTTGCTCATCACAAATCTGGCCTTACAGTTCTTATTTTGGTGTGGGACCTAATGTTGCTCATAATAAATCTGGTCTACTGTTCTTATTTTTGTGTGGGACTTAATGCTGTTCATCACAAATCTGGTCTTACTGTTTATATTTTTGTGTGGAACTTAATGTTGCTCATCACAAATCTGGCCTAACTGTTCTTATTTTGGTGTGGAACCTAATGCTGCTCATCACAGATCTGGCCTTACAGTTCTTATTTTGGTGTGGAACTTAATGCTGCTCATCACAAATCGGGTCTTTCTGTTCTAATTTTGGTGTGGAACTTAATGCTGCTCATCACAAATCTGGCCTTACTGTTCTTAATTTTGTGTGGAGCTTAATGTTGCTCATCACAGATCTGGCCTTACTGTTCTTATTTTTGTGTGGAACTTAATGTTGCTCATCACAAATCTGGTCTTACAGTTCTTATTTTTGCGTGTGACCTAATGCTGCTCATCACAAATCTGGCCTTACTGTTCTTATTTTTGTGTGGAACTTAATGTTGCTTATCACAGATCTGGCCTTACTGTTCTTATTTTTGTGTGGAATTTAAAGTTCTCATCACTGTTCTTATTTTGGTGTGGGGCTTAATGTTGCTTATCACAAATCAGGTCTTACTGTTCTTATTTTGGTGTGGGGTCTAATGTTGCTCATCACAAATCTGGTCTTACAGTTCTTATTTTTGTGTGGGACCTAATGCTGCTTATCACAAATCTGGTCTTACTGTTCTTATTTTTGTGTGGGATATAATGCTGCTTATCACAAATCTGGTCTTACAGTTCTTATTTTTGTGTGGGACCTAATGCTGCTCATCACAAATCTGGCCTTACCGTTCTTATTTTGGTGTGGGGCTTAATGTTGCTCATCACAAATCTGGCTTTACTGTTCTTATTTTGGTGTGGAACTTAATGCTGCTCATCACAGATCTGGCTTTACTGTTCTTATTTTGGTGTGAGGCCTAATGCTGCTCATCACAAATCTGGCCTTACCGTTCTTATTTTGGTGTGGGGCCTAATGCTGCTCATCACAAATCTGGCTTTACTGTTCTTATTTTGGTGTGGAACTTAATGCTGTTCATCACAAATCTGGCCTTACCGTTCTTATTTTGGTGTGGAACTTAATGTTGCTCATCACAGATCTGGCCTTACTGTTCTTATTTTTGTGTGGAATTTAAAGTTCTCATCACTGTTCTTATTTTGGTGTGGGGCTTAATGTTGCTTATCACAAATCTGGCCTTACCGTTCTTATTTTGGTGTGGGGTCTAATGTTGCTCATCACAAATCTGGTCTTACAGTTCTTATTTTTGTGTGGGACCTAATGCTGCTTATCAGAAATCTGGTCTTACTGTTCTTATTTTTGTGTGGGATATAATGCTGCTCATCACAAATCTGGCCTTACTGTTCTTATTTTGGTGTGGGGCTTAATGTTGCTCATCACAAATCTGGCTTTACTGTTCTTATTTTGGTGTGGAACTTAATGCTGCTTATCACAAATCTGGTCTTACTGTTCTTATTTTTGTGTGGGATATAATGCTGCTTATCACAAATCTGGTCTTACTGTTCTTATTTTTGTGTGGGACCTAATGCTGCTCATCACAAATCTGGCCTTACCGTTCTTATTTTGGTGTGGGGCTTAATGTTGCTCATCACAAAACTGGCTTTACTGTTCTTATTTTGGTGTGGAACTTAATGCTGCTCATCACAAATCTGGCTTTACTGTTCTTATTTTGGTGTGGGGCTTAATGTTGCTCATCACAAATCTGGCTTTACTGTTCTTATTTTTGTGTGGAACTTAATGCTGCTCATCACAAATCTGGCTTTACTGTTCTTATTTTGGTGTGGGGCCTAATACTGCTCATCACAAATCTGGTCTTACTGTTCTTATTTTGGTGTGGGGCCTAATGTTGTTCATCACAAATCTGGCCTTACTGTTCTTGTTTTGGTGTGGGGCCTAATGTTGTTCATCACAAATCTGGCCTTACTGTTCTTATTTTGGTGTGGGGCCTAATGCTGCTCATCACAAATCTGTCCTTACAGTTCTTATTTTGGTGTGGGGCCTAATGTTGCTCATCACAAATCTGGCTTTACTGTTCTTATTTTGGTGTGGAGCCTAATGCTGCTTATCACAAAGGTGTGCGAGGCTTAATGTTGCTCATGATTAAACAGGCCTTACCATGCTTACTGTTCCTACTTTTGTGTGGGGCTTAGTTTAGCCCTTAAATGAGTTTCATACCTTGTGAACGTACACCATAGGTTTTGGCCCTACTAACAACTACCGAAGAGCACATAGATATCTTCCAGTTGAGCAGAGAAGCTGGAGCTGGGCTCGGTGTGGCAAATGACCAGCTAAAGAAAAGACAGGAAATGATGTAATCTTAGTTGTTTCGGGAACATTTTGTTCTGACGCTCTTCGTAACTCGATAGGTCAGATGAGCTTTTAGTCAGGAATTCTTTCGAAGTAATGCATACACCATGTTAGAGAAACCGGAAGTACAACGTTGCGTCACTCGTACTCCACATTTATGACGTCAACGGAAACAGATATGTTTTTTTGGGGGTAGGGGAATAAATTCGCCCCTCCTCAGTGGTTAACTATGATAATACTTTTCATTTTCTCAATTTGCACGATTTTGCTATCTTTGCATTATCTCGGTGGTTATAGATCACCACGTATAGCGGGAGGGCGCCAGGGGCCTCCTTCACAAAACTAAACTTAGAAAACTAACTCAGAAAGCCGGCTAGAAGTTTTTCCTAACTCGTTTAACAAAGAAAATATTTGGCTATCGACTTAAGCTTTTTGTCGTAGATTTAGAAAGGTACCGTAACCAAAAAAGCTTAGTCACATCCGATGGTTGGTAGGAGGAAAACAGTACGGGATCAGAAATGTTATAAGTCCGAGGCCATTTATTGATTGGAGAAAATCAGGAACAAATCCTCTTCTACCAGTAAATGAAGATCTTTTCAAGACTTACTAACCACAAAAACTCACTCGTTGTTGTTGTTTCGCTTCGACCATCTGTTTTGAGAGTTATCCCAATTTGTTTTCAAACAATATCAAAAACGAAACTGAAGAAAAAGTTATCTTCTGTTTGCATTGTTCATACATGTACATAGTTATTTAATTCATCGAATTCTGTCATTGTTCTTCTCTAACACGCTCACCGCTAGACCACGTTAGTCTCCAAATTAAACACATAAATAAATCTTCGCTGTTGTACAATGGGATACAGTTTCTGGAGTTAAATAGATGACGTTTATATTTGGTACAAACATGCATGGTCCTAGTTACAACAATGAGTAGTTATACACAAATAAGTAAGTCAAATGTTTACAGAAACGACAGTAGACTTAGTGACAAAGTTACTCAATCATCCCAATGCATCCTCTGGGTAATACAGACACGGATAAAGTCACATGCTACACAGTATCTATACCAAGGTTACAGAAAAGACAGTAGACATTGTGACAAAATTACTAAATCATTCCAATGCCTGTTTTGTGTAATACTTCATTTATTTATTTATTTGATTGGGGTTTTACGCCGCCCTGAAGAATATTTCACTTATACGACGGCGGCCAGCAATATGGTGGGTGGAAACCGGGCAGAGCTCGTGGGAAATCCACGACCATCCGCAGATTGCTGTACGGCCGGAGAGAAAAACCAGCATGAACTGGATTTGAACTCACAGCGGTCGCACTGGTGAGAGGCTCCTGGGTCATCACGCTGCCCTAGCGTGCTAACCAACTGAGCCACGGAGGCCCCCTTGTGTAACACAGACAGGGATGGTCACATGCAGAGAGTGTCTTTTGTGACAAAATTACTAAATCATTCCAATGCATCCTCTGGGTAATACAGACATGGATAAAGTCACACGCTACACAGTGTCTATACCAGGCTTACAGAACGACACCACACTTTGTGACAAAATTACTAAATCATCCCAATGCGTGTTTTGTGTAATACAGACATGGATAAAGTCACATGTTACACAGTGTCTATACCAGGCTTACAGAAACGACACCACACTTTGTGACAAAATTACTAAATCATTCCAATGCGTGTTTTGTGTAATACAGACATGGATAAAGTCACATGTTACACAGTGTCTATACCAGGCTTACAGGAACGACACCACACTTTGTGACAAAATTACTAAATCATCCCAATGCGTGTTTTGTGTAATACAGACATGGATAAAGTCACATGTTACACAGTGTCTATACCAGGCTTACAGGAACGACACCACACTTTGTGACAAAATTACTAAATCATCCCAATGCGTGTTTTGTGTAATACAGACATGGATAAAGTCACATGCTACACAGTGTCTATACCAGGCTTACAGAAACGACACCACACTTTGTGACAAAATTACTAAATCATCCCAATGCGTGTTTTGTGTAATACAGACACGGATAAAGTCACATGCTACACAGTGTCTATACCAAGCTTACAGAAACGACACCACACTTTGTGACAAAATTACTAAATCATTCCAATGCCTGTTTTGTGTAATACAGACAAAGATGGAACTGGCAAGACAATGGGGAAGAAACTTCACTTAGCCAAGATATCTTTGGAAGTATTTTACACATTCACAGCATGATGTTACAGATTTAAATCTTTCAAAAAGCCATTTGCAGTCAAAATCCTGACAAAATGATGTCAAAATAAAGCAAACAGCCGGCATTACCAAACACATATGAATATTCCATCTACAGTGCTACATGCGAGCTGAATTTATATACGAGCCCATTTCTATATCACGTGAGGTTAAAAGCACCAACAAGCAGAAAATGGAAGTCAAAGTTAGACTGAAAATAATCAAGAAGCAAACACGGTCAAATACACGGGAATGTTTCTTTCTATCTGTGTCCTTTCGCACGTCCAAATATGGCAGCTTCGTATCTTCAAGGTCGCCTACATGTTTCTCCGCCTTCCTTTTGGTCACTTTTGGGTCTGACTTGGGAGGTATAGCTATATCCGGGACAGGTCCATTGTCAGAAGTAGGGGTGTTGGAAAATGACTTCGGGCTATGATACAGAAACAGGCTGATTCCGGTTAGCAATACCGCCAAAGTTCCCAGCAGGAAAACAAACAACATGTACACCGCTGTAACATAGAACATTGCCATAATAGTGAGAAATTTGTCAGAATTGTTTATATGATCAGTACTTCTGATCATGATAAATCTAATGATATTGTGAAACCATAAAAAAGACCCCAAAATATGGAACCGCTGTATCTCTGACAGTTTTCCTATCTACTTTACATTAGTATTTTATTGCTTTTTCCACAGAGCAGCAAATCTTCAGTTTGCGTTATAAGGTAAACCACTGAAACAATATCCGTTTTAGGCACCTAATTTTGCTGGAACCATAGCGGTGGGAGGAAACCCGGAGGAAACCCACGATAATCCGCAAGTTGCTGCAGACCTTCCCACGTGTGACCACAGAGGAAGCCAGCTGGAGCTGGACCTATAATTGTTTCTAAAATATCCTGTGACTGAGCCACGAAGCGTCGTGTAAAGGCACAAATGCTTTTGACTATTTGCGTATGCAGCAATGGCTGAGTAAGATCGGGTTTTAATCAGAATTTGCATGACGCCCCAATCTCGTAGAATCTCGTCTATATCGCATTACCGACATGGCGTCCCACGCAGAGCCTATTAGCGGGCCTAATAAGAAGTTCTGAATAATAAAGTTGACGTCATTTAACTATGATTGGCCTTTCTTCCCCTCACTGAACCGTCCGCTGCAAATCAGATAACACGAGAAAAACAGGCGATCTTGGTACTTCTTGGTTTGGCGCCTATATTAACACAAGTCGAGTGGCTTCAGCATAGTGATACACTGAGGCAAAATTATGAGTATATATAATTATTTATTTATTTATTTATTTGATTGGTGTTTTACGCCGTCCTGAAGAATATTTCACTTATACGACGGCGGCCAGCATTATGGTGGGAGAAGAGGGGAAACCCACGACCATCCGCAGGTTGCTGGTAGAACTTCCCACGTACGGCCGGAGAGGAAGCCAACATGAGCTGGACTTGAACTCACAGCGACTGCATTGGTGAGAGGGTTCTGGGTCATTACGCTGCGCTAGCGTGCTAACCAACTGAGCCACGGAGGCCCTATAAGGCCTATATGGGCACAAACATTGGCATTATAAACCGAGACACGGTTGTGTTATATTCTAATTATTCTGGACAGTGACGTTTAAACCTCTAGACATTAGGCAACAAAGAAAAAGTTGAAATGCATGCTATCACTTGGATAAAACATAAATAAACTGAACCAAGTAGGATAGGATACTAATGTGGATTATTTACACAAAATCGGTGTGTTGAGGGAGGATTTGGGGAAAGACTCGTTGGTGACACTGAGGAAGACGGCGTATGACAGTAGGACGGTGATGGACAGGGACATCCTCTCCCCTGACTCCGAAGGGACCAGAAACACCAGATTACATAGGATCGACTCCGAGATGGCCGGTACCAGCATGCTTATCACGAAAAACGCCCGCCGTCGCGCAACAGTGATGTTGAACACTAGCGAGACAGAGCCTTCACCTGTCTGTTCGGAAGGTAGAGGCTGGCGGGCAGTTGTTGTGTTCAGAACCCTCCATTCGCCGCTTTTTTGGTAAAAGTCAAACTTGACGGGAACTGGCGATGGGACTAGTTTCACAGCGGTGTCGGGATACGTCCACGCCAGAAGTTCTATCGAGCATGTCTGGACGTCGAACGGATAGAACGTGACATCAATAGAACAGTGAGTCTCAAAGATTTTCGCCGGAGACCAGCGGATTTGTCCGTCTGATTCAACTATGGCTTTAAATCCGGACTGGGTTAGATCTTGGGAGTCTTTGTAACTACAACAAAAGAACATACATTTTCGGTGATAACTGAGGCGAACATGCCAAGGGAAGAGAGCTTTCTCAAACTTTTTGGCTGATTTTTTGATGGTACATGTAAAACATCTAAAGGTGCTTGTTATTAGAAACATAAATACAGTTTTCCATAGCTAAGCTCTCCTGAAATTACCGTCACTCCAACTTACGTCAAAGAAATTCTTGCAAATAAGGCCCTACATCCTCACCGCTCCAAAACTATTATTCCATGAAAATCGTTTGATACACTTTAAAGAAGCTATGGTACAAAATATTACACTTAAAAAATATTACACTCAAAAACTTAAATCTATTCATTGTATCAGAAAGTCTGTTGTCTGAGTGATGCTAGAATGTATTCTGTTAGTGCAGCAGATTATTCTGTTAAATATAGCACATATATTCCATTAATTCAACATGAAGATTCTATTAGACTTACAGAATTGTATGTTGAATATGACAGAATATTGTGTCATAATAACAGAGTACATTATAGCATCAGTCCGACAACTGACTTTCTGTTAAAATTAACAGATTAATTTTTGAGTGTATACCTTTCCTTATACAGACGAAGAAGACAAGCAAAAACTACCTCATGAGTATTCTGCATAAAGTTGATCTAGTTTACACGTGATTGTTTACGTCAACTCGCTAGGAAGAAAGTCGTGGCCAAGTGGTTAAATGCGTTTGCCTTTCACTCACAATGACACATTAGGAAGGGATTCAGTCTTGGTCTTAGACAGGGGATTTATTAATTCCACTGTTTCCAGTGTCCGTTTGGTGACAGTGACCCGTTGACGATGTTCATATGACTGTTAACGCAGTCTAATGTTCTTTGAAAACTTTCATAAATACGGTATGTACATGTCTAGCTGTTCATTTCATTTGGGGAAGATCGTCAGTAGCTTGCCAAAGGTCGGTGGTTTACCCCAGCCATTCCGGTTCGCCAATCCATAAAACTGACTACTGTCGTATAATGGACAAATTCTTGAAAGGGTTTTTTTAAACGACGATCAAATCAATAAATGCATGAATTCGAATATAGATCACAATGGATGGGACATAAACGACTGGGTAAAAGATGTCGCACATATGTGGTGGACTTGCCGTAGAACTGTTCTTCTACTATGCCAGTTTCCACGAGCGATGGTTTACAAACGGAAAACACGAAAACGTCTCACCGCAAGTCATTGTGTTTATCGGGATTTTTCCTGGTTTGTTGCATAACTGCTGCCAGTTTAAAAAAAAAGTTCGTAAGTCATATTTCTCGGTATCACATTTTCATAAAATAAATTACGTTGTCTCGGCTGTAGCATCCTGAGAGACGTTATTTACGATTAAATTTATGAAAAATCCTTTTAAGAAACTTTGTGAAAGTGAACCCTGCCTGTGGGATGAAAGATAACTCTAGATCCCACGACGTTCCATGAGATTATCTTACCCATTAAGGATGACAATGTCAGGCCTCCAGAATGTCTTCGTGGCTATAGAGGAAAGGTTGCCGTATTTCGATTTATCCCATATCAGCAACTGGTCACGCCATGACTGTTAATATTAAAGACGAATAAGGAAAACTGACAAATTATAGAATTATGGGTATATATTTGATTAATAAACTGGCTTGCAACAGACAATCCACTGAAATGTATATCTGAAACTTGTGCGTATCTCTACATACTTTTCAACAGGATTTAATGAACTAAAACGTTACGGCGAGCTTCTAAATGTCATCCTCACAATAGCTGGATAAGGAATAATTCCCTGTTTGGCGTATTTCACAGGCAGATAGCATTTTATAGTAAAATGTGATAGTATTTTATACATTACATAACAGTGTTGAAAGCACATATGTCCTTCTATACATGTGAAACATATCGAAAAGGACAAACAGACAAATCAGACTCACAGGATATCGTTTAGTAGGTCTGAGCACCCTAAATATACACTCAAAAAATTAATCTGTTAATTTTAACAGAGAGTCTGTTGTCTGAGTAATGCTAGAATGCATTCTACTATTGCGACAGATTGTTCTGTTAAATATAACGCACTTATTTTATTCATTTCACATAAAGATTCTACTACACTAACAGAATATTATGGTGAATGTGGCACAGTATTATGTTATAATAACAGGATACATTCTTACATCACTCCGACAAAAAACTTTCTGTTAAAATTAACACATTGATTTTTTGAGTGTATATGGTGTGCATACATGCGTATCACGTTTTAAAATGTGAAAGCCGCTAAGTGGCTAAAATGGTTTATGATGAAAATCTGCACCCGATTATTTATATTTTAATAAGATTAACAGTTGTAAAGGTTACCACTAAATTTTAGAAAGTGATATCATATATTCTTGGCCACTCTTCTACAATCTGGACAAAGCTATTTGTCTAATGGCAAATATCGACAAACTAGCAAATTATCATTTTGAACAGTACAGAAAAGCTGTAGGCCTACAACCTGAAGCTTATGTATTTCTCTGAAGGCTTCGTATCAGTCAGTATACCTTTCCTTTGCATTTTTTAGCAAAGTTTTCCAAAGACTCAAGTTTGATTCAACGTTACCCAAATGGACCAGGTCCATATAGGGGCTAGACAAGTCACATTATGGAGCCCGTAAACCAGCAGGACACCACAGGTAAACCAGCAGGACACCACATGTAAACCAGCAGGACACCATAGGTAAACCAGCAGAACACCACCGGTAAACCAGCAGGACACCACAGGTAAACCAGCGGCACAAATTGGAGAAACCATTGGAGAGCAGTCAAGATGGAGTAGCTCCCTCAGCTCTGTCATCCCCATGTCCTCCTTATCTAGTTGCGCGAGCAAAACAAAACCATTCGCCACCCAATGATACAAAGAGGGTCTCCCGGCTCGGGCATTCCATTCTAATGTCAAAGACATAGCCAACTGAACCTCCATAGGAGGCAGACAGTCCCGGAAATCTGGCATTCTAGTGTATACCATATCCAGTTGAACCAGCAATACATAGCTAGTAGAGCCTCTACAGGAAGGAGAGAGTCTCCTTAGTCTGGCATTCTAATGCCCTCCCTATTCAGATGAGCAAGCAATACAAAATGGTCTCTATAGGAGAAAGAGACTCGACCAACTCTCCCCAAAGTCGAACAAGGGTCTAGTATCTTCCCTATCTGGTTGAGCAAGCAAGGCATAGCCAGTACAGGATGGAGAAACCCCTCCAACATTGGCATTCCGACATTCTCCGTATCCAGACATCATAATGGAAACGTTACGAAAACATCGTACTTGGCGTTGTCCCTAAAAATGTATCGCACACAACATTGTATACTCACGCATGTAAACCATCCCGACGTCACGAAACGCTGATGTCTCTCATCCTGTGTCAAAAAAAAACAACAACAAAAAAACAAGAAGCAAATGTTAAAGGCTAAGGAAATGCATGAGTGCTGAGGTTAAGCTGAAAACACAAATGTTATTGTCAAGTACTGGTACATTCGTTTAATAAATCAACAACAAGAAAAAATAAATCAGCTAAAAATAGGAAAATTCTAGCAGGGCTCTGACGCACTATGAGGTAAACTTCTTGGCACTCACAGTGAATCTAATTTTTCACAGCAAATTTGTATGTTTCATTTCTTTTCCCTACATATCACAGGACGTGGGGAAGTCTGCTAGCACTCTGTGGGTGGTCGTGGGTTTAACCCCGGGCTCTGCCCAGTTTCCTCCCACCATAATGCCAGCCGCCGTCGTACAAGTGAAATATTCTTGAGGAGGGCGTAAAACACCAATCAGATAAGTACATACCAAAGGATTATTTAAGGAATGAATCCCCTGATAGGTATTGTGCCTCTCAATGTCATGAGGCCTGGCCCCTTTGCATTGCTTTAATGCTATTTATGTTTCATGTGATGGTAACATAGCATTTTGAATATTTCTAGACAAGTGAAGTCTAATAAATTGCAGTTAACTTCACTGCAACCTTTGAAAGTAATTCTGCATAATCCATGATATAAGAACGCAAGATTTGCTACTTTTTAAAAATTTACATGAACGGTTAGTACAAAACCCTAACTTAGGTAAATGGGCGAGAGGACATACTTCACCGGTAACGTGTGACCATTTGCCAGACACCACACTCTAGTTTTACTCTCTATGCTGTACGCCTTTAATTATATTGTATTCCTGCATACAACGGGATTCTGCTGATGGATTAAACATCCTCGAGGTCTGATCCGTTTGTATTGTTTTGATGTTATTGTATGATAAATGAAATGGCAACTCCGCATTTTGGGTGACATCTTATACGTTGCAGATAACATCACTGCATTATTACTGATTTAATTCTGCTTAAATCATGGTGCTGGAGGCGAGTAATTTGCTACTACTTGAGCATTTGATTTAAACGTGTTTATGATTTAAACGTGTTTATTTTCCTTCACATATACACCGTAAGCCATAGGCCTATAGCGTGTAACATTCGTAGAAATATGTACATTATTTTTCTTGGGAAATAAAATATGTATATAATATATATGAGCATTTAAAGGAACAGTTAGTAAAAAAAACCTAATTGAGGTAAACTGACATGAGGCCGTATTTCACCGAGTTTCACGTGTTCATTTGCCGGATATCACTCTGTGGTCAGTGCCCTAGTTTTATTTTCTGTGCTGCACGTCTTTAATTATATTAGAAATCTGCTAAGACGAGTGAAGGCAGAATTGTTCAAGGTTTGCGTACCAAGAATCAGCGCGCGTATTTGTAGCCCATCCTTTTGGCCTCAATCCATGTAAATATAGTATACGAATGACTCCAATTATTTCTCTTCATCATCTTATTTTCACGAAATATTTTGTTTATCTTTTTTAATTTAGAAAGTCTGTGGCTCTCGGGTACACAATCGTCCCATATTTTCAATTTTGTTTGTGGGTAGCCTATAAAATACGGAGAGAGGTATGATTTCTATATATATGAAATATTCACGTAGTAACTAGTGCCTCTTTTTATTTACTCTGTTTGTAAAATATGTTTTCGTGTGTGTGCGTAGCCATAAACACATGCATCTACTAACTGTCATAGATTTATAAGTTTTGTCTGTAAATAAAATAATGTTTTTTTCCTCCTGTATGGTTTTTTGATTGTCCTGAATCTGTTTAGTTAAGAACAAGCTATTGTGCTGTGTGACCGAGGCTAATCTTCAGAAAATAAACCATAATAAAATAAAATGCCATAACCCTGAGAATTGTCAGTAGAAAAGCCCTTTATACAGCCCCGATGAAGGGATCAAATTAACGTTCCGTTCTGTTCTCCAAAATATGTGTCCTTAAGACTTTGTATATAACTCGAGTATAAATATGGACGGGGTGTGCCAATCTCTGCCTCTCTGCATCATAAATGTGTCTAAATCAGGTCAGCACATAGGGGAAGTATATTCATCAAATAAATTTATCTTCACCTGATATCACGCTTCATACATATAATTTTCAGATTTCGTATTTGTATCTTACCAGTTGATGTATTATCCTCGGATAGAACGTAACACTGACTGCGATGACGTCGTCCTTGTTGTAAACAGGCCTGTATTCTGGGTCATACGAGTTGTATAGATCAGTGAACAATGAACGAGTCATGTTAAAACTGCTTCCGGCACAGACTGGAACAGATTCCATCGAGGCTCATTAATCAAAGTTTCAATGAACATTGTGTACATTTTATCATTTTGTCCTTGATGTAAAATTTAGACCCCATGTTGTTTGTGTGGTATTTTCCAGATAATCCCACAATAATATGTGTTTGCAAAACACGGATATAAAAAAAAGACCAGAAAAAAACTATAAGCTTTACTAGGCATTTACACAGCATGTCTAAGCCCAACCCGCTTTGTAGTTACTCCAACATATGAGAAATACACACTGGGTATACTGGGTAATCCAGGCCTGCTTAAAATGTCATTCTCAGACAACGAAATTTGCAAAAATGAAAGAAAATAAAGCCACAAAACAAAAATTAATCAGATCATGGCAATAGTAGAAAGAAAACACGTCAGAAAATATACCAGAATACATCAGTTTCATCCGCAAGGGGACAGGGCAGAACAAAGCATTGCACATAGCAAAGAAAGACCTAGATTTGAGCATACGACTCTGTGTTATTGATGCACTCACGATCTTATTCACTTTTCCCTTTGCCTTTAAAATTTTTAATTTTTTACATAATGAAAACACTAAAATTAAGTGTTTCTCTATCAAGACATCTTTTTAAGAAAAAACAAACTCTGAACTGATGTTGGTACAAACAGGTAATGGAAGACTAAAGCTATACCTTGTCCCGTATTATGGCAACTCATCCTCAGAACAACTGATATTATCTTGAAACATGAATTATACTTTATCAGTTTACCCATTTATCAGAAAAGTTAGGAGTGAACAATGTATATTACACAGCTTTGGGAATCGTATTACTTTAGACAGGAAAGGATCCCCATTCCTTATTTTTCTGACCTAAAATTGAATGTATCGTAAATAAATAGTCTACAACCGCTGATTCTTAAAGGGCGAAACTCGAAGGAAATTCGAATGTATACGAATGTCTGTTTCAACACATAGATTGTAAGATAGTACAACCATTTTGATTCTCTGATTTCCTTACCTGTTAATATGGACAAATGAATTAGAAGGATGAGCGAAAGCATGTTGTCTTCTCGGCACACACAACAACGGCTGGTTGATACAGGGGGATTTGCCTTGTTGTCCTTTGTCACCCACGTAAAGCGAACGATTCAGAGACTGGATGTGAACGGTGCACTTTACATATGTAGTGTACCATTGTGGAAAGAGGATTATAAATATGCCTGAGGCCACTCCAACGTGCAGTCATCGGTTAACAGACGAACGGGACATAAAAGTCTACAGAATGAAGAGTAAAACCAGAGCAAAGATGACGGTGTGATAATTACCAAATGGTCACATGAAACAGGTGACACACGGCCCATTGACAATGTTAGGGTTTTCAGGTCTGTGTGATCGAGGTGGTTAGCATGTCAGCAATGCGCAGTAACTAGGAGCCTGTCACCAATGCGGTTGTATGAACTCCAGCTCATGCTGCCTTCCTCTCTTGTCGTTCGTGGGAAGGCCCCTTAGCAACCTGTAGATGGTCGTGTGTTTCCCCAGGGCCATGCCCGGTTTCCCCCCACCATAATGCTGGCCACCGTCGTATAAGTTGGATACTATTTACAGCGTAAAATGCCAATAAAATCAAATAAATAAATAAGTTTGGGTTTAAATCTGTGCATGAACATGTTTAAATGGTATAGTTAATTTCTTTCAGAGAGTCACCGATATTCAGCTGTCTGTAAAATCAGCCATATTCTCTACCTTCATTGCTTTTAGCCCGTGGCACCTAACAACCCAATTTGACACGTTCACAACAACACATTGATATGTTGACCGTCCATATTATTACAAGGAAAATGCAGTTAGAATACTTTTACTTATTCATAATGTTAAACTCCATAATCGTAGTTTCGACATCAAAAACTCATTGCCTCGGGTGACGTTATAATTATTCAAAAGCATGCGAGTAAGGAGAGTAATTTGTTTTACAATGGCTGCACAAACAAACTCCACGCAGTAATACAGCCTACACTGCTGTCTCTACAAATAGTCTACGTGGCTTTAATTTCCTAACATCCATCTCTAAATGCACACCGCCGTGAGATCATATACTACAAGAGCTAAGATAAAATTCATTTATTAACGTTATATCACACTAAAACGTGTAAACAATTTCAAATATGGCAGTGTCAGTAACAGGGTTTACAGTTAAGTCTATAGCAGTTTAGGTAGCTGGTGCCGCTCTCCGTCAAAGCATAATATCCAGCATGCCACTGGTTTTCGAATAATTATGACGTCACTCGAGGTAATGGTTTCTTGCCGACTAAACCAAACTTGTGAACTTCAACATTATGGATTAGAAAAAGTGTTCTAAATTCATTTGCTTTGCAATAATATAGACTTATCCGCTTGTGTTTTTACGTGTCACTGACTAAAGGCAATTTTGGTAGCGAGTACAACTGATTTACATGGAAGATAAAGAAATAGGATATAGTAAGTTATACTTCCCCTAGAAACATGGCTTAAGCGGAATTAAGTGAAACAAGTGCAGTGGTGTTAGCTGCAATGTGTCAGACGTCACTTTTATATAATTAGTCAATTACTCTATTGTCATCACGTTTAATGAACAGATATATGAAAACAATGCAAACGGATCAGCCTTGGTGAGTGATATAGTCCAAGCGCCTACAGAATCCTGGTTTATGCAACAACACCAAAGACTATATAGCATGGAAAGTAAAACCAGGGCAACGTCTATAGTGGAATATTTGGCAAGTGGTTACACGTAACCGGTGTGAAAAATGAATCTTTCAAAGCAACAATACAAAATTCTTTATTATACAAATGTGTTTACAGCTGGCGTAAAAGCAGAAAATAAATATTTTGCTCACCATGTACTTGAATTGCTTCGTAGAAAGTAAATCGGGGCCATAGGGGACGTAAACCAATAAATTCATTTGGAATCGCCTTATGGCGTCTTAAGTTTTATTGATACAAGCCGTGAGCTATTTGCGGGATGAATATAGAGGCTAATTGGTAACAATTGTTTCGCCGGTATAATTCTTCTGTTGACTCAACTGAAACTCGTTTCCGGCTGTAGCGGTGCCTCTCCGAGTGATGTCTTACATATAATTAGTGTAATTATGAACTGAAATTCCACAGCGTGGGGGCCACGTCACACTTGGAAGTGTCTTTCTATATATCTTTACATTTGCAATGATGGAAAGCGAAAGCCATTTTCATGCATGGAATGGTGTATTTACATATCTGACGGAGGCCCTAGGCAGTGGTAATCAACTGCATGCCCCTTCTGTATCTACTACCGTGACAATGGACTTATCTTGCGCAGAATCCTATTGCACTAATGGTTATCTTTGTTTTTGGCAAAATGCCAAGTAACTGTAAAGGTTAATACACGCAGTTAGCAATTACGGTTGGCTGTGCACGCAATTAGACACGTGGCCACCGGAAGGCAACCGCTTCACGTCTCATGAATAAACATAATTTTATTTATTTACTTGATTTTGTTTCACGCCAGTCTGTCGAATTTGTTACTTATACGATTTCGGTCAGATTTCTGGGTGAAAAAACAGGAGCGCCGGGTGTGAACAAGCGACCTTTGGCAATTTACTGACGAGCTTTCTCACATCTGGCGTATCGATATGCACATAATATTGTTGGAAAATAAATGATCGTCAACCTATGTTTGACTACTCAAACGGCTAGGCGTGGGCCGTCGACTGTATATTATCACCAAGGCCTCACGAATCTCCTGGCGATGGCATAAATGTTAGTCTAAACACTGATTTCCCAAAACGAAAAGTGTCAACTTTCTTAGGAGTTTCATTTATATTATATTATGAAACTAAGCTCCATTTACATCCCGTCACATTGGTGCAATTATAGAAATTTTTAAACAGTTTCTTCTCATTTACAATGTTTCATGAAATGTATGGTAAGTTTTATTTCTAAAAATGGCGGTTTGGGGTCGACGTCCCAAAAGCATTCGATGGGCGAGAGATCGTGAGCTAAGGCAGGTCAGGGATTAAGATGTACATGAAGTCCATGGGAAGCACGTGCTGTAAATGCTTTGTTATTGTCCTGTTGGAAAGTATGCCGCTCGTCGTGTTGACCGAAACAAGGCACAGCGCGACGCCTTAAAATGGCGTCGATGTAGTAAACTGCATGAACACGACTAATGCATACATGGAGCGCGTGCTCTGATGAAAAGTGACACCGCCCTAAACCATCACACTTCCGCTGCCCCATCGATCAGTCTGCACCACACAATCATCAAGTTCACCTCCGCGATGTCAGACACGTATACGTAGTCGACGTTCCTGAGCTGAAATTCGTCATCGAAGAGAACGCAGTGCCAGCGTCCAAGTAACATCTTCAATCAAGGCAATGGCGCGTTCCCGTTCCTCAGGGATCAGTCGCAGTATTGCGTCTTCAGTGCTATTCCCCTGCAACAGCGATCGTGCGAATAACCTTTGAATGTCTTCCCTTTAGACCCCATTTCTGCACCCCAAAGTAATGACTAATGGGTTTTTTGTGCTTTTCAGGTGTAAAACGTGTTTTCCAGAACTGCCCCCATGCCCCCATGTGTCTTGTTGACGACTTACACTAACGCTATCAAACCTGAAAACACCTTTGGAACTTCCTTAACCCCTAACCATCGAGATTTCCGTTCTTACTCTCAAACTATGGTGATATTTTCATGGATTCATGTTGGTGCATTTTTAAAGCGGGTCAGCTTTTTATTTGTTGTGCTAGACCATACATGTCCTTAGTAGCTATTTTTCTTTTGTTTGTTTTGTGCACCACAGCAATCTAGGCTGTGAGAGCTATATCATTGGTATAACATTGTACCTACGCCCATCGACAAATCCAACCTGCCGTGTTGCAACTATAACGTTGCGACCGGCAGTTAGATAGAGACAGAAACGGACAATTTTAAAACAACCAAGCAACCAAAATCACACGATAATTTTGTCGTCTTGGAAATTCGTTTCCCGTGAGCCTCTTTAGCCGTCTTTTCTGCTTACTCACACATGCGCACTACAAAATTGAGTCTGTTTAATCTTTACCCTCTGGCATTAACTTGTTCTTTGAAAGAGGATGTTTTATTTTATTATCCTATCTTTTTTTCTTGTTTATAACACGTGGAGGTTTATCGTTAATTAAGCGGATTCTTTAAATCTGAATTTCGAGGTAAGGTAGTATTTTTTGTCTTAAAAAACCATCACCCTTCCGCCTCTCCATCGATCTGTCTGCACTACACAATCATCAAGATAACGCTCATCACCGCGATGCCAGACACGTGTACGTAGTCAACGTTCCTGAGCTGAAATTCGTCATAGAGTGAGTGAGTGAGTGCTTGGGGTTTAACGTCGTACTCAACAATTTTTCAGTCATATGACGACGAAGGAATCATTAGGGTGCATGCACGTGTAATGTGCCTCCTTGTTGCAGGACGGATTTCCACCGCTCTTTTATTTAGTGCTGCATCACTGAGACGACTTACCGAAGGCAAGCAAGCCGCCCCGCCCGAGCCATTATACTGATACGGGTCAACCAGTCGTTGCACTATCCCCTTCATGCTGAACGCCAAGCGAGGAAGTTACAACTTCCTCTTTTAAAGTCTTAGGTGTGACTCGACCAAGGATTGATCCTGGATCTACCGGTCCCGAAGCGGACGCTCTACCAACTGTGCTATCCGGGCCGGTCGAAATTCGTCATAGAAGAGAACGCCGCGTCAGCGTTGAAGTAACCATCGTCTGTTCAGTCTTGTGATGGTACCGTGGTTACATCCAAACCTTGCTGCTATGACCTTTGTAGTCAGAACAAATTCAATCAAGGCAATGGCGCTTTCCCGTTCCTCAGATGTCAGTCGCGGCACTGCGTCTTCAGTGCCATTCCGCTGCCACAGCGATTGTGCGAATAACCTTTGAACCCAAAAGTAATGACTCTGAATTTTTCGTGCTTTACAGATGGAAACCGTGTTCTCCAGAACTGTGCACCCACGCGTTTTATTGACGACTTACACTAACGCTATAAAACCTGACAACACCTTTGGAACTTCCTTAACCCCTAACCATCGAGATTTCCGTTCTTACTCTCAAACTATGGTGATATTTTCATGGATTCATGTTGGTGCATTTTTAAAGCGGGTCAGCTTTTTATTTGTTGTGCTAGACCATACATGTCCTTAGTAGCTATTTTTCTTTTGTTTGTTTTGTGCACCACAGCAATCTAGGCTGTGAGACCTATTTCACTGTATACAAATATACCTACGCCCATCCACAAATCCAACCTGCCGTGTTGCAATAATAACGTTGCGACCGGCAGTTAGATAGAGACAGAAACGGACAATTTTAAAACAACCAAGCAACTAAAATCACACGATAATTTTGTCGTAATTTAATCCGTACGCCTTTTCTGCTTACTCACACATGCGCACTACAAAATTGAGTCTGTTTAATCTTTACCCTCTGGCATTAGCTTGTTTCTTGAAAGAGGATGTTTTATCTCACCATTCTATCTATTTTTTTATTTTTTTATAACACGTGCATGTTTATCGTTAATTAAGTGGATTCTTAACATCTGAATTTCGAGGTAAGGAAGTTTTTTTTCTTACGGTCAATGTATATAAAGCAGTTATTATTCGATCGCGCTGCTCGTTTGTCTCTTCCTTAAGTGTCTAAGCTGCGAACAACACCATGGCTCCTTTTGATAATAGGTACGTCTTCCTGTCTTACGAAATAATCGGAGTCCTACTGGGATGGAACTGCTGTTTTAGCTCTCTTACCTGGACAGCCCATTATACTCCAGAGGGGAAAATGGTAGAGAGATTCTATAACTCTACCGGTCAGCTCTACCACTGCCAAGTATACGGAGACAGGTATGGAAGGAATTATACATTTTTATTATCCAAATAAACTACTTAAGTGCCAAAGTGTCCATTGATCGATTAATTTATTGATTATAATGATTTCTGACACATTAAATTTTGATACATTGATCTTTACCCAAGCAACCTGAGTTCATTTACCGGGCAGGTAGGGAAGAAATTGTAAAATTTTAGCATTTGTACTAGCCTGTGAGAGATCAGAGTGCTCTCAGATCTTATTTATTGATTAGTTGATTCCTGGACCGATTCATCCACTTCGGATTCATTGGTCTGTACCCGCATACTCTGGAAACACGTGCACGAAGTCCTCTTAATATCGGTGGAACATCAGTGGCCCTGCAGCATTACGCCTACAGTGTTCGTTGAATAAGATACATGCATTTATGTGTATGTAAGGTTAAGAGATACGTGTATGCCATATACATAAATAATGACTTAAACCTTCCTTACCATATATATACTCCATTTTTTAGGCCATGTCACTTTTACTTCCGCGAACTACACGTAGTTATGCCGTCATGGTATCCCCGAGCCAACAATTCAAATTTAGAGTGTCCTCTGGCCATTTTCTGTGGTTTTATGTTTTTCTTTCCCTAAAATTAAACCTATGGGCGATGAAAGCGACGTTAAATGAAACCACATAGACACAGTCATTCCCTGTAGGGGCTTACAAACTTCAATAGGTTAACAATTTCAGCAATATCATCTGCACATGACATGTAGACATCGCTGTTCTACATGAAGTGTTTCGTGGCAAACGGGCCGTATCTTCAGCGCACATCATATTTTGCCTCAGGTTTTGCTTTGTGTTAGTGTGTTTCTTTTTCTAATTAATTTTTATCATGTTTTTGTAAAGATTTTACATAGAGTTTTTGCCGCTGATTCACAAACTTCCTTTCCTCCTTTTAGAATAGTTTTATGCGCCCTATCTAAAAGCGTTGACACATATTTTCTTTACTTATCACTTTTTCCAATGATTTCCTTACTTATCACGTTTGCACATATTTTCGTTGCTTATCACGTTTGCACATATTTTCGTTGCTTATCACGTTTGCACATATTTTCGTTATTTACCACGCTTGCACTTACATATTTTCGTTATTTATCAGGTTTGCACTTACTCATTTTCGTTATTTATCACGTTTGCACTTATTTTCGTTATTTATCACGCTTGCACATACTTATTTTCGTTACTTATCACGTTTGCACATATTTTCATAGCTGTATCACGGGCTCTGTTTATTCCCCTCATAATGCTGACCGCTGAAGTATTCCAGGGAACGGCGAAAAACACCAATCAAATAAATACTAATGTAAATCAAATGTATCGCAGTTCTATCGGACACATGTTTCACCAAATTCGACAAAGGCTTTCGTCACTGTATATCAAAAACACGCGCTTTTGTGGAGAAAGGTTCGCAGTACATACATAAATCTAGCAAACAACATCTAATATAAATATATAAACTGTTACCAATGTGCATATAAATTGATATCAATGTGCATATAAACTGATACCAATGTGCATATAAATTGATATCAATGTGCATATAAATTGATATCAATGTGCATATAAATTGATATCAATGTGCATATAAACTGATATCAATGTGCATATAAACTGTTACCAATGTGCATATAAACTGATATCAATGTGCATATAAACTGATACCAATGTGCATATAAACTGATACCAATGTGCATATAAACTGTTACCAATGTGCATATAAACTGATATCAATGTGCATATAAACTGATATCAATGTGCATATAAACTAATACCAATGTGCATATAAACTGATATCAATGTGCATATAAACTGATACCAATGTGCATATAAACTGTTACCAATGTGCATATAAACTGATATCAATGTGCATATAAACTGATATCAATGTGCATATAAATTGATATCAATGTGCATATAAACTGATACCAATGTGCATATAAATTGATATCAATGTGCATATAAACTGATATCAATGTGCATATAAACTGATACCAATGTGCATATAAACTGATATCAATGTGCATATAAACTGATACCAATGTGCATATAAACTGATATCAATGTGCATATAAACTGATACCAATGTGCATATAAACTGTTACCAATGTGCATATAAACTGATACCAATGTGCATATAAACTGATATCAATGTGCATATAAATTGATATCAATGTGCATACTTAATTCAGTAAAGCTGAAATACACCTTCAAAACTCTTCCTCTTTTGCTGTTGGGGGTGAAATATACTGAACAAAAATATAAACGCAATACCCAATATTTTGATAAAATTAATTACGTTGTCAAATTTCTTTCAATGCCGTTTTTCCGGGGGGGGGGGGGGCATAAAATGGATTCTTAGCAATACATTTCCGTTACTGATGGAAACGGACAACCGATGGTAATGCTGAGGCAGGTCAGGAAACAGAGGTGGGTCAGTTTGGGAAATTCCAAACTTCAGTGCTTCAGTGAGCTGGCCAATTGTGACTTGCGAAATTTTTCCCCACTTCTGTGTGAGGGCCAAACGCAACTCCGCTATGTTACCCGGAACTGGAAGACGCCGACTAACACGCTTTGGGGACAGATTTTCAGGTGAATACGCTGGCCAGTCGAGCAAATGCCCTGCATATGGCAGCGACATGGGGACGGGCATTGTCGTGCTAAAATTTTTACCCCATGGTGCAGGTCAAATGAGACGACTGTTGGGCGTAGGATTCCCTTCTCCTTAACGACATTAACGTTAAGCTTCACTGGTTTTGTGGCATCTGTGGCATCGTGCCTTTTTACAGAACTTGACAGTGCTGTAAGGGTGACGTTTTGTACACCTGATTGCCAGGGAAGACCTTACAGATCACTGAATACTACAGATTAGGCCACAACAGTCTGACATGTCAAAATGGTGAAAAGGCTTGAAATCGACAGCACTTTGGGTTTGGAGGTTGGAATGTCCATTGGTGTAGCGTTTTGATCTTGGCTATCCCTTGGTGCTATATTGACAAAAAATCCCAGCATTATCTTGTGAAATGTTGCAAAAAACATATGTATTTTTGTTGAGTATGTAAAATTAGGTTGCGGGAGTAGGCGGCTGACATGGGAAAAGACAGAGATTCTGTTTCGTCTGGCTTGATATTGTATGTATGCCTTGGGTTTAACATTCGTACTTAACAATTTTTCGGTCATATGACGAGGTGCAGGTCATTAGACTGAAGGTGTGTGTGTATACATATGTTGTGTCTCTTGGGGCAGGGCTAGTCCGGGCCACCACTGAAGTATCATGCCGAAGACACCAAAACATGGACACTCCACCCAGTCACATTATACGGCCAACCAATGATCTGACCATGGATTGATCCCGTAGTCTTCAAATTCCGAGGAGGACGCTCTAACGATTACGCCACCGGAGCGGTCGGCTTCGCATTGGTTGATAAACTGGAGAGAACTTGTTCGGTCATGCATTGAGAGGGATTACAAAGCTACGTTTACAAAGATGCAATCGAATATGATAACGATGATCGTTTCCCTTCACACCAAGGAGACATTTCTGTTTCGCAGTTTCCGTCGTAATCGCCAACATATATGATTATACATTTTAATGAAATTTGATTTTCTCTCATTTATGAATCAGATATTTAACCTCAAAATTTAGTCAAAACTGTAGCCGTGTTAGGAGGACAATTATATAGATTCCTCACACCATTCGTTGCTCGCTCACTGTCAGAGGTTTCTGTGCAATAGACCTACAAAGTGACGACGTATCGGTATTCGTAACAGTATATATGTGACCGTGACAAACCTTTATTTTTTTATGAACAATAAAAGCATGGGCATCTACTTACAGTGCATGCGACTCTATTGCCGTAACTCAATGACCTCGGCGTTGATCAAGATTTCTGTACAGAATTTACTACTAGTGACGGTGGTGTAAAGTGAAGGAAGTTATGTCAGAAAACAAAAACACTGCCTTAACCAAAGTTTCCAATAATACTTGATGCGTACATATTTTGTACTTCTTTGTCTAAAGTACTGAGAAAGTTATTCTAAATAACACCTAAATCAATTTTGTTGATGAATGCGGATTATAGTTCTGCACGAGGATATCAATGATGAGACTAAATCGAAATAATTCAACGTGTGTCGTATAGGATCCAAAGGTATAACTTGTCTCGTGGCATACTCCTTACAGCGCATGCGTCGATCTCTATCTTTCGTTTTGCATCACTTCCACCGATAGCAAATTGTGTACAGAAATCTTCAACAATGCCAAGGTCATTGGGGTCACAATGATGAGTCGGGAAGTGATGTCAGAAAACACAAACAATCCGTCTCAACCTTTGCCTCTAATAATACCTTATTCCCTTTATCTAAAGTATGTACAACATGATTCTAACCAAAATCTGAAAATTTTATTGATGAATGCTGATTAAATAGATCCATGGGAGGACACAAGTAATGATGCTAAGTCCAAACAGGCCTACGTGCGTCTCACAGACTCCATAGGTCAAGTTTGTCCATTGGTGCCAGTGATGTACAACTAAGGGTAGAGGGCGACGTATGAGCTGTAAGTAACATTGTCTCATGGTGGTAGCGATGTAAAGTTAGCATAGAGCGCAGGGAGCATGGAACAATCATTTCCATACACGTTTATCGGAAGGTCTTGATTGCCTTCAACCCTTGTAGCATGTTGAGTACATAGGATTTTATGCGTCTATTTGTAAAGCCAAAAGTTTCAGCTACAATAATAAAACACGAACCCTACACAATCACTTTTACCGGTTAAACCTGGTTTCAGGCGTATTACCGAGGAAACGATGGCGTTGATTCCCAAGGAGAATCAGTTCCTGGTGGACGGTCGCAACTTTGAGATCTTCGTTGATGAGTGTGCAGCCTTAGACGTAGATCAGGCATCCATGATGCATGTACGCCGGAAGCGTGTCGTCTTTCCAGGTTAGTTTGTTTCTCTGATACAGGAACATTTGTAGCACCAACACCGCGACTGTATTTAGTGACATAAATTTCCACAAAACATTTGTTTGGAATACAGCCGGTAAAGTTTCACCAAAAACCATGCATCCGTAAAGCATTTGTTTTATATATTTGTACAGTACATTTACTTGCGCTGACTAATGTTTTACGCCGCATGCTATGGAATGTTTCACTTCTATAACTGTGGCCTGCAATTTGGTGGGAGGAAACCCAGCAGAGCCAGGTGGAAACCCATGACCATGGGCTACATTAAAGCATAAAAAGTGGCATTATATTTTAATGATAAATGTGTATCTTTGGAGTAAAATTTCCAAGCAGTTTGGACAAGAGGATATTTACTCGTAGTTAAACACATCTCTTCTCCGACTATAAATTAGGAGTCAGTTGCAAATTTACATGGGCAAGGAGTTGTAAAAGTAGTCAGCGTGTTTTTTGCAGCCAAAATGGTGTAAAAGATTCAAGTATCAAGTAAAGATGTAGCAATACAGCGTGAGGCTATAGCTTAAATCAGAGTGTACATATGTAGAGCTCAAATCCGTAAACCAACAGCAGATATATATTTTTTTTGCCATTGTACTTCATTTTGTCTTTGTAAAATATTTACAGTACTTTTCCCAGCCAAATATTGTGAATATGCAGAGATATTTTGTATCTTTTATTTGCCATTATTTGATTGGTGTATTACGCCGTACTCAAGAATATTTCACTTATATGGGAAGAAATCAAAAGAAGCTTGCATAGAGAAAAACCCACTGCCATCTACAGATTGCTGGTAGAGTTTCTCATTTATAATGACCGGAGACATTATAAATGTGAAATAAAAAATACTGTTTATAATTTACAGGAACAAAATGGTGCGGAGACGGTGACATTGCCAGCTCCTATAACGATCTGGGGACCCACGAGGAGGCTGATCGTTGTTGTCGCACCCATGATCACTGCCCTGTTTCTATAGGTCCGGGGGAGACAAAGTACGGTCTGAAGAATAACGGATTGTTCTTCATGTATGTAGGGTTTATTATCTCAGACTTACGCTATAGGAGAGTGTCCTTTGTCGCTAATGCTATTATCACACCAAAGTAGTTCTCAAAACGCCCTGCGCGTCCTAAAAATCGTAAAACGAGCCGTGGTTGGTGTAGAAGTGTAACTTTGGCCAAATCATGTCTAAAATACGATGCACGTCAACACATGAATTCAATGAGCTGGGACGAGTTGGCCTGTCTGCGAACTGGACGAACGAGGTACAAACGGACCTCCTGGATGTATTTCACACGTATTTCAATTGATGCCGGATTACACCAAGTCGTAACACGCCCCAAGTAGGATCGAAGTACACAGCAATTCCGTTCGTAATACGACCAGCTCGCTTTAAGTATGTTCTCACTGCGTCTAATGATAGAGTGGGATGGCTCCCAGAAAATTTTGAGCGTGCTCGAAGTTCTAGGGCACCCTTCCCGTCCGAACCCGTCCATGAAGTGCGTAAAGTCCACTCCGTTCGCACGCAGTTTGAGTCCGTTCGGCAGAAATTTTAAGAACTTTGTAAGAACTTGTTTGGTGTGATGGCGGTATTAAGGTAAAAAGAGTCCAACCGTATCATGTGACTTTTGAAAAATGTCAGGACACTTATCACTATTCTCGCCGTGTTCCAGAGGCACAAATGAGACGTCCTTCCAAACTTCTTGAGAAACTTCTCAAGTTCACAAACGTTCAGCCTCTTATTCATATCCATCGTTCGTCTACCCTATATAACTTTTGTGCACGTTTCTTCAGACGCCCAGGTTATAGTAAATATGATCAGTAGCACTTGCCTGAGATTTTTGACAGGTCACATGATACAGTAAATTTGCCACCTTTACCGATAAAAGACCTCTAACAATAAACTCCCCGATTATCTACTTTCCATTCGGTTAATTCCTGGATTTGTGAATCTGACTAATATTTTAAGTCGATTTTTTTGTCAGCTTCCAAGATCCATTTATTAAGCGAATTGAAAGTCATTAATTGTTTTATCGGTGTTATATTTAATTAATGTAGAATAACGAACAGTCTGATAGTGCCTCGTTTGGGGCAAAGCATTTATAAGAGGGCCAAGTCGAGTATTGATGAGCCCGATGACTGGGTGAGGCTTCCTGCATATGTAACGAAATACGAGATAACAACGGATTATTTTATATCTTTTCATGTTTTTCCCAGTCCAGGTTTTTATTTCAGTGTTATTTAAAGAAATAGTCAAGAATTTTTCACTTTCACAATGGCGGTCGTTTTAATTTTTGGTGGGGGAGTGAGAGGGGGAAGGTTGGAGAAATATGAATTTGTCGAAAAATGCGCTGACGTTTGGTAAGGTACTGACGGACTTTCCAACGTTTGACGTACAGATTTGTATACCACAATGGGGGACAACAAGTTCCCTTCAACGAACGTTGTACAAGGCTGCAAAATAAGCTACACTAAAGCGCCATCTAGCATTCGAGGACAAGCTACACAGACGGTTCAAATAACAGTAAAACGCATGTTTTTTTTTCCTGCGACGTTGCAGTGCGTGTGTACTTCATATATGTTTTATGAGCACATGTGCACAGATAATTGTGACGTAATAAAGGAAAGAACAAACGAGTTGACAGCTTTGGACTATCTTGATACAGGCGGGAAGGAGTTTTAGGATTTCCCCATTCTCAGTTCCCTGACCAAGGTCGGGTTTGATCTTGAGTAAAATGAAGGATCCATGCCTACATATATACATGTGTATCGTGGCTACTCTCAGATTAAGTGGTTACTCTCAGAATAAGTGGTTACTCTCGGATTAAGTGGTTACTCTGAGATTAAGTGGTTACTCTTCGACTCCGATTAATTCTTTCACTAATAAACCTGGTCGCTTCCTTGAAAGTAAATTCTGACTATTTTGTAACACACCATTCTGACTATTTTGTAACACATAAATAAATATATAATACTAAAAACTATAACAGAGAGGAAAACTAGGACGACAGTGTTGATAATTGGCAAATGGTTACACATATTGCACGTGAAATACGGTCACCTCGTCAACTTGTTTCAAGGTTTTATACCGCATGTTCAAAGTAAATGCTTAAAAAGTAGCAAAGTAAAAGCTCCCTAACACCGTGGCGTATCAAACTGAATTAGGTTATGATTGAAAATCAAAAATATAGTGGTGTTAGTTGCAAATTATTCGACCACAGTTGTCTAGAATTACTAAAACTGTTGTGTTTGCAGCACATTTTCTGTGGAATCACGTTAAAACAGTGACGGAATGATCTTATAAAGGTCAAGGAACTACGAGTCCATTAACGATGTATTCATTAATGTAAACTTTCGTATATTAACTAGTGATGAATGACCAGTGTATGGATCGATAAATCCACAACCTGTGGATTAATTTTATTTCTGCAATATATCATATTTATGTAATTTTTACAGACTTTCGTGTGATTGTAACAACGAATTTTACTCGTGTCTCAAGAATGACAGCACTTTCGCCTCAAATGCCGTCGGTGCGATCTACTTCAACGTCGTAAAAACGCGATGCCTAGCACAAAGACACCCAGAGACCTGTACAGGGTAAGTTTGAGCGTGTTTGTGACCGAGGTAATGTTGAATACGGTGTTCATCCTCAGACAAACAAAGAAACAAATGATAACAAATGAGACTGTAAAATGTAAAAGAAAATGCAGAGATTGGAGAAGAAAAGGTTCAGAAGAAAAGAAGAAAAGGTGTTATAAAATGAATCATGGATTCACGGTTGATCACTGTTGTATATTCTGACGAAAGCCCGTGTTGGGAAATAAATGATTAAGGAAGTTAATTTGTTGAATCATGGAGGTAGAATGACTTGCCGTGGGCAGGGAAGGTGATCTTTACATTTTGTGTGTGCGTATGCGTGCGTGCGTGCGTGCGTGTGCGTGCGTGTTTGCATGCATGCATGGATGCATGGGGTTTCACGTCGTACTTAATTTTTCACTCATATGACGATGAGGAGTCATTAGGTATAAGTACATATACTGTGTCTTCTTGTGGTAGCTTGCAGCCGCCACTGAAGTACATGCATCTTGCTGAAAACACCAGAGATAATGCTCAACTCAGTCACATCCCCCATTAATTAATTTATTTATTTGATTGATGTTTTACGCCGTACTCAAGAATATTTCACTTATGCGACGGCGACCAGAATTATGGTGGGAGGAAACCAGGCAGAGCCCGGAGGAAACCCACGACCATCCGCAGGATGCTGGATGACCTTCTCACGTACCATCACCCATTAAACCATTAAGTCTCCAGTGTTATAGTATGTATTTCACACTGCTACTAAAATCTTAAGCAGTTAAAAATGACGGGAAGGAAATATAACACGAGGATGACGGGAAGAGCGTACCCTTGCTTTGACACTGATGCGATTTTAATTTATTTTTGGCATAAACGGAGGGATTTGGTTTGTTTAACCAAATAGGAACCCGTTAACATAAACAGAATGGGAAACCATATACTAGTACATTCAGATTAATGCAATCGACCAAATACAGGAGATATTCATTGTTTCCATTTAACACAGACGATTTTACGACAACCTGTGCACCACTGAGAACAAAACTATTGGTAGGAAACAGCATGAGCTAGACATAAACTCAAAGCTATCGCATTGGTGAGAGGCTTCTGGATCATTACAGTGCGCTAGCGCGCTAACCAACTGAGCCACGGAGGCCCCGATATTTTATGAGATTTTAGACATTCTGTGTTTGTTTTAAATTAAAATTCGTGTTTTTGCTTTTCGATTGTTTCAGTTATTGGTTCTGGGAAAAATGCTCCACGGATTATTCCAAGCCAAAGAAATGGACATTCGTGAATTTTGATAAAAGCTATTAAACTTTAAACTTCTGTTCTCAACAAAAGAACTGTGCCGTCTTTGTTTGGATTACGGGTTTCATTTGTCATGAAGCTCTAGGCGTTTATCTGAATTTTCCTCCAGACTGAAGTCCTCATTTTGCCCGAGGGAATGTTGATCTCATAAGGTGTTTGGGGGATTTTAGGATGATATCCCACTGGAACACATTTGAGTTTCAAAACCAAAAGTAATATTTAAAGTGATTTAAAAATGCACGCATCGGAGCAAAATTTCGTGTAATTTACAACATATTCGTAAAATAAGATTTAAAATGGCGGATTTCTCTCCTTTCCTCTATTTCCTATTATTCTTCAAACAGCTTCTGAACATTTACGTCACTACTCAACGGTTCAATTTTGTTACTTCTGTACAGAAATCTTAAACAACGCTGAGGGCACTGAGGCAACTGTGATGAGACAGGAAGTAATGTCAGAAAACAAAACGAAACAAACTCTTTCTCAACCTTTGGTTCTATTAATACTTTACACGCGTGCATATCCTCTAACTAAAGTATGTACAAGATGGTTCTCACCAACAATTTTATTGATAAATGCTGATTAAATAGACCAACACGTGCGCTGTAATGAATATTGTGTTTTCAGCGTTGTATGTTTCATTTACTAGATTATTTGAATGGAATTTTTCCCCCAAGGATCGTTTCATTGACTGTGCCGCTGTTGCAAACTGACTCATTGATATATTGACTTTTTTTATTTATTGATTGATTGACTTATTAAATAATCGATTGATCAACTGGAGCGGCTCGTGGCAGAGTGGTTATCGTACTTGCTTTTTACTCCATAAATCACTTGATAGACGTGCGTTTCATATCATCTTCGTGCACGGAACATACCCTTTCTGCCATTGTTCTCGGTGTCTTAGTGGAAAAAACGCTCTCTCGTGGATTATTGCACGACGTTCGCTGGAGGCCACACGTGGAAAAGTTTGAAAATATAACTTTGCAAAAGTCGGTGAGTCAGATGGAAGGCTGCAGCTTCTTCCACCTATACAATAGGCCTACTGTTCGCCATGGTATAGGTGAAAACTTCCGTATGGGGATTTTTACATGCTGTAGGAGTTCAATACATATGCCATACTCAGGCAGGGTAAGTATTTGCAAGTAATGTCATGTAACTTTCGTATAAGACTGACTAAACAACCCCGTTTGCTATTCACCGCTTACTGCCAATCCAAGGTGATATCTCGAAAACCCGGTCATCGAGGAGGGTGGTAAACCAGTATATCCGTTCAAATAAAAACATCTTCACAGCCTGGCCAGGCACTGCTTCCGAATTTTTCCTGCTGAAATAGCAGCACAAAGCCTAAATTGAGGTATATTTTCATTTATTGTACGAAATAAGGGTTGTTATTGCTTTAGAGGTGTATAGAGTTTTTTCCCACCAACTTGAAAAAATCAGTCTGGCTCTGACGTTGTAAGAAACATATCTAGACTATAGACAAGATAAAGACAGATTTCTTTTTCGGCAAATAATAATTCTTTGACAATTTTCTGGCCGCTGCACAAATACTCTGGTAGCATGTAGGACCTACCTACCATCTAGTTACGATACATGCATTGGTATATGGTACAATATGTCAGATCTCGGTTACGAGTATTATTCATATGCAAAGCTGTACCCGGCCATCTGTTTCCTGCACTCCGTGTTGAAACTCTCGTTCTGTGCCACGGTGAAGTAGTTCTTCCAGTCTCCGACAGTACCTAATGAAGGGTAAAACAATTTAGCGGATTTGACTCAAGAGCAAGATAAAGAATGCGATCTATAGGCTCTTACTTTAGCCTTATAACACTCGCCCTTGCAGGTTCCTTGCAGTCTCACTACACCGCCTACGGTCACCACCGTCCCTACCCCTACCCCAAGCCACCACGCGCGCAACCCCAACGATACAGCTAAAGGCCAATGTCACATATCTACAAGAGTCTGCTAAAAAGTCAGAGATTCTTCATATTATAAATATCAGGAGTACGGAAATATTAAGTGATTGCAGCGTTTTAAACTCTTGGCCCAATGGTTGTTTATGGAAACCCCTACATATCCATCACAATGATATTTTGAAACTCTAATGTAATCCTTTTTTTGTTATCACTTCTGAGACAATTATATATATATAAATATATATAGAAGGAATCTTCTTTGGTAAGCCAACCTGTCTAGTACTGAATAAGCGGGAATGCATGACAGCGAGGCATGTGAGACCTAAGTGGTTTCGCGGCGTCTTTGATGTTGACTGTGTACTTGTTCAAGGTAATTCTAACGTTACCAAGGTGATATGATAGCACAAAGTGATTCAACAGAGACGGTTTCTAACAGGTGATAATAATGAATGAAATACTACCTTTTCTGAATATTGGATGTGTCTGGGTTTTCACAATCTTGCTCAACTCCGGCGATAATGTACGACCTTTCTTCATGTTCTCAAATCCACACTGTTCTGCTACTTTCTTTTGGAATGCTAAATCTCGATCTACTCCAATGAACTTTGTGATCTGAGCAATTCCTGCAGCGCTGTCCTGTGTTGTAAAAAGCGTATGACGTCCGTCAAATAATAATCAAAAAAAAATTACTTTATCACTTATACATTTTTACTTACGAAATCCCTCCCATAAGTAAACCAAAGACGATCAGCAGGTACAGCCTACCTCATAACCCCGCGCAAATAAATCTGCAGCCGGATTAACAAGAAATCGATTTGAACAAGCAACTTGGTTGGTTAGTGGCCAATACAGGTTTCAACGAAACTTCATGTTAGTCTTCTTTCGAAGGTGTCTAGCCATCTAGCCTTAAGAATTCCATGTCCATGTCTTTGTTGTTCATTTCTGTCACATGTTTGCTAATAACAGTTGCCTTATCCAAAATTGACATAGTGCCAGAGCTGTCAACCCTGCCAGGATCAAAGCAGTGAGAAAAAGACAACAGCAAGGTTTGGGGTAAAATTCATAGTTCCTGGTTACTTCGTCATTATGCGAGATATTCTACAGCATTATAAAACATTACATATTTACATATTACGGTACCTGTTTAAGGTTCTCATAGCAAAGCCTTAAAACCGGAATGTCTTCATGCGTCCGGAAAAATTCCTCCCAGGCCTTCACATAATCGAACCAGGAGCCATAAATAACTGCATGGGAATGTGCAGATGAGAAATATTTTAGAATAAAAACACAATTTCAACGATGTAAAATATAACAGAAAACATGCAGAACATGCAAAATCATGACTACCGGCGTTTGAAGACCGTGTTTACGGCCTTCTTTAGTTACGAGTTGTGTTCTTACATGCAGTGCGTATTCGACACACTGCTTTCTTGTGTGGATCCCACACGAGATGACTATATGCGAACACGATTTGCATTCCCCAATCCTCTAGGGTTGGAACGCGGTGCAACAAGAACGATATTGAAATAAAGCGTACACTGTCCACTTTTCGCAATTACACATTCGTATCAGCCGACAAGAGAATGTTACTCCCGGTTTAGATACTACCGTGTTACACAGGTAACAAGTGTTTAAGTGATACGTACCGAGTGTTCAAGTGATGCGTACCGGGTTTTGAAGTGACGTATACCACGTGTTTAAGTGATGTACTAATTTCTCAGATTCTATGCAAAAACTGGCTACTTCACTCTTAAGGACTGACATCGGATCTCAGTGTCCATAGTTCAGCTCTCTACCATCTGAGCTATTGGGTAGTTCTCACGTGCTACAGCTAGTATATGCCTTAGAAAGCTTGTCCCGTTGCACAATTCCATGGAAGCCGGATAAGGCCGTCACCATATCGTACCATCTTTTCAGTACGGGTATAATGGACACTTGTCAACAATAACAACAGTTTGTCGAGCATAACGCCCTTTGTCCCAGCTACTTAAACAACTAAAGATTACCTAAAATTAAACATGTTACCATTTCAATATAGCGGATTATTTTTTACCAGATACTGGTTTTATTTCTTCAAACAAATTTGTTGTTTTCAGAAAATATCTATTAAAGCTTCTAAATGAGTTGTTTCATATATCTAAGCAAAATTATTTATTTAAAGCGGTACACAGAATATTGTTGGGGATTGTTTTTTGGCCTGTGGTATTTGTCCAGAGAAATTGCCGTGATGAGAAATATCATTTTCCTCGAGTCCCTGAAAAGATCAAGCTATGCTAGTAAAAAGCGTTTGAAGGCTATATAAATACAGAAATTTGCAGCATTCTTTAAGGCTAACTTAAATGAACTTATTCAGTACCTTTAAATTATGCTCAAAAAGTACTAAATTGGTTAATGCAAAAATAAACGGTAATACGAGGTAAATATATGTGATAAACCTATGTACGTAGTTTGTCACGGCACCATGTGTAATGGATAACATCTTAAGAGTTTCACATAATACCACATCAATATCGCTAATATATTAGCGAAATACACCGTCTAGTACAGCCTATACATGTGTGTCGCATACGTACTAATTAAGGTGAACTTTAATATTTAGAAACATTCGTCCGACTTCATTCGCTAAAACGGAGATTTCATTAAACGAATGACTTTTGCCATTCGAGACCTCCTTCTCGTGAGGGATCAACATGAGCGCATGGATTCGAATAGAGTACTGGTTGTGAAATTCATACAAGGCGACATTACGCTCTAGATAGAGATTTGCACATTTTCAGACAGGCTGATACATGTCCATTAACCTGAGTCAGAGATCTATGCTTTGTCCATCGAAAAATGCAAGTTTAGTTCTTAAACCTATGGGGTTATTATTTATGTAAGATCCACAGATTTTAAGCCACGGCACTGTGACAAAAGTTTTCTGTGAACTGACTCTAACTGTTGATCAGAACAACCTGAACCGTGAAACGGGGCCCATTACCTGGGCCGTGTAAACTAATTTATTGATGTATATGTGGTGTTCAGGAGTCAATCCTATCATTTTGAAGACAATTCATGTTTAAAAGCGGGATTTCGCTTTGTTCCAACTAAATCCCACTCTTGGACATTCCGACTGTATTTCAGATCAAAGGAGTGTGTAACCCAAGTTCAGTGTACTCCTGTCAGTTCATATACACGAGTGCGTACGTGCAAACAAAGGCACAGAAGGCGTTTCATTTCAGTATCGTCCTTGTTGCATCCCCGTTCCAACTCCGAAGAATAAGGAGGCGCAAATTTCGTTCGCGAGCAGCGGTCTCGTGTTAAATTTTGGCATGCAAAACACAGGTACGGCGGGACAACCTTAGCGACCCAATAGTTAGGGCGTCCGACACGAAATCGGCGAAACCAGGAGACCTGGGATGAAACCCGGGATAAAAGCAATCCTCTTGATTTGTATGTGCACATCATACGCCAAATCATGAGAGAAAAAACTTTACTTTTTTTGATGTACTACTTATTTTCCGTCAATGCTCGGAAATATTTGGAAATGACGTTGACGTCACTGTAGCAGATTACATTATTTTAGGACTGACCAAGGGAACCTTAAGACAGCTGTAGGTTTAGCCATGTTGCTAAGGTTCGCTTAATGTGCTACTGTTTTACAAGAACGGTTAGATTAAAACCCTAACAGAGACAAACTGACAAAGCGTCACCGAGCATTCTGACCATTTCCAATGTATAACACTGCCCTCGCGGTGATCTGTTTTTTCTCGCTATACTGTTCGTTTTAATTATATTTTAAATATATTGACGTTGTATGCTTTCCATGTGACATACGCTTTCCAGCTGTTGCATTTCATGTTTGTGTTAAGTTTTTTTTCTGCGACAAGAATCAGTGTATGTTTAGATAGTCGCGCGTGAAAGTCATACAGCCTGTAGAACACCAATATTGTTTTAAAAAGTCTTTTTTCAAATAACGGAACGTTCCCTTGCGCTCTCCTGAGTTTCATTCATCGATAAAACCTGCCTAATATCATGCTGGCTAAGCGAAATTTCCCTGAATACCGCCTAAAACACTAAACAGTCACACGCAAGCACGCACCCACACACGCACACTCACGCTCATAAATTCATACATAGTTACATAATAAGGCCATACCTTGCCCTGCAATGGCCAATTCGAAAAAGCCGTCCCAAGCTCCAGAGTAATTTATGGTTCTCATTTTACTGAGCTGGTGGAAGTATGACACTGTGGCATCTTTTGGGTTCCGTTCTATATATATGATCTTTGATTTTCGTTTGACTAGGTCCTTAGGATACAGTTCCGGTGTGACATGCGTGTTGAGAACACGGACAGATGGACGACTGTAGAGTTCCTCTTCTGTCCTCATCTCTAGCATCGTCTTGCCTTTGTCGTTATCTGTTTGTATTTCAGTTACTCCCGTCAACAGCATATTGCACATCTCCCAAACCCAATGCGTTCCTGAAGACGTTAAAACGAAAATCACACACATAGCCAGACGATCATTAATATAGAGAAATACGTCACGCTCTCTTTGCATGATTCCACATCTAGGTATGCTGAAATGTACATTGCACACGTATAGACTCCGAGATGAGTCCACTGTTTCAGGATGAGGCAAAAATAAAACCTATGTAAACCATTCTGACACGTCAGCCTTCAACCTTCAACTTTCGATTTGACCCTTTCAGCGTGGACCTGTCACGGGGCATATATATACATATACATACATACACGAGTATATATATATATATATATATATAATATATAGAGAGAGAGAGAGAGAGAGAGAGAGAGAGAGAGAGAGAGAGAGAGAGAGAGAGAGAGAGAGAGAGAGGAGAGAGAGAGAGAGGCGCTGGGCACTCCGTTTTTTTTTTGTTTTTTTTTTCTTCAGCTTATAAATGATCAATTCATGACTTTGGAACTAAACACTCAAAACGATCTTGATAAGATAAATTGTAAAAAAAGAAATTAACTTGGCGTTAAAGACAAAGAAAACACTACAATAAAGTAGGCATCAGATAAAATACCATCAAAAACTCTCCAGGAAAACAATTCGATTTACTCGAGTAAAATGGTTTTAACACTTTCGACTTCTAAAGTGATATAATGAGTAGGACTGTGTCTGCAAAGTGGCAAAAACCTCATTCAACCTAACTGGTCATACCCGGATCAGAAAATCTCACCAACCCATCATATCGTCTGTTCCAATTAAGAACAGTGTTAAGTCGAGAAGTGTTAAGCTATGAGTGGAATCTATACAGAGCTTTAAAAGAAAACCAGGCCTAATTTATTAACAACCATTACGTCATAATATCGGCTTAATATCTTACCTGTCTTAGGAAATGCAATGATGGTGACGTCATCGCCTCTGCAGGGAAGATCAGGAAGTCTCGTGAGGATTTCATCTTGATCGCTGTCTGGTCTGATTGGATAATGCTTCCCTTTAAACTCATGACAGTTCATTGTGTGCCCGTACGGGTCAGAGATAACCACCAGCGGCATGATCCTGTTGTTGTGCTATCTGTGTATGTGACATGTGAATATAATAGTGGATATTATGGGGTTACAGCTGGCTTGGTCTACTGGCTGATTATCTCTATACACGTCTAAATATAGTGTCATTTGTCCTATATAGTACAGACTTCACTGCAGACCCATATTAAGTAGATCTTCAATCTTTGTAGTGAAGGTCGCCCCGATTTAGGATAAAGGGCATTTTACCCCATTATATTTACACTTACCTGTACCTCTCGTTGTTCTGTTAGGCTTGAACCACCAGTAGTGTGCTGGAGACTTTGAATAGAATGCTTCAAAACGTTAGCAGCTCGATTACCAAGCCTCATGGACACACCGCCATTGTTTTCTGACCATATGTGTGTTATATCCCATAATACTACCTATGACGTGTATGTCAATGGGCGACCCCGCTGAAGGCCACGACATCCGAAAGTGAAGTGGCTCTAAAACGAGTATTTTAACAAAAGAGATAAACTCCTTTTATGGAATTACAAAGCGAGAGATAACGTCGTTCAGGCACTAATATTTCCGTTTGTAGCAAAGTAGATATCAGAGACATACATGTCAAACATTGTCCGTTGGAACGTCCGTTGCTCTTGGAAAGACTGCAACACTATGTAGTTCGGAGTTGGGTACTGTCAATATTCAGTGGCTAATATCTCCCCAGATCCCCCCAAATGGCGCCCACTGATCAGCCCCCCCTTGCCCCCCTTCCCCCAAAGTATCCTGACATGAATGAAATGAGGATAGTTTGCTTGGACAGTTGGCTTTAGCATAAAAAGCTAAATTGTTAGTCTAATCTTTTTGTATATTTTAACAAGTTCATGTATGATAGAGAGATAACAAGTTATTGAAACGAGGTATTGTACAGTAACAAATACGAGATAGCCAGATAGTATAGTGTAACAAGTGATTGCTATTAATATAGTATAGAGTACTATGTGAGTGATAGCGAGATAGGGTTTATTTATTTGATTGGTGTTATTCGAGATTATTTCACTTATACGACGGCGGCCAGCATTATGGTGGGAAGATAGCGGGCAGAGGCCGAGGGAAACCCACGACCATCCGCACGTTGCTTGAAGACCTTTCCCTGCACGTCCGGAGAGAGTGTACTCGAGCAACACGAGAAACTGCTGCTTACGTATTCGGATCGACGGTAAGAAACATTTACCGCATCTTCAAAAGCCTAATTAAACTTCCTTAGAAAGAATTTTGTTTTAATTTTCATTTTTGTGATATTTATACCACTGTTTAATACCGAACCATATTATTAATATTTTCCGTCAGTGGTCGTATTTTTTCGAAAATATGTGATGGTTAATCTTGCTCGGAGCCTGGTGAAGTGCCGCGTGCCCGATGAACTGTGGTCGCTACAGTGACCAAGCGTAATTAGCTGATCAGTGGGCGTCATTTGGTTTTTCGCTGTAAGTTTCTCAAAGCAAACAGCACAGTTATTCGTGGATGGTTTGTTACGTCATTTTTAGCTCTTCCAAAAAAGGTGGGATGATTCAGATTCTACAGATTTCTTCAGACCAACAATTAGTAGGCTCATAGACGAGCCACTGGTCTACTTTGTTCACAGCTTATTACAGACCAACAATTAGTAGGCTCAAAGAAGAGCCACTGGTCTACTTTGTTCACAGCTTATTACAGACCACCAACTAGTGGGCTCACAGACGAGCCATTGGTCTACTTTGTTCACAACTTATCACAGACCAACAACTAGTCGACTCACAGACGAGCCATTGGTCTACTTTGTTCAGAGCCTATCACAGACCAACAACTAGTGGGCTCACAGATGAGCCATTGGTCTACTTTGTTCACAGTCTATTACAGACCAACAACTAGTGGGCTCACAGATGAGCCATTGGTCTACTTTGTTCACAGTTTATTACAGACCAACAAATAGTGGGCTCACAAACGAGCCATTGGTCTACTTTCTTCACCGCTTATCACAGACAAAATACTAGTGGGCTCACAGACGAGCCATTCATCTACTTTGTTCACAGCTTATCACAAACCAACAACTAGTAGGCTTACAGACGAGCCATTGGTCCACTTTGTTTACAAATTATCACAGACAAACAACTAGTCGGCTGACAACCGAGCCATTCTTCTACGTTTTTCAAAGCCTATCACGGACCAACAGTTAATAGGCTCAAAGACGAGCCATTGATCTACTTTGTTCACAGTCTATTACAGACCAACAACTAGTAAGCTCACAGATGAGCCATTGGTCTACTTTGTTCACATCTTATCACAGACCAACAACTAGTAGGCTCACAGACGAGCCATTGGTCTACTTTGCTCAAAGCCTATCACAGACCAACATATAATAGGCTAACAGACGAGCCATTGGTCTTCCTTGTTCACAGTTTATCACAGCCCAACATCTAGTGGGCTCGCAGATGAGCCATTGGTCTACTTTGTTCACAGCTTATCACAGACCAACCACCAGTGGGCTCACAGACAAGCCATTGGTCTACTTTGTTCACATCTTATTACAAAGCAACAAATAGTAGGTTCATAGACAACCCATTCATCTACTTTGTTCACAGCTTATCAAAGCCCAACAAAAAGTAGGAGCCATTGATCTACTTGGTTAACAGCCTATCACAGACAAACAATTATTAGGCTCACAGATGAGCCATTGGTCTACTTTGTTCACATCTTATCACAGACCAACAACTAGTGGGCTCACAGACGAGCCATTGGTCTACTTTGTTAACAGCTTATTACAGACCAACAACAAGTAGGCTCACAGACAGGTCATTGGTCTACCTTGTTTACAGCTTCTTACAGACGAACAAATAGTAGGCTAACAGACGAGCTATTGGCCTACTTTGTTCACAGCTTATCACAGACCAACAACTAATATGCTCACAGATGAGCCGTTGGTTAACTTTGTTCACATCTTATCACAGACCAACAACTGGTAGGCTCGCAGACGAGCCATTCATCTACTTTGTTTACAGTCTATCACAGACAAACAATTAGTAGGCTCACAGATGAGCCATTGATCTACTTTGTACAACATCTTATCACAGACCAAAAACTAGTATGCTCGCATACAAGCCATTGGTCTACTTTATTTAAAGCTTATCACAGACCAAAAACTAGTAGGCTCGCAACTAGTAGGCTCACAGATGAGCCATTCATATACTTTGTTCACAGCTTATTACAGACCAACAACTAGTAGGCTCGCAGACGAGCCATTGGTCTACTTTGTTCACATTTTATCACAGACCAACAACTAGTAGGCTCGCAGACGAGCCATTTGTCTACTTGGTTCAGGGTCTATTACAGACCAACAACTAGTATGCTCGCAAACAAGCCATTGGTTTACTTTGTTTACAGCTTATCACAGACCAAAAACTAGTAGGTTCGCAAAAGTAGGCTCACAGAGGAGCCATTCATCTACTTTGTTCACAGCTTATCACTGACTAACAGTTAGTAGGCTCGCAGATGAGCCCTTAGTTTACTTTGTTCACATCTTATCACAGACCAACAACTAGTAGGCTCCCAGACGAGCCATTGGTCTACTTTGTTCACATCTTATCACAGACAAACAACTAGTAGGTTTGCAGACGAGCCATTGGTCTACTTTGTTCACAGTCTATTACAGGCCAACAACTAGTAGGCTCGCAGACGAGCCATTGGTCTACTTTGTTCACAACTTATCACAGACCAACAACTAGTGGGCTCAAAGACGAGCCATTGGTCTACTTTGTTCACATTTTATCACAGACCAACAACTAGTGGGCTCGCAGACGAGCCATTGGTCTACTTTGTTCACATCTTATCACAGACCAACAACTAGTAGGCTCACACACGAGCCATTGGTCTACTTTATTCACATCTTATCACAGACCAACAACTAGTAGGTTTGCAGACGAGCCATTGGTCTACTTTATTCACATTTTATCACAGACCAACAACTAGTAGGCTCGCAGACGAGCCATTCATATACTTTGTTTACATCTTATCACAGACCAACAACTAGTAGGCTCGCAGACGAGCCATTGGTCTACTTTGTTCACATCTTATCACAGACCAACAACTAGTCGACTCACAGACGAGCCATTTGTCTACTTTGTTCACATCTTTTCACAGACCAACAACTAGTATGCTCGCAGACAAGCCATTGGTCTACTTTGTTTACAGCTTATCACAGACCAAAAACTAGTAGGCTCGCAGCTAGTAGGCTCACAGACGAGCCATTCATCTACTTTGTTCACAGCTTATCACTGACCAACAGTTAGTAGGCTCGCAAACGAGCCATTGGTCTACTTTGTTTACAGCTTATCACAGACCAACCACTAGTAGACACGCAACTAGTAGGCTCGCAGACGTACGACCTTTCTTCATTCTCTCAAACATGCATTCTTCTGCCGCTTTTTTCCGGAATGCTGAATCTCGATTTACTCCAAGGAACTCTTTGATTTGAGCAATTCCTTATGTTCCGTGTTGTAAAAAGCGTGTAATGGGGAGGTATAAATTATTAAGTGTCGTACACTATCTTAATTGCCCCACCAGGGAACGTTTTCAGTCCCGGCACACCTGTTCGTGGAGCCCTAATGACAATAAGCGGCCGACAAATCTCGTGGGACAGCTTGCGCTGTCTACATCCTTCGCTGAAAACGCCTTGTCTTCCACTGATAAGGTGTGCATGTGCTTAAATTCGTCGACAAATTATCAAAGGTCTATGGTTTATTCCGGTTTCCTCCAGCCAGAAAATTGACCGCCATCGTGTAATATGAAAACTTCTTGAGTATTTTCGTCAAATAATAATCAAAAAAATGTATAACTTTTTCACTTATACATTTTCACTTTAAGAAATGAGTGGAATGAGTAAACCATGGACGTTCGCCAGGTATGGCCTTCCTGAAAACCCTGCGAACCTAAAGGTGCAGCCGAATTTACGTGAAATCGATTTGGACAAGTAACTTAACAAGATAGTTGCCAATACAGGTTTCACTGAAACATATATATCTCACTTCATGTTAGTGTTTTTGGAAGCTGTCTAGCTATCTCGTCTGAAGAAATAAATGTGCACTCTTTGTTCTTCTTTTCCGTCACTTTTCCCCAAGGATCGTTTCATTGACTGTGCCGCTGTTGCAAACTGACTCATTGATATATTGACTTTTTTTATTTATTGATTGATTGACTTATTAAATGATCGATTGATCAACTGGAGCGGCTCGTGGCCGAGTGGTTATCGTACTTGCTTTTTACTCCATAAATCACTTGATAGACGTGCGTTCCACATCATCCTCATGCACGGAAGATACCCTTTCTGTCATTGTTCTCGGTGTCTTAGTGGAAAAAAACGCTCTCTCGTGGATTATTGCACGATGTTCGCTGGAGACCACACGTGGAAAAGTTTGAAAATATAACTTACCAAAAGTCGGTGAGTCAGATCGAACGCTGTAGCTTCTTCCTCCTATAAAATAGGACTACTGTTCGCCATGGTATAGGTGAAAGTCAGTGCATGGTATTCAGTATATATGCCATACTCAGGCAAGGCAAGTAATTTCAAGTAATTCCATGTAACTTTCGTATCAGACAGACTTAACAACCCAATTTGCTGTTCACCGCTTACTCCCATTCCAAGGTGATAGCTCGAAAACCCGATCATCGAGGAGGGTGGTAAACCAGTATATCCGTTCAAATAAAAGCATTTTCACAGCCTGGCCACGTACTGCTTCCGAATTTTCCCTGCTGAAATAGCAGCGCAAAGCCTAAAGTGTACGGTGCATGTGTAGCATCTTGTACTTTTGCTTATATTCTTTATTTCCATTTAAAAAAAAACACCCCGATATTAAAGGCCTACAAAATATGCATTCTCCCTTGTATGAATATCAACAAAATTCGAATGTGCGACTAATTTTTCCCAAATGCGATCAAACAAACTGCAACAGCTAAATTGAGGCTTATTTTCATTTATTGTACGAAATAAGGGTTGTTATTGCTTTAGAGGTGTACAGAATCTTTTCAGACCAACTTGAAAAAATCAGCCTGGCTCTGACGTTGTAAAAAACATATCTAGACCATAGACAAGATAAAGACAGATTTCTTTTTCGACAAATAATAATTCTTTGACATTTTTTTTCTGATCGATGCACAAATACTCCGGTAGCATGTAGGACCTACCTACCATCTAGTTACGATACACGCATTGGTATATGGTACAATATATCAGGATCTCGGTCACGAGTATTATTCATATGCAAAGCTGTACCCGGCCATCTATTTCCTGCACTCCGTGTTGAATCTCTCGTTCTGTGCCACGGTGAAGTAGTTCTTCCAGTCCCCGACAGTACCTAATGAAGGGTAAAACAATTTAGCGGATTTGACTCAAGAGCAAGATAAAGAATGCGATCTATAGGCTCTTACTTTAACCTTATAACACTCGCCCTTGCAGGTTCCTTGCAGTCTCACTACACCGCCTACGGTCACCACCGTCCCTACCCCTACCCCAAGCAACCACGCGGGCAACCCCAACCCTACAGCTAAAGGCCAATGTCACATATCTACAAGAGTCTGCTAAAAAGTCAGAGATTTTTCATATTATAAATATCAGGAGTACGGAAATATTAAGTGATTGCAGCGTTTTAAACTCTTGGCCCAATGGTTGTTTATGGAAACCCCTATATATCCATCACAATGATATTTTGAAACTCTAATGTAATCCTTTTTTTGTTATCACTTCTGAGACTATTATATATATATAAATATATACAGAGGGAATCTTCTTTGGTAAGCCAGCCTGTCTAGCACTGAATAAGCGAGAATGAATGACAGCGAGGCATGTGATGTTACCTAAGTGGTTTCGCGGCGTCTTTGATGTTGACTGTGTACTTGTTCCAGGTAATACTAACGTTACCAAGGTGATATGATAGCACAAAGTGATTCAACAGAGACGGTTTCTAACAGGTGATAAAATAATGAATGAAATACTACCTTTTCTGAATATTGGATGTGTCTGGGTTTTCACAATCTTGCTAAACTCCGGCGATAATGTACGACCTTTCTTCATGTTCTCAAATCCACACTGTTCTGCTACTTTCTTTTGGAATGCTGAATCTCGATCTACTCCAAGGAACTTTGTGATTTGAGCAATTCCTACTGCGCTGTCCTGTGTTGTAAAAAGCGTATTACGTCCGTCAAATAATAATCAAAAACAAAATTCCTTTATCACTTTTACATTTTTACTTACTAAATCCCTCCCATAAGTAAACCAAAGACGATCAGCAGGTACAGCCTACCTCATAACCCCGCGCAAATAAATCTGCAGCCGGACTAACGAGAAATCGATTTGAACAAGCAACTTCATTGGTTAGTGACCAATACAGGTTTCAACGAAACTTCATGTTAGTCTTCTTTCGAAGGTGTCTAGCCATCTAGTCTTAAGAATTCCATGTCTTTGTTGTTCAGTTCTGTCACATGTTTGCTAATAACAGTTGCCTTGTCAAAAATTGACATAGTGCCAGAGCTGCCAACCCTGCCAGGATCAAAGCAGTGAGAAAAAGACAACAGCAAGGTTTGGGGTAAAATTCATGGTTCCTGGTTACTTCGTCATTTTGCGAGATATTCTACAGCATTATAAAACATTACATATTTACATAATACGGTACCTGTTTAAGGTTCTCATAACAAAGCCTTAAAACCGGAATGTCTTCATGCGTCCGGAAAAATTCCTCCCAGGCCTTCACATAATCGAACCAGGAGCCATAAATAACTGCGTGGGAATGTGCAAATGAGAAATATTTTAGAATAAAAACATAATTTCAACGATGTAAAATATAACAGAAAACATGCAGAACATGCAAAATTATGACTACCGGCGTTTGAAGACCGTGTTTAGGGCCTTCTTTAGTTACGAGTTGTGTTCTTACATGCAGTGCGTATTCGACACACTGCTTTCTTGTGTGCATCCCACACGAGATGACTATTTTGCGAACACGATTTTCATTCCCCATTCCTCTAGGGTTGGAACGCGGTGCAACAAGAACGATATTGAAATGAAGCGTACACTGTCCACTTTTCGCAATTACACATTCGTATCAGCCGACAAGAGAATGTTACTCCCGGTTTAGATACTACCGTGTTACACAGGTAACAAGTGTTTAAGTGATACGTACCGAGTGTTCAAGTGATGCGTACTGGGTTTTGAAGTGACGTATACCACGTGTTTAAGTGATGTACTAATTTCTCAGATTCTATGCAAAAACTGGCTACTTCACTCTTAAGGACTGACATCGGATCTCAGTGTCCATAGTTCAGCTCTCTACCATCTGAGCTATTGGGTAGTTCTCACGTGCTACAGCTAGTATATGCCTTAGAAAGCTCGTCCCGTTGCACAATTCCATGGAAGCCGGATAAGGCCGTCACCATATCGTACCATCTTTTCAGTACGGGTATAATGGACACTTGTCAACAATAACAACAGTTTGTCGAGCATAACGCCCTTTGTCCCAGCTACTTAAACAACTAAAGATTACCTAAAATTAAACATGTTACCATTTCAATATAGCGGATTATTTTTTACCAGATACTGGTTTTATTTCTTCAAACAAATTTGTTGTTTTCAGAAAATATCTATTAAAGCTTCTAAATGAGTTGTTTCATATGTCTAAGCAAAATTATTTATTTAAAGCGGTACACAGAATATTGTTGGGGATTGTTTTTTGGCCTGTGGTATTTGTCCAGAGAAATTGCCGTGATGAGAAATATCATTTTACTCGAGTCCCTGAAAAGATCAAGCTATGCTCGTAAAAAGCGTTTGAAGGCTATATAAATATAGAAATTTTCAGCATTCTTTAAGGCTAACTTAAATGAACTTATTCAGTACCTTTAAATTATGCTCAAAAAGTACTAAATTGGTTAATGCAAAAATAAACGGTAATACGAGGTAAATATATGTGATAAACCTATGTACGTAGTTTGTCACGGCACCATGTGTAATGGATAACATCTTAAGAGTTTCACATAATACCACATCAATATCGCTAATATATTAGCGAAATACACCGTCTAGTACAGCCTATACATGTGTGTCGCATACGTACTAATTAAGGTGAACTTTAATGTTTAGAAACATTCGTCCGACTTCATTCGCTAAAACGGAGATTTCATTAAACGAATGACTCTTGCCATTCGAGACCTCCTTCTCGTTAGGGATCAACATGAGCGCATGGATTCGAATAGAGTACTGGTTGTGAAATTCATACAAGGCGACATTACGCTCTAGATAGAGATTTGCACATTTTCAGACAGGCTGATACATGACCATTAACCTGAGTCAGAGATCTATGCTTTGTCCATCGAAAAATGCAAGTTTAGTTCTTAAACCCATGGGGTTATTATTTATGTAAGATCCACAGATTTTAAGCCACGGCACTGTGACAAAAGTTTTCTGTGAACTGACCCTAACTGTTGATCAGAACAACGTGAACCGTGAAACGGGGCCCATTACCTGGGCCGTGTAAACTAATTTATTGATGTATATGTGGTGTTCAGGAGTCAATCCTATCATTTTGAAGACAATTCATGTTGAAAAGCGGGATTTCGATTTGTTCCCACTGAATCCCACTCTTGGACATTCCGACTGTATTTCAGATCAAAGGAGTGTGTAACCCAAGTTCAGTGTACTCCTGTCAGTTCATATACACGAGTGCGTACGTGCAAACAAAGGCACAGAAGGCGCTTCATTTCAGTATCGTCCTTGTTGCATCCCCGTTCCAACTCCGAAGAATTGGGAGGTGCAAATTTCGTTCGCGAGCAGCGGTCTCGTGTTAAATTTTGGCATGCAAAACACAGGTACAGCGGGAAAACCTTAGCGACCCAATAGTTAGGGCGTCCGACACGAAATCGGCGAAACCAGGAGACCTGGGATGAAACCCGGGATAAAGGCATTCCTCTTGATTTGTATGTGCACATCACACACAGACAATCCCTCCTACACGATAAAACATTCTCCTCAATGAAAAGTCTTGTTTAGGCACGGTTTTGGGAATGAATCAATGGATGATCATAGTTTAAAGGACACATGAACAGGTAATATAAAACGAAGAGCGTGGTTGTAAGGAAAGTGAATAAATATACGCCAAATCATGAGAGAAAAAAACTTTCCTTTTTTTGATGTACTACTTATTTTCCGTCAATGCTCGGAAATATTTGGAAATGACGTTGACGTCACTGTAGCAGATTACATTATTTTAGGACTGACCAAGGGGACCTTAAGACAGCTGTAGTTTTAGCCATGTTGCTAAGGTTCGCGTAATGTGCTACTGTTTTACATCAACAGTTAGAATAAAACCCTAACAGAGACAAACTGACAAAGCGTCACCGAGCATTCCTGACCATTTCCAATGTATAACACTGCCCTCGCGGTGATCGGTTTTTTGTCACTATACTGTTCGTTTTAATTATATTTTAAATATATTGACGTTGTATGCTTTCCATGTGACATACTGTTTCCAGCTGTTGCATTTCAAGTTTGTGTTAAGTTTTTTTCTGCGACAAGAATCAGTGTATGTTTAGATAGTCGCGCGTGAAAGTCATACAGCCTGTAGAACACCAATATCGTTTTAAAAAGTCTTTTTTCAAATAACGGAACGTTCCCTTGCGCTCCCCTGAGTTTCATCCATCGATAAAACCTGCCTAATATCATGCTGGCTAAGCGAAATTTCCCTGAATACCGCCTAAAACACTAAACAGTCACACGCACGCACGCACCCACGCACGCACACTCACGCTCATAAATTCATACATAGTTACATAATAAGGCCATACCTTGCCCTGCAATGGCCAATTCGAAAAAGCCGTCCCAAGCTCCAGAGTAATTTATGGTTCTCATTTTACTGAGGTGGTGGAAGTATGACACTGTGGCATCTTTTGGGTTCCGTTCTATATATATGATCTTTGATTTTCGTTTGACTAGGTCCTTAGGATACAGTTCCGGTGTGACATGCGTGTTGAGAACACGGACAGATGGACGACTGTTGAGTTGCTCTTCTGTCCTCATCTCTAGCATCGTCTTGCCTTTGTCGTTATCTGTTGGTATTTCAGTTACTCCCGTCAACAGCATATTGCACATCTCCCAAACCCAATGCGTTCCTGAAGACGTTGAAACGAAAATCACACACATAGCCAGACGATCATTAATATAGAGAAATACGTTACGCTCTCTTTGCATGATTCCACATCTAGGTATGCTGAAATGTACTTGCACAGGGATGTACTGTTTCGGGATGAGGCAAAAATAAAACCTATGTAAACCATTCTGACACGTCAGCCTTCAACCTTCAACTTTCGATTTAACCCTTTCAGCGTGGACCTGTCACGGGGCATATATGTGTGTGTGTAGATATAGATATATTCAAATATAGCTTTGGATGTGATCATATCAGGGTAAGGCGCTGGGCACTCCGTTTTTTGGTGTTTTTCTTCAGCTTATAAATAATAAATTCATGACTTTGGAACTAAACACTCAAAAGGATAAGTCGTCAAAAAAAAAAAATAACTTGGTGTTAAAGACAAAGAAAACACTGCAGTAAAGTATGCCTCAGATGAAATACCATCAAAAACTCTCCAGGAAAACAATTCGATTTACTGGAGTAAAATGGCACTCCGTTTTTTTTTTTCTTTTTTTTTGTTTTTTTTTTTTTCTTTTTTTTCTTCAGCTTATAAATTATAAATTCATGACTTTGGAACTAAACACTCAAAACGATCTTGATAAGATAAATTGTAAAAAAAGAAATTAACTTGGCGTTAAAGACAAAGAAAACACTGCAATAAAGTATGCATCAGATGAAATACCATCAAAAACTCTCCAGGAAAACAATTCGATTTACTCGAGTAAAATGGTTTTAACACTTTCGACTTCTAAAGTGATATAATGGGTAGGTCTGTGTCTGCAAAGTGGCATAAACCTCATTCAACCTAACTGGTCATACCCGGATCAGAAAATCTCACCAACCCATCATATCGTCTGTTCCAATTAAGAACAGTGTTAAGTCGAGAAGTGTTAAGCTATGAGTGGAATCTATACAGAGTTATAAAAGAAAACCAGGCCTAATTTATTAACAACCATGACGTCATAATATCGGCTTAATATCTTACCTGTCTTAGGAAATGCAATGATGGTGACGTCATCGCCTCTGCAGGGAAGATCAGGAAGTCTCGTGAGGATTTCATCTGGATCGCTGTCTGGTCTGATTGGATAATGCTTCCCTTTAAACTCATGACAGTTCATTGTGTGCCCGTGCGGGTCAGATATAACCACCAGCGGTATGATCCTGTTGTTGTGCTACCTGTGTATGTGACATGTGAATATAATAGTGGACATTATGGGGTTACAGCTGGCTTGGTCTACTGGCTGATTATCTCTATACACGTCTAAATATAGTGTCATTTGTCCTATATAGTACAGACTTCACTGCAGACCCACATTAAGTAGATCTTCAATCTTTGTAGTGAAGGTGACCCCGATTTAGGATAAAGGGCGTTTTCCCCTGTTATATTTACACTTACCTGTACCGCTCGTTGTTCTGTTAGGCTTGAACCACCAGTAGTGTGCTGGAGACTTTGAATAGAATGCTTCAAAACGTTAGCAGCTCGATTATCAAGCCTCATCGACACACCGCCATTGTTTTCTGACCATATGTGTGTTATATCCCATAATACCAACTATGACGTGTATGTCAATGGGCGACCCCGCTGAAGGCCACGACATCCGAAAGTGAAGTGGCTCTAAAACGAGTATTTCAACAAAAGAGATGAACTCCTTTTATGGAATTACAAAGCGAGAGATAACGTCGTTCAGGCACTAATATTTCCGTTTGTAGCGAAGTAGATATCAGGGACATACATGTCAAACATTGTCCGTTGGAACGTCCATTGCTCTTGGAAAGACTGCAACACTATGTAGTTCGGAGTTGGGTACTGTGAATATTCAGTTGCTAATATCTCCCCAGATCCACCCAAAATGGCGCCCACTGATCAGTCCCCCCCCCCTCCAAAGTATCCTGGTCTAAATGAAAGGAGGATAGTTTGCTTGGACAGTGAGCGTTAGCATAAAACTCTAAACTGTTAGTCTAATCTTTTTGTATATTTAACAAGTGAATGTATCATAGAGAGATAACAAGTGATTAAAACGAGGTATTGTACAGTAACAAATACGAGATAGCCAGATAGTATAGTGTAAAAAGTGAGTGCTATTAAGATAGTATAGAGTACCATGTGAGTGATAGCGAGATAGGGTTTATTTATTTGATTGGTGTTTTTCGAGATTATTTCACTTACATGACGGCGCCAGCATCATGGTGGGAGGATAGCGGGTAGAGCCCGAGGGAAACCCACGACCATCCGCAGGTTGCTTGAAGACCTTTCCGTGCACGTCCGGTGAGAGTGTACTTGAGCAACACGAGAAAATGCTTCTTACGTATTCGGATCGACGGTAAGGAACATTTACCGCATCTTCAAAAGCGTAATTAAACTTCCTTAGAAAGAATTTTGTTTTAATTTTCATTTTTGTGATATTTATACCACTGTTTATTACCCAACCTTATTATTAATATTTTCCGTCAATGGATTTTTTTCGAAAATACGTGATGGTTAATGTTGCTCGGAGCCTGGTGAACACACCCGAAGTGCCGCGTGCCCAATGAAGTGTGGTCGCTACAGTGACCAAGCGTATTTAACTGATCAGTGGGCGCCATTTGGTTTTTCGCTCTAAGTTTCTCAAAGCAAACAGCGCATTTATTCGTGGATGGTTTGTTACGTTATTTTAAGCTGTTCCTGAAAGAGTGGGATGGTTCAGATTCTACAGATTTCTTCAGACCAACAATTAGTAGGCTCATAGACGAGCCACTGGTCTACTTTGTTTACAGCTTAGTACAGATCAACAAATAGTAAGCTCACAGACGAGCCATTGGTCTACTTTGTTCACAACTTATCACAAACCAAAAACCAGTGCGATCACAGACGAGTCATTGGTCTACTTTGTTCACAGCTTATCACAGACCAACAACTAGTCGACTCACAGACGAGCCATTGGTCTACATTGTTCAAAGCCTATCACAGACCAAATGTTAATAGGGTCACAGACAAGCCATTGGTCTACCTTGTTTAAAGCCTATCACAGACCAACAATTAATAGGATTACAGACGAGCATTGGTCTACTTTGTTCACAGCTTATCACAGACTAACAACTAGTGGGCTCAGAAACGAGCCATTGGTCTACTTTGTTCACTGCTTATTACAGACCAACAACTAGTGGGCTAACAGACAAGCCATTGATCTACTTTGTTCACAGCTTATCACAGACCAACAACTAGTGGGCTCAGAAACGAGCCATTGGTCTACTTTGTTCATAGTTTATCTCAGATCTACAACTAGTGGGCTCACAAACGAGACATTCGTCTACTTTGTTCACTGCTTATTACAGACCAACAACTTGTGAGCTCACAGACGAGCCATTGATCTACTTTGTTCACAGCTTATCACAGACCAACAACTAGTAACCTCACAGACGAGCCATTGGTATACTTTGTTCACAACTTATCACAGACAAACAACTAGTCGACTCACAAACGAGACATTGGTCTACTTTGTTCCAAGCCTATTACAGACCAACAGTCAATAGACTCACAGACGAGCCATTGGTCTACTTTGTTCACGGCTTATCACAGACCAACAACTAGTCGACTCACAAACGAGACATTGGTCTACTTTGTTCCAAACCTATCACAGACCAACAGTTAATAGACTCACAGACGAGCCATTGGTCTACTTTGTTCACAACTTATTACAGACCAACAACTAGTAGGCTTACAGGCGAGTTATTGGTTTACTTTGTTCACAACTGATCACAGACCAACAACTAGTCGACTCACAGACGAGCCATTGGTCTACTTTGTTCACAGCTTATCACAGACCAACAACTAGTCGACTCACAGACGAGCCATTGGTCTACATTGTTCAAAGCCTATCACAGACCAAATGTTAATAGGGTCACAGACAAGCCATTGGTCTACCTTGTTTAAAGCCTATCACAGACCAACAATTAATAGGATTACAGACGAGCATTGGTCTACTTTGTTCACAGCTTATCACAGACTAACAACTAGTGGACTCAGAAACGAGCCATTGGTCTACTTTGTTCACTGCTTATTACAGACCAACAACTAGTGGGCTAACAGACAAGCCATTGGTCTACTTTGTTCACAACTTATCACAAACCAAAAACCAGTGCGATCACAGACGAGCCATTGGTCTACTTTGTTCACAGCTTATCACAGACCAACAACTAGTCGACTCACAGACGAGCCATTGGTCTACATTGTTCAAAGCCTATCACAGACCAAATGTTAATAGGGTCACAGACAAGCCATTGGTCTACCTTGTTTAAAGCCTATCACAGACCAACAATTAATAGGATTACAGACGAGCATTGGTCTACTTTGTTCACAGCTTATCACAGACTAACAACTAGTGGGCTCAGAAACGAGCCATTGGTCTACTTTGTTCACTGCTTATTACAGACCAACAACTAGTGGGCTAACAGACAAGCCATTGATCTACTTTGTTCACAGCTTATCACAGACCAACAACTAGTGGGCTCAGAAACGAGCCATTGGTCTACTTTGTTCATAGTTTATCTCAGATCTACAACTAGTGGGCTCACAAACGAGACATTGGTCTACTTTGTTCACTGCTTATTACAGACCAACAACTTGTGAGCTCACAGACGAGCCATTGATCTACTTTGTTCACAGCTTATCACAGACCAACAACTAGTAACCTCACAGACGAGCCATTGGTATACTTTGTTCACAACTTATCACAGACAAACAACTAGTCGACTCACAAACGAGACATTGGTCTACTTTGTTCCAAGCCTATTACAGACCAACAGTTAATAGACTCACAGACGAGCCATTGGTCTACTTTGTTCACGGCTTATCACAGACCAACAACTAGTCGACTCACAAACGAGACATTGGTCTACTTTGTTCCAAACCTATCACAGACCAACAGTTAATAGACTCACAGACGAGCCATTGGTCTACTTTGTTCACAACTTATTACAGACCAACAACTAGTAGGCTTACAGGCGAGTTATTGGTTTACTTTGTTCACAACTGATCACAGACCAACAACTAGTCGACTCACAGACGAGCCATTGGTCTACTTTGTTCACAGCTTATCACAGACCAACAACTAGTCGACTCACAGACGAGCCATTGGTCTACATTGTTCAAAGCCTATCACAGACCAAATGTTAATAGGGTCACAGACAAGCCATTGGTCTACCTTGTTTAAAGCCTATCACAGACCAACAATTAATAGGATTACAGACGAGCATTGGTCTACTTTGTTCACAGCTTATCACAGACTAACAACTAGTGGACTCAGAAACGAGCCATTGGTCTACTTTGTTCACTGCTTATTACAGACCAACAACTAGTGGGCTAACAGACAAGCCATTGATCTACTTTGTTGACAGCTTATCACAGACCAACAACTAGTGGGCTCAGAAACGAGCCATTGGTCTACTTTGTTCATAGTTTATCTCAGATCTACAACTAGTGGGCTCACAAACGAGACATTGGTCTACTTTGTTCACTGCTTATTACAGACCAACAACTAGTGAGCTCACAGACGAGCCATTGATCTACTTTGTTCACAACTTATCACAGACCAACAACTAGTAAGCTCACAGACGAGCCATTGGTATACTTTGTTCACAACTTATCACAGACAAACAACTAGTCGACTCACAAACGAGACATTGGTCTACTTTGTTCCAAGCCTATTACAGACCAACAGTTAATAGACTCACAGACGAGCCATTGGTCTACTTTGTTCACGGCTTATCACAGACCAACAACTAGTCGACTCACAAACGAGACACTGGTCTACTTTGTTCCAAGCCTATCACAGACCAACAGTTAATAGACTCACAGACGAGCCATTGGTCTACTTTGTTCACAACTTATTACAGACCAACAACTAGTAGGCTTACAGACGAGTTATTGGTTTACTTTGTTCACAACTGATCACAGACCAACAACTAGTCGACTCACAGACGAGCTATTGGTCTGCTTTGTTCACAACTTATCACAGAACATAGGTTAATAGGGTCACAGACAAGCCATTGGTCTACTTTGTTTAAAGCCTATCACAGACCAACAATTAATAGGATTACAGACGAGCATTGGTCTACTTTGTTCACACCTTATCACAGACCAACATCTAGTGGGCTCAGAAACGAGCCATTGGTCTACTTTGTTCATAGTTTATCTCAGATCTACAACTAGTGGGCTCACAAACGAGACATTGGTCTACTATGTTCACTGCTTATTACAGACCAACAACTAGTGAGCTCACAGACGAGCCATTGATCTACTTTGTTCACAGCTTATCACAGACCAACAACTAGTAAGCTCACAGACGAGCCATTGGTATACTTTGTTCACAACTTATCACAGACAAACAACTAGTTGACTCACAAACGAGACATTGGTCTACTTTGTTCCAAGCCTATCACAGACCAACAGTTAATAGACTCACAGACGAGCCATTGGTCTACTTTGTTCACGGCTTATCACAGACAAACAACTAGTCGACTCACAAACGAGACATTGGTCTACATTGTTCCAAACCTATTACAGACCAACAGTTAATAGACTCACAGACGAGCCATTGGTCTACTTTGTTCACAACTTATTACAGACCAACAACTAGTAGGCTTACAGACGAGTCATTGGTTTACTTTGTTCACAGCTTATTACCGCCCACCAACCAGTGGTCTTACAGACGAGCCATTGGTCTCCTTTGTTCAAGGCCTATTACAGACCAACAGTTAATAGGCTAACAGACGAGCCATTGGTTTACTTTGTTCACAGCTTATCACAGACCAACATCTAGTGGGCTCGCAGATGAGCCATTGGTCTACTTTGTTCACAGCTTATCACAGACCAACAAATAGTAGGCTCATAGACAAGCCATTCATCTACTTTGTTCACAGCTTATCACAGACAAACAACTAGTAGGAGCCATTGATCTACTTTGTTCACGGGTTATTACAGGCCAACAATTATTAGGCTCACAGATGAGCCATTGGTTTACTTTGTTCACAGCTTATTACAGACCAACGACTAGTGGGTTCACAGACGAGCCATTTTTCTACTTTGTTCAAAGTTTTTTACAGACCAACAACTAGTAGGCTCTCAGACGAGCCAGTGGTCTACCTTGTTCACAGCTTATTACAGACCAACAAATAGTAAGCTCACAGACGAGCCATTGGTCTACTTTGTTCACAGCTTTTTACAGACCAACAACTAGTATGCTGACAGATGAGCCATTGGTTTACTTTGTTTACAACTTATCACAAACCAACATTTAGTAGGCTCACAGACGAGCCATTCATGCACTTTGTTCACAGCATATCATAAACAATTCGTAGGCTCACAGACGAGTCATTGATCTACTTTGTTCACAGCTGATTACAGACCAACAAATAGTAAGCTCACAGACGAGCCAATTGTCTACTTTGTTCAAAGTCTATCACAGACCAACAGTTAGTAGTCTAATAGACGAGCAAATCATCTACTTTGTTCAAAGTCTATCACAGACCAACAATTATTATGCTCGCAGACGAGCCATAGGTCTACTTTGTTCACAGTTTATCACTGCCCAACAAATAGCAGGCTCACAGACGAGCCATTGGTCTACTTTGTTCAAAGCCTATCACAGACCAACAGTTAATGTGCTCACAAACGAGCCATTCATCTACTTTGTTCACAGCTTATCACAGACTAACAACTAGTGGGTTCGCAGATTAGTCATTGGTCTACTTTGTTCACAGCTTATTACAGACCAACAACTAGTAGGCTCGCAGTTGAGCCAATGGTCTACGTTGTTCACAGCTTATTATAGACCAACAATTAGTAGGCTTACAGACGAGCCATCGGTCTACTTTGTTCACAGTTTATCATAGACAAACAATTAATATGCTCATAGACGAGCCATTGGTCTACTTTGTTTAAAGCCCTTTTACAGTCCAACAGTTAATACGCTCACAGACGAGCCATTGGTCTACTTTGTTCACAGCTTGTCACAGACTAACAACTAGTGGGTTCGCAGATGAGCCATTGGTCTACTTTGTTCAAAGCCCTTTTACAGTCCAACAGTTAATAGGCTCACAGACGAGCCATTCATCTACTTTGTTCACAGCTTATCACAGACTAACAACTAGTGGGTTCGCAGATGAGCCATTGGTCTACTTTGTTCACAGCTTATTACAGATCAACAACTATTGGGCTCACAGATGAGCCAATCGTCTGCTTTGTTTACAGCTTATTACGGACCAACAACTAGTAGGCTCACAGACGAGCCATTGATCTACTTTGTTCACAGCTTATTACAGACCACCAAATAGTGGGCTTACAGACAAGGCATTGATCTACTTTGTTCACAGATTATCAGAGACAAACAATTAGTAAGCTCACAGACGAGGCATTGACCTACTTTGTTCACAGTTTATCACAGACAAACAATTAGTAGGCTCACAGACGAGCCATTGGTTCACTTTGTTCCCAGTTTATCAGAGACAAACAATTAGTAAGCTCATAGACGAGCCATTGATTTACTTTGTTCACAGCATATCACAGACAAACAATTAGTAGGTCCACAGACGAGCCATTGGTCTACTTTGTTCACAGTTTATCACATACCAACAACTAGTAGCTCACAGGCGAGCCATTTGTCTACTTTGTTCACAGCTTATTACAGACCAACAATTAGTAAGCTCACAGACGAGCCATTGATCTACTTTGTTCACAGCTTATTACAGACCACCAAATAGTGGGCTTACAGACAAGCCATTGATCTACTTTGTTCACAGATTATCAGAGACAAACAATAAGTAAGCTCACAGACGAGGCATTGATCTACTTTGTTCACAGTTTATCACAGGCCAACAACTAGTAGCTTACAGACGAGCCATTGGTCTACTTTGTTCACATCTTATTGCAGACAAACAATTAGTAGGCTCACAGACGAGCCATTGATCTACTTTGTTCACGACTTATTACAGACCAACAAATAGTGGGCTCACAGACGAACCATTGGTCTACTTTGTTCACAGCTTATTACAAACCAACAATTAGTAGGCTCATAGTCGAGCCATTGGTCTACTTTGTTCACAGCTTATTACAGACCAACAGTTAGTGGGCTCATAGACGAGCCATTGGTCTACTTTGTTCAAAGCATATCACAGACCAAAAACTAGTGGGCTCACAGGCGAGCCATTGGTCTACTTTGTTCACAGCTTATCACAGACAAACAATTAGTAGGCTCACAGGCGAGCCATTGATCTACTTTGTTCACAGCTTATCACAGACAAACAACTAGTAGGCTTGCAACTAGTGGGCTTCCAGACCTACCACCTTTCTTCATACTCCCAAACCCGCATTGTTCTGCCGCTTTTTCTGGAATGCTGAATCTCGATTTACTCCATGGAACTCTTTGATTTGAGCAATTCCTGATGTCCTGTGTCGTTTTATGGGGAGGTATAAATTATTAAGTGTCGTACACTATCTTAATTGCCCCATCAGGGGACTTTTTCACTCTCTGCACCCCTGTTCGTGGAGCCATAATGACAATAAGTGGCCGACAAATCTCGTGGGACAGCTTGCGCTGTCTACAGCGTTCGCTGAAAACGCCTTGTCTTCCACTGATAAGGTGTGCATGTGCCTAAATTCGTCGACAAATTATCAAAGGCCCTTGGTTTATTCCGGTTTCCTCCAGCCAGAAAATTGACTGCCATCGTACAACGTGAAAACTTCTTGAGTATTTTCGTCAAATAATAATCAAATAAATGCATAACTTTTTCACTTATACATTTTCACTTAAGAAATGAGTCGAATTAGTAAACCATGGACGTTCGCCAGGTATGGCCTACCAGAAAAACCTACGAACCTAAAGGTGCAGCCGAATTTACGAGAAATCGATTTGAACAAACTTCAGCGGATGGTGGCCAATACAGGTTTCACTGAAACACATATATCTCACTTCATATTAGTCTTCTTTCGATGTTATCTAGCTATCTAGTCTGAAGAAACCAATGTGCACCCTTTGTTGTTTTTTCCGTCACTTTTCAAGTAGCTAATAACACTTGCTTTATCAAAAATTCACATAGTTCCAGAGCTGTCAACCCTGGCAGGATCAACGAAGTGAGAAGACAAAACAGCCTGGATCCAGGGCAAATTCCTGGTTCCTCGTTATTTCTTCATTATGCGAAGAACTACATATTTATATATTACGGTACCTGTTTAAGGTTCTCATAGCACGGCCTTAAAGCTGAAATGTCTTTATGTGTCCGGAAAAATTCCTCCCAAGCTTTCACATAATCGAACCAGGAGCCACAAATAACTGCGTGGGAACGTGCAGATGAAAAATAAAACCACAATTTCAACGACGTAAAACATAGTAGTTTCTTGAAAAATGAGAGCATGTAGAAATCTGACCACCTGCGTTTAAAGTGTTAAGGATTTTCTTTAGTTACCTGTCTTATTCCTACATGCTGGCGTATTCGACTAGCTGTTCTCTTGGAGTTGATATCACACGAGATCACTATTCGCGAACAAGAATTTCATTAACCATTTCGGTGGGGTTGGATTGGGGTGAAACAACAACGATATTGAAATAAAGCGCATGCTGTGCTAATTTCGCACTAACACATTCGTATCAGCCGACACGAGAACACTACGCTCGGTTACACACTAATGAAGATTCGAATTCTGCCTGAGGCTGTCATCAGCCAACACTGATCTGGTGTTACACCTTGGCATTCGAGACCTCCTTCTCGTGTGAGATCAACTCGAGCGCAGGATTCGAATACAATACAGTAATATAATGGTTGTCAAATTCTTGTAAATCGACATCACGCTCTAAGCAGGGATTCCATTTTTTTAAACCAAACTAGTGCTCACGTGTTCTCTAACCCATGTCTTAGAACTGTGCTTTGTCGATCGAAAAATGCAAGTTTAGTTTTTAAAGCTATGTATGTAAGATACACAGATTTTAAGCCATGGCACTGTAGCAAAACTTTCTTTATGAATTGACCATAATAGTTTATTAGAACAGCCTGAACCGCAAAACACACCTTATTGCCTCGGCGCAAATCATTCCATGGAATGGTGTCGACATGTAAACTAATTCATGTATGTTTGTATGGTGTTCACGTGTCAGTCCTATAATTTTGAAGACGATTCCTCCTGAAAAGCGGGATTTCGCTTTGCTCGAACTGAATCCCACTGTTGGGCATTCTGAATGTATTTGAGATCACGAGAGTGTGTAACCCGAGTGCACTGTACTCCTGTCAGTTCATATACACGAGTGCGTATGTGCAAACGCAAGCACAGAAGACGCTTCATTTCAGTATCGTCTTTGTTGCATCCCCGTTCCAACCCCGAATAAATGGAGAGCGAAAATTTTGTTCGCGAGCGGTGATCTCGTGTTAAATTTTGACATTCAAGGCACAGGTATATCGGGACAACTTAAATGATTTAATGGTTAGAGGGTCTGCCGCGAATTCATGAGGCTTGGGATCAAACTTGGGTCGAGTCAAACCAGATACTTTAAAAATGGCGCCAAGCAAGACAGCGGGAAACGCGACTGTTTTGCCCGGTGTCATGTGATGTGACTGGGTGAGGCGTTATGTACTGTGTCTTTGACATGATACTTCAGTGGCGTCAGCACTCTGGCGCCATGGACTCGCCCTGCCACAAGAAGACAGCATATGTATACACACCTAATGACTCCTCTATATCTACAGAATACGGGAGTTCGACACCAGTGATCGGTGACCAATGGAAATGCCAGACTGTTATTAGTCTGCAATTAGTGCGTTTGTGGTAAGGTCTTTGTATCCACTTGAAACCATTCTCATGGTTTGGACGTGCACATTGCAAACAGGCACCCCCTCATACACGATAAAACATTCTCCTAAATGGAAAGTCTTGCTTAAGCACGGATTTAGGGAATGAATGAATGATTATAGTTTAAAGGATACATGAACAGGTCATATAAAACGAAGAGTATGGTTGTAAGGAAAGTGAAGAAGCATACGCCAAATCAAGACAAGAAAACTTTTCATTTTTTGAGAAATATTTTATATTACGTAATAACCTTTCTTGTGAATATTTTCCGTCAATGCTCGGAGATGTTCAGTAATGACGTCATCTATGAACATACTGAGAAGGCTGGACCGGCCCCTAGTTGACGTCACCGTAGCAGATTACTTAAATTTCGGACTGACCCACTGGGGCCTGAAGAAAACTGTAGTTTTAGCCATTTGTACAACCTAAGAAGCTTTCTTTTTTTACTTTTATATGTCCCACATCAAATTCATGTTAAGACATTAAAACCAAACGTTTCATATATACTTGAACACACTTATACTTTTTTGTGCCATTTCTTCTTTTTCACAGTATTTTTCTTTAATTCTGTTTAAGCCATGGTGCTAGGTTAATGTGTTACTGTTTTACATGAAGAGATAGAATAAAACTCTGAGATAAACTGACAAACAAGAGCATTTAACAGGTTATGTTTGACCATTTCAAACTTTCACACTTCCTTTGATGATCTGTTTCGGCTCCGTGGCCGAGGGGGCTAGCATGGCAGTGAAGCGCAAAGCACCACAAGCCTCTCTCCAGTGCTGTCTCTGTGAGTTCGCCCAGCTCATGCTGGCTTCCTCTCCGGCCGTACGTGGTGTTACGACCCAAACTATCTGTATTATAAAGAGATGTTCGAAATACACGACAGTTTAGCCGCACAAAAAAGTAACCAAAACCAGCAGATTTTATTTTACAACAGTTTATTAGCTTTAACAAGAACAAATAATAAGACTTATATAAATACTAAAGAGCTTAAGTTTAACAAGAAAGGATCGCAGTATCTATACAAATACTAAAGTACTTACATGTACAACGGTGTCAAGTCCAAACGGATGCATATATTCCACAATGCGGAAAACCATACAGGCATAAATGCAGAAATAAGAGGGAAAATCCACAGTATAACTGAGTGTATGACGAAATATACACACAATTCCACAAACAGGGTCCGTGTACTAATAAGCACTGTATACACAAGAGCACAAATTAAATATACAAGTTCAGACTGAACACGTGCTCGGTGGAGATAGGATATAACAAAGCCAGAGGCTATAAAGACACCAAAATTCAGCACAAAAGCCCTACACACAGCGAAAACATCCAAAACTCTCAATAACTCTCCTTTCTCTCTCTTTGACCTGCTTTCATAGGTCTTGTATAGCCTGGTGGAATTGTCTAGAATAAGAAAATTCCTGAACACTTGATGTAAACAAACAGGCACCGAACTGAGCGTATTCTGGAACATTTTAAGGTAGAGGCAGACAGCAGGCCCTGAACTTAGCATATGTAAACAGTGGCAAGCTAAATTAACCAACACTGTGAAAACTCAGCTGGGGACTGTCCCACAAGAGATAGACTTCCTTATCAGTGGCTGCATCTGCTTTATTTCCTTTAATATTTCTCTTCAGTTAGTTTTTGTTTTCATCTTATTGTTTCCTTCAACTCGTAGAACTCCTAGTCATTTACTGAAGAAATCAGTAATTCAAGCATTATCTTTTTAGATAACGCGAGGAGTTTTATGTCGCAAGCTGTTTTTCTTGCTGTGTTGGCGTTTTCCTCTGCCCATATCAAAGTTTCCATGTCGTTGACAGTAGCGGTCACAAACCGAGAGACTCAGTACTGATCCATGCACTCTGAGTAGAAAACAAAATGTATTCCATTTATTTACTTATTATTAAGTAATTTACTCACTATTATTATTATTTTCAGTCCTTTGCTTTTGCTATAACTTTAAAACTGTCTACTCCACATATTCGGCCGCTCTGCGTCGTAATCTGTATGTGAAGGGTCAGGTATTGGTATAGGTGGAACATTGACTGTGACCTACTTTTGCTGTCATTTAGTTACTTACTAAAAACCTTTAAACATCTTCTTCTCAAGAATCACTGAACCGATTGTTTTGACATTTGATATGGAGCTAGACCGTTGGTAGTTAAAATATGTTTGCAAAAGCCTTTGACTTCCGGTGAAAACTTTGGAAGCTCGCCATTGGTCGAAGTTTGGAAATTCATTTTTTTTTTTATTCCAGAACGTATTCTGCTTTGCAGTTTTACTTATTATTATTCTCAGTCCTCTGCTTTTGCTATAACTTTAGAACTGTCTACACTACATACTTAGCCGCTCTGAGTCGATATCTGTATGGGAGGGGTCAGGTTTTGGTATATGTTTAAAGCTTCGACTGTGACCTACTTTTGCCGCCATGTTGTTACTTACTAAAAGCCTATAGTAATTTCACTGTTTATTTTGTGTTGATGAATTATCATTGTTCATTCATATTATCGAAATATTTTGTGGAAGGTAATGGAATAATTAACTTTTTTAGATTTAATTTGAAAACATTTCATTACAAGTAAATTACTGGATACAGGGCTTATAACATTAGTTTTTGTAAGGCGATGTAGCATTGAGCTATATTTTGCATACAGTGTAGTTCATCTATTTAACAAGACTGACTGATTTATTTAGTATTCAGCAATTGTTGTGATTGCATTATAACCAATGTAATTCATGGTTTAAATTCATTCTTGTTCCTTCTGTAGTACAGAACTGTTGATCTGTCTACGCTGTGTACACTGCCCGTTCATCACTGTTGCGCAGCATAACTTGCTGTTCAGCATACAGTGAATAAAGATTGTTACTGGAAATTCTCGGTATTAGTCAAACTCTCTCTCTCTCCGCCAAAGTTAGTGACAGTGAGATATTCCAGTGTAAAAAAGTGAGTAGTAGTGTAAAGATATGTGGTCACACAAACCATGTCATGTTGTATTTGGTTCCATGCATAACCCAGACACACTTAGGCAATAGCCAGCTGATCTTAGGGGATTCCCCAATGCCAGCCTCGCTTTGAGTTATACTCGGAAAGCGATTGTGACGTGTTTTGTTTTATACGCAGTGATTTCTGATATATTTGCAGGTCCATTCTGCGTTTATGTCGATGTATAGATAGCTACAAGAATGTCTTAGGCAGTATCAAATTAGAGTAAGAAAGGGTATTGTTTTACTTGGCCTGGTTTCGGTAGTCTATTAACTGTACATGTACATGTAAAATTATGAAAGCCTGTTTGTGCCATAGACTTGCCTTAGCGCAGAATAAATACGCCTTGAGTTATACCCTGAAAGCGACTGTGGCGTGTTTTGATTTATACGCATCTCAGTGATTTCTGAGACCTTTGCAGATCCTGGAGCCCAATGCTCCGTTACAATAGCGAGAAAGTGTAGTGTAGCAAGCAAGTGATAGTGAGATACTGTAGTGTAGCAAGTGAATGATAGCGAGATAATGTTGTGTAACAAGTGAGTGATAGCGAGATAGTGGAGTGTACAGAGTAACTGATAGCAAGAAAGTGTAGTCTAACGAGTGAGTGATAGCGAGATAGTGAGGCGTAACACGTTTGTGAAATGAGGTATATACTGTAACGTGAGATATAGCGAGATAGTGGAGTGTAACAAGTGGGCAATAGCCCCATAGTGTGGTGTGAAGTGAGTTATATAGTGAGATAACAGAGTGTAGCAAGGGAGTGATAGTGTGATGAGTACTGTTACAAGTGAGTGATAGTGAAACAGTGGAGTATAACAAGTTATTGAAATGAGGTAGTATACTCTAACAAATGAGTGATGGCGGGATTGTGTGGTAAAACAAGTGAGTGATATCCGGATAGAGTGACCAGTGTATCATATATAGGTAATGTGGTGTCTCAAGTGAGTGACATCGAGATAGCGTGATGTGACAAATGAATGACAGCGCTATAATTCCTACCGTTTAACAATTTCAATGTTACCAAGCCTAAATAAATCACAAGAAAGTTCGCAAAAATATATAAGTTAAGAGACTGACTGAAAGCTCTCTTAAACCTCTCACTTAACTCTTTCCAAACCTCAAACTTCTGGGGGAGGACTGTTTCTTCTTTTTTGCATTGTGTGTTTGACTTACATTTATTCCATTCTATTGCTTTTTACCTTGGATGTGTACTCCCGCTAAATATGAAACGTCACATTTTCATGATTACAAACAACCAGGGTACACGATTTGTATACCTGGTTGTGACTTCATTCATTCATCTAGACCATTCCATGCGTCTTTCAATTACCCTTGATAAAACTGAGCAAGTGTAACTATTTCTCTTTGCATAAATCCGTCTTGATTTCCTGCTTTAAATACTTAGTTCTTTCATGGTTTATTTCGAAAGTTGTTGTCGTAATTGGGCTTGTTATTATTCATCCGGAACGTCCACTTTGGTTGACGGCTGGTATACGAATGTGCTTCGCTGCATAGGCACACAGACCCAGTCATGCTCTATATATTCACGTCTGTAGTAAGGAAGTCTATACATATGTATGTGATACCAGACTTCTACTCGCCTTGAGCTGGTAGTACATGAGTGTGAAAGCCTACACGTGAGTATAGCCAGGGTATAACGCATATCTATCCAGGTTTCTCAAACCTTTTTAGTCTCATGTACCACGTACATACACCTACAATAGACAGTTAGGACTACAGATACACTGTCATGAACTGGACATGATATTAATTGTGTGCTTAAGGTGCGGATATGTTGCCAGGAGGGCCTCTGAGAAGCGTAATCATGACTTTAAATCCACCAAAAACAATGGATTGACTACTCCAGCTGATCCCCAGCCGGTCGCCCGTTAAAACTGAGCAGGTGACGTCATAGATGGTCAACCCATGTCTTACTGGCCAAAATAACCTGGGAATTCGTATCAAAACGATCTCATTTTCGAGACTGATTCTAGCTACACAGAAGCAAATACACTTCCGTATCAGTCTGAACCCATAGTTGACGACGCTGAAGTTCGGATTTATGACACTGATATCTCTGGTCATACTAGAGAGTTTTTAGACGTTGAATTTGATCTTTGTCCAGGCATTTCCAACAACATACTTATTTATTTATTTATTTATTTATTTGATTGGTGTTTTATGCCGTAATCAAGAATATTTCACTTTTACGACGGCGGCCAGCATTATAGTGGGTGGAAACCGGGGGGAAAAAGCCCGGGGGAAACCCAACAAGCTATAGCTTTATCCTGTGTTACATTGTAGGTCTACATTTTGTGTGTATATCAGATTTAATATTTACCATTCTTTCCTTCTGTCCGCTTCACATAATATATCACTCCACTCTCCGAATGGATTTATTTCAAAAATGGGTTCACGGGAATTAAAATTTCATGCATTTAATGAAGTTAATACTGCCAAAAAAAATACAACGGTTTAATTTTTTCTGGTTATATTATGGCCGGAATTACTCAAGCCCGTCAAACAGGGGTGGGCCTAAAAGCAGGTCAGAGATCCGGTCTGCCGGTTTGAGATCCGGTCTGCCGGTCTGAGATCCGGTCCGCCGGTCTGAGATCCGGTCCGCCGGTTTGACTTCCGGTCCGAACATTGTGGCCAAACAGCAGTGAGTATGGGCTCAACACTGATATAGATCAAATGATAATGTCTTTCTCTATTCGGCGGTGAATAATATGTCAAGATTGAAGCAGTATTTACCGTGTTATTGTATTTTCATGACACACATCGGAGATCTGATTATCAGCGTCAGAGATTGAGATGGGTAATCACCATGTAAGATTGCTTTCGGACCTACCCTGAGCAGGATTCAAAGAGATGTCACTTGTTTTCGCACCTTTGATGGGTAACTCTAATCCATAACCAGTATTTCAACTCCGGTGATTAATTCTTGATTAACGCATTCAAGCAACACAATTAGTTTTGGATTGTTTTCGGTTTTAATCGTCGTCTGTAGCCGATTAGAAACCACTCGCACTGCCGTAGCTGTCAAAGCGACATTCACTGGAAGCCAGCAAGTGGCTGTATCTACTTTTCTTTCACTTTACCGGCATATCGAAGATTGATCAAACTAATGAGGAATAAACTCTCACTTTGTTTTACACCCACCAAACCCTATGACCAGGGTTTATATACATATATACTTGAAAAACTTTCAGGGTTCTTCGACGGCCTGTTATTACAAGCGTACGTAGAACAGCAAAGCATTTCGTGGAGAAAATCGATATGCTTGTTGTCACTTGTGTGACAATTTCACACTGAACTAAATGGCAAAGCTCTGACAGCTCGTGAAGGTTGGACTTGGATGACGTCATTTGACGGAGATAGCTGAGTGTTGACGGAAAAAGTGCATTAACACAGCCTCAGTATCTCGTGATTTTTATGCCATATTACTCACACTACAGTACTTTTTTCCAATTTTTTTTTGCACTCAATTTAACAATATATACAGGGGTAGCTAATTATGAATAAATAACCAATCTGGACACTAATCCTTTAAGCCAAATACATTCAAGAGAGAGTTCGAGACAGATGAAGTTTATTTCTCACCTGCACTTCAGTTGTGACCAAAAAAATGTGACGAAAAGCGGGCCGTAAACTTCGCAGACGTAGGTCTCTATTCCCATAATCCTTACAGCGCACGACAGCAACCACTACTAAATTTTGTGCATATATCTTTAGGAATCCCAAGGTCATTGGGTTCGAGGTGATGAGACAGATGTGATGTCAGAAGACAACAAAAGCTCGGTCACCATCACCCCTTTTTTGTATTAATACTCGATAAATATGAATCCCATTTATCTAAAATATACTCAGCATATTTCCAGTGGACACGTAAAGCAATTTTTGTTGGTTACAGGTCCGCTCTGTGATGGGACTGAGCCTTCTTATGTCGCGCGTTGTCCGAATGTCAAACTCGTCTAGTGTTGAGAGAGAGGTAAAACTAGCGAATGAAGAGGCGCATGTCATATAAAGATTTCCAGTATCTTTCACAAAAGATAGTTCTCTTCCAGTTGTTTGTTTACCTGTTTACTCGGGAAGTGTGAGTTTTATTTTAGAAACAGAACTTAACATTTAACATATGATGCCGTTACTATTGACTTAGTTTTACGTCGCTACCGTAGCTACATATATACGACACTGTTAATATTGACTTAGTTTTGTGTTGCTGCCGTCGCTACATATATATGACACGTTCCCAATTTAGTCTTGATGTCGCCTTAAACTTATCACGCATGTTTTTTATCAAAAAATAAAATAAAAAAATATAGCCAATCGTTGTGGAAATAGGATCGTGCCATAGGGTATTTTAGTATATGAATCGGTGTCGTGAAAACATTTATGTTTCATTTTCAGCTTGATATGTTACAACATCGAACTTTCTCACCTTATCTTTCTTCAGTTTCCTTATCACCATACCATCGTTTATGGTACCTTTTCGTGTATCCTTTATACTGTTTTATTATTATATCTATTCGCTCACGCAGGTGCTTAACTACACGATCATGCCGCTGTATGTCATCTCTGATCCGAATGGGGATACAATGAACTGCCATGAGTTCAAAGGGAAGCATTATCCAATCAAACCAGACAGTGATCAAGATGAAATTCTCACGAGACTGCCTGATCTTCCCTGCAGAGGTGATGATATAACCATCATAGCATTTCCTAAGGCAGGTAAGATCGCAACTCAAGGAATCAGGAGTATCTAACCAATGCGGTCGCTGTGAGTTCAAATCCACCCCATACGTGCAAGGGACGGTCGTGGGTTTCCCCTGGGCTCTACCCGGTCTCTTCCCGCCATAATTCTGGCTGCCGTCGTATAAGTGAAACATTTTTTTAAATAAATAAATATATCTTCGAAAATGTGTTTTTCATTGTTTTCTAAAAGCAATGGTATTTTGAAATGCTACTATGAACCATCGGCTTAAAGATATAATCTCTAAAATATAAACTCAACATTACAATGAAAACGTATATTAAATATATGAGTGAGCAATGTTCATGAAAAGTGAACATATAGGCCTACGTATGACTTTCATGTTAAAGGAAAGGAAAACTTAAAGACATGACACTATGGGCTGAAAAGAGCACATTTTTTTGTATCTGGTGGTGCCTGCTGCATAATTTTGCGATTTTTCCTCGCCATACACGTAGTCTGAAAACGGCAAAGCTGGCATAAATTGCTGAGTCCATCGCGTCCTCCATCTTTAACACCCTGTAATTTATTTATGCTGGCGGTCTGTTGCCTCTCAGCCAATGAGAGTCGTTAAAACTGCCGGCTTGTTTGGATAAACTCGGAACCTACGTCCAACATTCCGGTTTCCCGATCATCAAGCGGAAAACGAACTGTACTGTTCGCTACCATCTGGGAAGAAGTACGGAAATGTACGAACTGCGCTTCGGCGGTTTCCGACGGCAATTCTCCTCCTATCACAGAAGACCTCAGGACTAGTTCTTAGGCAAAATGGAGTCGCCCACAGCGGATTCTGGCGCTGACTTTATTTATAATTTATCAACTTGAGGTACATATTGGAATTTTTTCATGGCATGCATCTGCGAGGAAATGCATACTGTTTTCAATGGTATTTGTTTGATATTTAAATTTAATTTTCCTTTAATACTTTCAGGAACGCATTGGGTTTGGGAGATTTGCAATATGCTGTTGACGGGAGTAGCTGAAATACCAACAGATAATGACAAGAGCAAGACGATGCTGGAGATAAGGACAGAAGAGGAACTCAACAGTCGTCCATCCGTCCGTGTTTCTCAACACGCATGTCACACCGGAACTGTATCCTAAGGACTTAGTCAAACGAAAATCAAAGATCATATATATAGAAAGGAACCCAAAAGATGCCACAGTGTCATACTTTCACCACATCAGTAAAATGAGAACTGCGAACTATTCTGGAAAATGGGACGCATTTTATGAATGGGCGATGGCAGGAAGTGGTGAGGTTTATTTATATATTCAATTATTTATTTACTTACATTTGTTTAGGTAGATTTCATTCACAAAAGGTCGCTCAGGATCAAATGGATAGTGGAAACGGTACAAAGCTACCGGTAATACATGGAAAATCTCTGCCTTTTGTCACATGAGGTATTTAAAGCTCTCAGGACATTGATTGCCCTCGGGGTGTGCCCGGTTTCCTCCTACCATAATGCTCACCGCCGCCGTCTAAGTGAAATATTTTTGAGTACTCCGTAAAAACACCAATCCAATCAACGCAAAAATACCCCCCCCCCCATCCCCCAGTATCATCAAATCTGTTATAGCAACCATTCCTCGCAGTGCAATGTATCGCCACGGTTTGGTTGAAATATTTGCCGATTTATAAATCTCCCAGGCTGGCAAGTCCCACACCAGCAGGGCCATGAGCCTAGGGTTTTCAGGCTGCATCATGCGGTTGAGAGATATCCGCGAGATAAAGTCTGTTCCTTGGCAATAAATTGACTTCATATATTGAAATTGGAGTTCGAATGCACCCTCTCACGTCAGTCTTAACGAGTACCAAAAGCTATTTAAGGAAACAAGATGGCGTCGTAAGTTAGGGGTCCTTGGACCAGAGAACGCATCTGTGAGTGAGTGAGTGAGTGCTTGGGGTTTAACGTCGTACTCAACAATTTTTCAGTCATATGACGACGAAGGAATCTTTAGGGTGCATGTACGTGTAATGTGCCTCCTTGTAGCAGGGCGGATTTCCACCGCTCTTTTATTTAGTGCTGCATCACTGAGACGACTTACCGAAGGCAAGTTACCCGAGCCATTATACTGATACGGGTCAACCCAGTCGTTGCACTATCCCCTTCATGCTGAACGCCAAGCGAGGAAGTTACAACGTCCTCTTTTAAAGTCTTAGGTGTGACTCGATCAAGGATTGATCCTGGATCTACCGGTCCCGAAGCGGACGAATCAAATGTGTTTAGGATGGACAAAGACCTGAGGGAAAGTCAGCATTCTTCCGTTGAGAAATAGGTGATTAGTAAATATGGCGTGCATCTAGTTTTTGAGGTACACAGCGAGAAAATAGTTCTTTCTCCTAATGTAGCCACAAATAACATAAGGTTGCAGGTTCAATACCGGGCTTGGACAAAGAATTCGCAGATTTTCGTATTGTCCGTAAGGCCTTGGTGACAAGAAGCTTTCATCATAACAATTACCTAGTCTCAAGCAGATTTTATGGTTTCGCCTTTTACTGCATCGTTTGTCCCATGATCTATAGTTTACATTCTGAGCCTGGCATGTGTCTTGATACATATCAATGACTACCAGTACTAGGCTCCACAACTATGACAAGTATGAAAATACAGAAGGCACTCTCAGGAACGGTATACATATATCAATTAATACACCATTAAACAAGTCTTTATGTTAATGAGAATCAGGCATACATTGTTTTTTTTTTTCATATATATAGGCAAATATTTTAATATAACATCAGAAATTGGTTCTTACAAAACCCTTACTGAGGTAAATTGACAAGAGGCCGTAATTCACCGGTTATGTGTGACCCTTTGCTGTTCTAGTTTTTCTCTCTATGTTGTACGTGTTAATTATATTAGTGGCATGCCACTTCCTGACCACTAACGCGCCAAGTACTAGCTATAAAAACCTCCACCTACTAAAGGTGTGGAGATCCCGGCATCTTTAGATAAATAGTGACCAGAATTGATTTCCACGCCCCCCCCCCCCCCTCCTGTCTCCACACAAATTCTACCCACGACCCACACACCCACACCCACACCCACACCACCTCCAGTGAACAGATGCACGACTGGCAGGCTGTTGGTATGCTCTAGAAACGACGTTGGATATGTTTTTTGCGTGGTTTTATTCTGCTTGTGTTTTTATCTGTATATATATATTCAACTTCAGTTCTATACGGTTCCTGGTTCGACTTCGTGAAAGCGTGGGACGAATTTTTCCGGAATCATGAAGATATCTCAGTTTTAAGGATCTGCTACGAGAATCTTAAAGAGGTAATAACTCATGTTTTTAAATGCAGAAAACCATCACCTCTGATAAAAACTAAATCATGCCTGATGAGAGAACAATGTTTATCCTCCAAAAAGCTAAAAATTTGTATTTTTAAATTCGAGAAAAAAGCCTACATTTGCCCAAAACAACGTCATTGATAACAGGAAAACTCATTTTGTGCCCCCGTGGATAGAGCAGCTGGCGCTAAGAACGCGAATCCAACGCCATAAACGTTTTCTGTGTGTTCGTTTTGGGCATGAATGTCGCGCAGGACGCGCGATTTTCAGAGGAGTCACGAAGACGCACCCTCCGCGGGCTCGCTAAGGTCGCGGTATAGATGACTATCACCCACCATACTGGTACATCACTTAAATTGAACTAATATTTAAAAATGGTCCTTGTTGCTGCCTCACTTGGCGCTTAGCAGTGAGCGGTTAGAGCAAGGAAACATGACTGGTTGGCCTGGTGTCAGTATAATGTCACTAGGTGGGGTGTCATGTCTGCTGTCTTTGGCATGATACTTCGGTCGTCATATGACTGAAAAATTGTTAAGCACCACGTTAAACCCCAAGCATACATACATACATACATAAATTGAACTGATAAGCTAAATTTATCAAAATTACCTTTTTACAACGCAGGACAGCACAGTGGGAATTGCTCAAATCACAGAGTTCCTTGGAGTAGATCGGGAGTTAGCATTCCAAAAGAAAGTGGCAGAAGAATGCGGGTTTGAGAGTATGAAGAAAGGTCGCCAATTAACGCGTACAGCAGGGAAGGTAGCGACAATGGAGACGCACCCAGTATTCAGAAAAGGTAATATATCTGTTCATTTGTATCTCGCGTAGGCATTCTCCATGTGAATTCTTTTTAAGAATCAAACATATTAGTTTTAAAGACGTTGGTGTGACTTATCTGGGACTATAATCAGCTTTTATGTATGTACGTATGTAAACTTTGGGATTTACGTCGTACTGGACGGAGCGAGACCACGAGGTGTCATTAGATCTGTGTATACACTGCGTCTTCCCTTGGCAGGGCGAATCCATGGCGCCAAATGCTGCCGCAACTGAAATATCATGGCGGATTGCCCTAAACCAAAGAGTGATGGGGATCTGCTAAAACTGTTAAAACACTGGCATGCTTAGGACGACTGACAGGTTTTTGACAAATAGGGTAGTATGTTCGAATCCAGCTATCGCTGCAAGTTTCATGAGTTCATATCATTCAGGAAACCTGACCACTGTCGTATGATTGGAAATAATGAGTATAGTGTTAAAAAACGAGTCACACAAACAAATAAATAAATATTTAAAGCATCCTCTTTGCTGCTTATTATCTGCATTGTTAAGGCATGGTATATCTCTTTGTTCATGAAGAGGTGTTCTTTAAACTGACTGGATTTCTTGTTCCTTTGGTCAGATCTGCATGTTTTTTTCCTCAGGTACTGTTGGGGACTGGAAGAACTACTTCACCGTGGCACAGAACGAGAGATTCAACATGGAGTGCAGGAAACAGATGACCGGGTACAGCTTTCTGTATGAGCAATACATACAACATACGAGTGGATAATCACTATATCATACAACTATATCTGTCATAAATATGTCTAAATCAATATACCTTTAATCGGGACTCAGCTAATTGTTTATGCTATATATACCGAATTAATCGGTGTGCCCTTTGGGGACCTCCGCCGCCGAGGTGGTTAGCGTGCCAGCGCAGCTTTGTGAGTCTCTCACCAATGTGGTCGCTGTGAGTGCAAGTCCAGGTTATTTATTTGATGGGTGTTAAGCCTTACTTAAGAATATTCTTCTTATACGACGGCCGACAATATGGTGGGAGGAAACCGGGTAGAGCCCGGATGAAACCCACCACCATCCGCAGGTTGTTGCAGGACCTTCCCACGTACGGCAGGAGTGGAAGCCAGCATGAGATTGAACTCACAGCGACCGCAATGGTGGGAGGCTCCTGGGTCATTGCGCCGAGCTGGGGTGCTAACCCCCGTTGCAGTGAAACCATTATAGACTGTAAATGTGGGAACCATGCGAAAACCAACATTTTGTATAAAGACAAAAAATGGTTAGCAGCTTAATCGAACGTAATCTCAAGCAACACTGCATCTTGTATTCTCCTTATAGTTTAACGGCGTGCGACTAGCACTAATTTACCAACCGAGTGTAGACCGGAATATAAAAATGGAATCACTGTTTAAACTGTTATTTGTTCATTGATGCATAAATTGAACATGTCAGATTTTATAATGACAAACAGGACTTTGTTTTCCATTTCATCTGGAGCCGTACCAGGAATGCGTGTAGCTGACCACCTCGGTGCGGTAGTATATTGTTAAGTCTGGTGCCTGCACACTCCATTGAAAGATCGGCTATGGACACGTCCACAAGATCCGGGGACTTAAAATTCACGTTCACAGCTAGTGTACGTAGGAAGATATCACATACATGATAACGCGTGATAATCCGTGGATAGGCAATTGTGCAAATAGCTGGATAACACTGTCACCTATCACAGAGTATTCGATACTGGGGTCACTATGACCCTCCATGCTTATACACTCAACAAACTAAGCTGTTATTGATTTATTTATTTATTTATTTGATTGGTGTTTTACACCGCACTCAAGAATATGCTGTTATTGAAACTGACAGAATACTATGTGTTTATGTGTTTATGATGGATGATTTCAGAATAGATTGTCCTATATTGCTACAGACTAATGTTACAGTATTTGTGACAGACTTTTCATTATTATTCCAACAGTATGCTATTGATGATAAGTATAACGGGTTACTGTTTTACGTGTCAGTAACCTAACATTATAGGTTATCATGTAAAACATAATATCATGTTAAACTTAACAGATAAGATTTTTTAGAGTGTAGTCTTTCTATAGCATGATTACACCGTCAGTATCTTGCACTGGAAACCCCGTAAGACTTGCGCAAATTTGTTACCTACAACAAATTTACAGAACGGATCACGTGATCAGAAGTTTTGTATGAAGTCCTGCAGAAAATCTCTGTGTAGGCACGGCCGATAAATGGAAAGCGTCCCACTTTCTGACCTGTAGCTGGTTTAAGCACAAGTTCTGTCTTAGCAGAGATTTTGCCGTATGTACGGCGTACAGCTTTGTGGGCTCTAAGCGTAGGACTCATGTACATAGGCCTATCATAGCTGATCTGCATATCTTCACGTTGTTGGGGTGAGTTTACATTGTTCTAATTGGCATGTCGAATGCCGATATATTAAGCAGTGTCACTATGAATTCTAAATGAATAGGGTGAAGTATTTATGTGAGATCCAGTCCCGGTTAATGATCGTGTTGTCATTATATGTAGGTACGCTCAGTTAACATAATGGGGGATGTCACGATATACTGTGGGGTTGTCTTCAAATCGGTGCAGCCCGCCATTGCCCATGCATGGCATGTCTACATCTGGGCTATCCGTACGTCCGTGACTGACCCACGCGGCGGTCCTACCATTTCGCGTTTTTTGATAAGGGAAGCTGAAGCTCGGTTTAATAGATGGCCTTTACAGGTTTTCATTGTGCCGCCGTCGTATATAAATAAAATATTCTTGAGTACGACGAATAACTCTCAGTGACAGGAAATAAATTCTTCTGGCCTCCATGTTAACAACACTGGGTGCTATGGAATGCCCTAATAGCACGAAAGACGAAACACGAATTGGTGTTAAGTTCTGCCACTCTTACATATTCAAAGAAGGACTTTCGTGGCCGAGGGGTTTAGCACGCCAGCACGGCGCAATGACTCAGGGGCATCCCACAAATGCAGTCGGTGTGCGTTCAACTACAGCTGATGCTGGCTTCTCCGGCCGTACGTGGGAAAGTCTTCCAGCAACCTGCGGATGGTCGTGGGTTTCCTGTGGGTTCTGCCCAGTTTCATCCCACCATAATGCTTGCCGCCGTCGTATAAGTGAAATATTGTTGAGTACGGCGTAAAACATCTGTGATGACGGATCTGTGGGCAATATAGAAACGCAGTACTCATGTGTTACACAAGAGAATAACGATGAATTTCGCTTGGGCTTGAGTTGAGAAGGTCATTTGACATCTAAATATCGAATCTGGTGCTAGCAAGACATTTGTTCTTCGTTATCATTTGTTATTCAGCAAGGCGAAGATAGCGTCAAAGTTGTTATTAGAATAGCCTACCCGATAAAAAAAATCAAATATTCACCAAACTTCGCTGGCCTTGGTGGCCTCGTGGTTAGCGCGCTACCTCAGCACACAGGAGCCTCTCACCAATGCAATCGTTTAGTCCAGCTCATGCTTGCTCCCTTTCTAGTTGTTCGTGGGAAGGTCTGCAGCAACCTTCGGATGGTCGTGAGTTAACCCGTCAATATGATGCTGGCCGCCGCCATACATAAGTGAAACATACCGGTTACTACGGAATACCCTGTTAGCACGAATAACGAAAGACGAAACACGTATTGGTGTTAAGTTCTGCCACTGTTACATATTCAAAAAGGGACCTCCGTAGCCGGGGGGGTTCAGCACTCCAGCACAATGGCATAATGACCCACAAGACAACGACAAAAGACGAAAAACAAATTGGTGCCACTCATACATACTTAAAGCTTACAAGTATTTCAGGATAGTTTGGTCAGGCCTTTATATGACTTGTCTTAACAGCAACGAAAGTCTGCCTTTGTGAAAGAACCTGCGGTTGAAAGAACATGCCTTCGATTGTTGCCAAGGACCCGCGAGGGAACACCATAAACTATCACGAATTTCAAGGGAAACGCTTCCCGCCAGTGCCGATTCAAATCCATGACCTTGACATTAGTTTGGCGAACCTTCCCGACATTCCTTGCAGAGATGATGACGTCACTATTGTCACCTATCCAAAGGCCGGTATGTACACATTTCTTACTCGATTTTTAACAATGGTGATCAGGTTTTAAGCAGATTCTATGATTTAACAATCTTAATTTTACAAACTTACAAATTAGCTAAATTGGCTAAAAAGGCAAAGCTAAATTACACCTTGAACGTATTCTAATCATAACTAGAACTGTATTCAGCTTCACGTCTTCCAAGCAGTCTTTATGCGTGTTTTTAAACCGACGCTTCAGTGCAGAGAACTTCTCGACGGTATGTAGGCCTAACAGTCGTTGAGCAATACAGCTCTGCTGGTGTATTACGATACACAGTGCGCTTTGGGATTATAGCATAAATCTTTATACTCTGGAAAGTGGAGAAATGGCAATTTTTTTAGTTTAGGTCTCATAGTTTTTCAGTCACAGACCATTAAGATTAGGTTTTGTTTATATCTCAAGGAGTGATATGGACAAAAAAAAGGAACGCAGATCTGGACTCACAGGCCCAAATACAAAGATTACATAAAAGTTATATCTAAGTTGAAAACTAGTTGTCATGACATATACACACCCAGTGGCAAACGTTCACAGTTTTTACCTTCAGTGAATGATTTTCTCACACTTTATGTGACTGGTATTGCTCCACCTGGATATCAACTTGTGGAAGGACCTGTATCCATGGGTTATTGGTAAGATGTTTAAACGGTTTGGACAAAATCCCAGTTGGCCACCAAACCACAGGACCTAGAAAAACAAACTTCAAACTTCCATGAGAATTTTGACGTCAAATTTCAAACATCTGGGGTTTGCAGTTTTCTGGAAAAAATATGAGAAGCACGTGCAGCAAAGGATAATATTTAGTGGAAGAACAATAGACGCCCAGCTTTCTGCTAAGAAGCCTAACAAAAGTTATATAATAATGATCATGGTTTCGTATCTCATTACTTCTCATGATTTCAGGCTATGTAATGTTATTATTATCACACATATATATAAAAAATGCATTCCATCACAAGATCGGTTGCCGTATTCGAATTTTGGAAGTCACAGTATCACGATTGAAGAACATCTGGCTCACATGTTTTTATATATTAACAAGTTTAAGTTATATGTGTCATCTGGTGACAGGTACGCACTGGACCTGGGAAATAGCGAACATGCTATTGTCAAACGGAACGGAGGTGTCTAAGCGAGAAAAGGAAGAGTCTATGATAGAAGTACAGCCGACAGAAAAGATTAACAACCTACCGTCTGTGCGCATACTCAACACGCATGTCACACCGGATATCTTCCCAAAGGAGCTCGTGACCAAGAAGGCGAAGATTATCTATGTCACGAGGAACCCTAAGGATATATTTGTGTCCTATTATTACCATGTGAAGAAAATAAAATTTTACAACTATGGCGGAGACTGGGACAGTTTCTTTGAGCACATTATGACAGGTTTAGGTAAGTGTATTGTGTGAGGAAGTCTGTCATTTACTAACCAAAGGCCAGTGCTGTAATTTGACGAGGCCAAATGTTAATCTCTAGCAAGGGCCCAAGAATATAAAACATCGCTTTTCAAATTTTGAGTTAAGTCGGAAATGCCTTTGTGGACTCGGCCCCAGATAATTGATGCGATCAGAATGAATGTACAATAGAGCGCTATTTTAACTCTTGGAAGTCTGAGAACGATGGTTGAGACCGTTTTTGCTATATTAACATCGCCTCCTGCCTCATCACTTGACCCCAATGACCTTGGCCTGGTTCAAAAGCTCTGTGCACAATTTGCTATTGGTGGCAGTGTTATAAAGCAAGCGTTAGGATTATGACCAACACGAAGCTAACAATATGCAAAAGGCCCATTGTTGCAAAAATGAGCAAATGGAGATAATGTAACAAATTGACATCATGAAAACATAGGGCGGTTTCAAGTTCATGATCTCAGGTGTGCTGTGATATTGTTTTGCTTTGGTTTATAGAAAATTACAATAGAAATGTCGCAGACAGAGAAAACAGAATAAATGTTTGTGTTCAATTTGTACTTTACATTTTCCCTTTGTTTAGCACCATATATATTTTTCCATACGATTGCCTCCCATATGTTTCAAGCTATATCTTGTTTGTTAGGAGATGATTTTATCTACTGGTTGGCCTTTACCCCGGATGTTTCAGAATATACCTCGTTTGTTGAGAGTTGATTATGATAACTGGTTAACTGTTACCCCGAGTGTTTCAGACTATGTTTTATCTGTTCACAATTGATTATGGTTAATAATTCACGGATATTCCGGATATTTCAGACTGTATAGCTTGTTTGTTGGTTATGTTGGTTATGGTGACTGGTTCACCTATACTCTGGATGTTTCAGATTATACCTTGTTTCTTGTCAGTTGGTTATGGTGATTGGTTCACCTCTCCTCTGGATGTTCGGACTATAGCTTGTTTCTTGTCACTTGGTTATGGTGATTGGTTCACCTCTCCACTGGATGTTTCAGACTGTAACCTGTTTGTTGACAGTTGACTATGGTGACCGGTTTACCATCAAGCCTACCATGGATGTTTCAGTCCGTACTTTGTTTATTATAGTTGATTACTATGACTGGTTGACCTTTACCCTGGATGTTTCAGGTTATCCCTTCTTTGTTGACAGTTGATTACTGTGACTGGTTGATCTTTACTCGGGATATTTCAGGCTATACCTTGTTTGTTGATAGTTGATAATGGTGACTGGTTGCACATTACCCTGGATGTTTCAGGCTAGACCTTGTTTGTTTATAGTTTATTACTATGATTGGTTGACCTTTACCCTGGATGTTTCGGGCTATACCTTGTTTGTTGAAAGTTGGTAATAGTGACTGATTGAACTTTACCCTGGATATTTCAGGCTATACTTTGTTTGTTTATAGTTGATTACTATGATTGGTTGACCATTAGCCTTGATGTTTCAGGGTATACCTTGTTTGTTGACGGTTGATAATGGTGACTGGTTGCCCATTACCCTGGATGTTTCAGGCTATACCTTGGTTGTTGATAGTTGATTACTGTGACTGGTTGAACTTTATCCTGTATATTTCAGGCTATACCTTGTTTGTTGACAAATGATTATGGTGATTCCTTGACCTTTACCCTGGGCGTTTCTGGCTATACCTTGTTTGTTGATAGTTGATTTTGGGGACTGGTTCACCTTTACAAAACAATGGGAAACCTTCTTCCAAGAACATCAGGATATCCCTCTCTTGAGGCTCAACTATGAACAACTCAAACAGGTAAGACTGTAAACCAGAACAATGTTTCATTGGAATAATCTTTCCATGATCACGGGATATAGTCATTTAAACAATAAAGTTGTTTTAAGCAGAGTCTCAAAGGAAACGACCACATGAAGTGAGTATCGAAGGAAAGACCATTGGTCAGCCTGAAAATACCTTTACTTGTATTTTTCGATTTTTTCATTGAGTTAAATTCAGTCAGATGCTGCATGTACATGGGCCATTATATTGATTTGTATGCTTCAAATTTTAGGGCGGAATAAAATTCTGTTGAACTGTGTTTATGTAGTGTGCACCTGTTTAAGGAAAAGTTAATATGATATTAAATACCTGCTTTTATGTCAGAGAAACTTGGGAGCGGCGTCATTGGTGACATGACATTACTGATATTGTCTGCAAAGCCCTCCTTGTACTTTCACAGCATTTGACCAGATTGAATTCAGTAAAGAAAATTGAAAAATGAACAAGTAGAGGTATACATTCAGATACATTCTCCAGTGGTCTTTCTGCGCGTGTTTAAATCGTTACTACATTTTCCTTTTCTTTAAATTTTACTTGGGAAATCCCTTTTGATAGTTGATATAGTGGTACATATACTCAGTACTGGTTTATAGGTTCTTATTCTTACCAAAACTACCGGCCTTGATAGCACAGTTGGTAGAGCTTCCGCTTCAGGACCGGTAGATCCAGGATCAATCCTTGATCGAGTCACACCTAAGACTTTAAAAGAGGAAGTTGTAACTTCCTCGCTTGGCGTTCGGCATGAAGGGGATAGTGCAACGGCTGGTTGACCCGTATCAGTATAATGGCTCGGGCGGGACGTCTTGCTTGCCTTCGGTAAGTCGTCTCAGTGATGCAGCACTAAATAAAAGAGCGGTGGAAATCCGTCCTGCAACAAGGGGGCACATTACACGTACATGCACCCTAATGATTCCTTCGTCGTCATATGACTGGAAAATTGTTGAGTACGACGTTAAACCCCAAGCACTCACTCACTCACCAAAACTAAAAGCACTCTTCTTTATTGCATCATTATTTATTAAATTTGTTGTATCGACAGACTCGAATTGGACAAGCGGAATGAACATAATTTGAACTTCGCACGAATTTGTTTCTTAAGACGCGATTTCTTGAATTCTATTATTATAGCATGAAATAGCGCATGTCCTGGTTTCATTCGATTAGTTGATTTCGGCTGGTCGACTCGACAGTCGCGATGTGTGAACAGGGCTTAACTTTGTTTGAACAGACAACACAAGAATACCCATGCAGCCTGTTACTTACTTGGTCTGTTGTTCTTTCTCATTGATCCACTTAGTTGATCTGATGTTTTTTTCTTTTTGTTCATGCGTTCATTTGGTTAATCTGATGTTCTTTATCATTTAGGCATGCTTCCACTGTGTTGGTCAAATGCTCTTTCTCATTTACTCATTCGTTCAGTTGGTTGGTCTGAGGTTCTTTCTCTTTTATTCACGCGTTTACATGTTTCGTCTGACGTTCTTTCTATTTTGTTCACGCGTTTATTTCGTTGGTCTGATGTTCTTTCTCATTTATCCATTCGTTTACTTGATTTGTCTGATGCTCTTCCTCTTTTATTAATGCCTTTACTTGTTTAATCTGATGCTCTTTCTCATTTATTCAGGCATGGGTTCACTTGTTTGGTTTAACGTTGTTTTATTTGAACTTTAAAAGCTGCTTTCTAACCTTAAAAGCCGCATTCTAACCTTAAAAGCAGCGTTCTAACCTGAAAAGCTGCATTCTAACCTTAAAAGCCGCATTCTAACCTTAAAAGCTGCATTCTAGCCTTAAAAGCCGTATTCTAACCTTAAAAGCTGCATTTAACAATCACAACTTCATGGGTATATTCGTCCATTCTTTAAAAAGCTCAAAGTACAGAAAAAAATGGAAAAAGCACACCAAAAAGAAAAAGAGCAGTGCTAAATATAATCGGAGCTACATTTCCAACCATGGCCCCTGATACATGACGTAGTTGAAGGTGTATCTTCCTCGCTTGGCGCTCAGCATAAAGGGGATAGTGCAACGACTAGTTGAACTGTATCAGTGTAATGGCTGTGGTGGGGCAGTTTACTTGTCTTCGGTCAGCCGTCTCATTGAAACAGCACTAGATAAAAGAGCGGCGAAAATCTGTCCTGCAACAAGGAGGCACATTCCATGTACCCTAAGAACTCCTTCGTCGTCATATGAGTGAAAAATTGTTAAGTACCACGTTAAACCTCAAGCACTCACTCATTCCGGTTTTCAACGATTATCTCCCTTGGCTTCAAAGGACATGGGGACAGGCGTGGACAAAATCGCCAAGTTTCTGGGAGTTTCGTGCAATGAAACTACTCGTGAAAACATCGTACAGAAGTGTGACTTCGCCAACATGAAACAACAGAAAGGCGTAATGTCTGAGCACATGAAAGGAATGATAGAGGGAGACGAACATCCAATGTACAGGAAAGGTGAGGGGTGGCCATCTTTAATACACTCTCTGGTAATCGGAAATGTCCTTCTATGGCATCTATGTTTGTCTTTCATCGAGGCAATTCCACGCAATCGTTGGTTCGAATCCATCCACCGCCAAATAATGAGAATTTTGTCGCTACATGCATAAAGTGTACATAGTCATCGATGTATTGAAACTGAGGCAAAGATCTAACAGTGAGACACGTCCTTATGTCTCTTTGCTTTCATTATTATTGTAATATACATGTACAGAAATGTCAATATCGGACTGGGGACATCCGTGGCCTGGTAGCTAGCGTGCTAGTGCAGCATAATGACCCAAGAGCCTCTCACCAATGCCACTGTTGTGAGTCAAGCTCATGCTGGCTTCTCCGCTCGTACGTACTTTCAGCAACCTGCGGATGGTCGTGGGTTTTCCCTCAGGCTTTACGACACGTTCTTCCACCCGAATTCAGCTTCCTTTCTGGCATGGCGTAGTTTGCCGTCACATATATAGTAAAATATTTCTTAGTAGCGTGTTAAAGCAACAATCGCTCAAATTAAACCAAGCCAGGTACGTGCATTGTTCTACTTTTTGTAATGCCTGAATTGTCCCACATTCACATATAAATAATTTAAGGTACCACGAACTGAATTATTGTCAAGTCCTCATTGTGGTAATTATTTCACTCAAGCCGGTTAGTTCCAAAGTAAAAATATATATCCAAAAATGTTCTCGAAATTGTACCATTTTTGTTTCGTAATTACGGGATTATTCTCGAAAATATTCTGGAAATTAAGAATTTCTTGTTGGCATTAACCGGCTGTCATATTTTTCATCCGTATATGTATATGAATGCTACAGTAAATGCCGTAGTCTCGTGCTGTGCATGTTTGCAGCCTGGAAAGATCATACGAACTTATTTGCTCTTCCCAGCCACAGTACACAAGTCCGTGTTTAACAAAGTTTTATTTATTCAGGTGTTATTGGCGACTGGAAAACGCATTTCACGGTAGCTCAGAGCGAGAGGTTCGATGAGGAATACAAGAAACAGATGAGCGGTTATTCGTTTGACTTTGAAAAATACATGTAGTGGGACTGCATAAGTTTACATATATACAGGATCAAATTGCCATTTCATCCCACACTTGTAAATCATTCATGTATCTACTTAAATAAACCTACAATATTTTACCTTAGATTTTGTGTGTCCTTGTTGCAAACTTCCTCACTTTCAGTTTCAGTTTTATGCTTGGATTCATTTCTCTCGATGTATTCATGGTACAACGTCCAGGCTTATAGACAGAGAAACAGAGCAGAGCCAGTTGAAATCACCCGCCCATAAAACCATACGTAAGAAACAACAGATAAATTGTAAATAAAAGCGAGATACATGTAAAAGAGAAGCATTCAACATGTTTCAGTGATGGAAGAATGACAGTCGATATTCTAGGCATGACTTCCGATTGGGCTTTTAAAAGAGTAATCCGAGAATAATGTCCACGCCATATGCAAATAGAGGCTTTGATTGCATATGCTCAGAAAAGCTCCATGTTGATGTAATAAACACGAATTCTTACACAGCCATTGCCCTAAAAAGGGCATTTTATAGTTCACCGTTGACACCAGAATTGCATCTTCGGCTGTATCGGCTGTAACATAGACTATCATATCTGTATGTCGATACGGTGGAGCTTGTGGTGAGTTCGTGTTCATATGGTATACTCTTTCTATCGCTTTTTACAGTCGGTCAATAGTGAAGAATCACTTCTCGGACACCGGTCACCCCTAAAATGTAAGATACTGGCTCTAAACCCAAGGCCAACCATGCCAATAAATGTCATTCAAAACCCCCACAAAACCCGTTACCGTAAACAGCATTTTAAATAATTCTGGACCAGTGACGTCCAATAAATTTCAACTAGCATCACTGCGTTTTTACTTGATTATGCATAAGCCATGGTGCTAAGGGAAGGCGAGGCCAACTGCCGTATTTACATGTCCTTGAACAGTTGGAATAAAACCCTAATTGAGAGTAAATTGATAAGAGGCCGTATTTCACCCTCCGTATGCGTGACCATTGCTACTTATCACGCTGTTGTGATAACTATTTTATTATATCGTCAAGATTGAATCCCGGTTCCTATCCAGAATCTCGCCACGCATCGGTAATCTCCGCACTGCCTTGCTTGGCGCTCATCATAAAAGGAACAGGCTTATCGGCCCGGTGTCAGAATAATGTGACTGCGTGGAACGTCGTGTCTGCTGTCTTTGGCATGGCATTTCAGTGAGACAGCACTATAAATATGTCGGCACCAGGTCAAGGCCACTACAAGGGGACACGTTCGTGATATGGGCGAAAGAATGTTGTACCTAACTAACATACCACCACAATGTGCCGGAAATACTTCCGGGTTCATGTAGAAGTTGTATCGGCATTGTGAACAGAGTGTAGAAACCCAATAAACTGGACTTCAAACGTAACATTGGTACGATGAAGACCAAAAATTTGTCACCAGAGACGATGAAAAGATATGTACTGGTAACCAGATATTTGATTGTCAAAGATTAATGTCGAACGTCACTTCGGTCATATATCAAGACGGTGTCTCCGTGTTGGTTTCTAGGACATAAACGCTGTGCGGAAGACAGATCAAGGTCTCTACATATATGGCGTGAAATTCATGTAAGGCGAAATCACTCTTTAGAGCGAGATTTGCAGTCCTATCATTTTGAAGGAAATTCACATTGTGATGTGAGCACTGATGACGGGTTGGCCAGTAGTTTTTAAACCAGGTTTAGCACCAAGCCAAGAACTTCTGGGCCCAAATTCGAAAAAGGCTGTTAAACCTAATTGCCTGCAAAATTGGCCTTTAGTTGACAGCTAACCCTTACTGGAAGCCAACTGTTATTCATAAAATTTTGCCAAGCTTATTTGACTGCTATGTTGGCTGCTAAGGTTGCAGAGTTGATCTCGGGTGATTCTAACTCAGATGTTGACAACGAAACAAAATGAGATTTACACTTTACACAGGAAACGTGGCAAGACTTCATACTTGAGTTGGCAAAATAGACCACTTATAACGCACAGAGGACGTGTTTTCAGAGACAGGCTAAACCTCATTGATATCCTTGATGATGTAAACTTAATAAAAACTTATACAGATTTACACGGGCAGAGATTCTCTTCGTTGTGCATTTAGTAAAAACGGCCCTTGGACACCCAACAATGAGAAACCAAGCTCTTCTGCCACATCAACAGGTCCTTATTGCTTTGCAGTATTATGCCACAGGGACACTTCACTCTGTCGTGGGCGAGCCTCTGCAAGGTTCATGTTAACCATCGGATATTGCTAAGACTGAACAAGGGCCTGGTCCCTTCGCATTGTTTTAATGTGATTGCATGTTAAATGTGATGACAACACAGCATTTTGAGTAATTCTACACCAGACATCCAATAAATTACAATTAACATCACTGCATTTTTTAAAAACTAAGCTTAAGCCATGATTCTAAGGGGCCTGCAAATTGCTTCTATTTATGCATTTACATGAACAGGTAGAAAAAACAGAAGGCCGTATTTCACCCGTTACATGTGAACATTTGCCAGCTATCACACTGTCGTTGCTGCTCTGGTTTTACTTTCTATGCTGCTCGTCTGTAATTATATTGAAAGAATCTGCCATTCTCCTGAAATAATTGGGTGTGTGGACGAAACACATGAATGCTTTCTTCTCTCCCATGAGAATGATGCGTACTATGTAAAACATTAAGGGGTGTCATTCCAATGCGGTCCAACACCTATGTCACCTTGGAGGAAAATGGATACATGTTCTACGATATCCCAGGCCTTATATCGAGTAACGTTTGAGATATGATGGAAAACGTCGCTGTCCGTGGGTAGATCCTTGGAGACAGTGGCTATATATGTCGTGGGTGGCTGATGACGCCATGACTGCACCCTAGTACTGATGCAGGACAACAGGGTCCATAAATGTTTGAAACCCAGTATGCCAGTCTAGTTACTTGCTAAAATCGTAAGGTGCTTGGCATGGCTTTATGTATACAAAATTAAGTGCTTACTACGGGACAGACAACTAGGGATTTAGTGGCTTGCTAAGGCCTAGCTGCTTGCTAAATTAGCAGTCTTTTATGAATATGAACCAAGGTCTCTCGATATTCATAAAGGAATTAATGGATGGCGTTTATCGCCACATTTGCAGAACGTGGCGAGAACATATTAAAAGACGTCGCTCTAAAAGCTTAATCGGTTAAACGCACGGACACATACTGAAACTATAAACTTTAATGGTACTGTTTACTCCAACGGAAATAACAGAACGCTGAATGTAGACTTCGAACTGACGTTTAGAAATTTTATTTGCACAGGTTATACAGACGGCTTGTGTCAAGAAATCTGCCTTAAAAACATAGTTTATTACTGTAATTTTTCTCTGGTGAAACCATAATATAGCCAGTGTACCAATTCTGAGTGTGTGTACAAGAAATCGCTTACATATAGAATTACACGGTGACATGTCAAATGGGATGTCTGCCAACAGAGTATACACTGAATGTACACAGCTAGTATCCGCCACAGTCGAGAATATCTACATTTAAACTCCACTCTAAAAAACCAAATTAAATACGTAAATGTAATAAATAAATGATCAACAAAGAACATGGTCTTCTTGGAACAAGCATAGGTGATATTACAGTTCCAAGGTGATTTAACCCTTTGAAGATTTCCCTGATGTCAAACGTCTCCTTTGCTTCTCTCAGGTCTCTTGACAGAAACAGCAGGCAGCGTTGTTGGTCTCCACAGAAAATGTCACGTTGGAATCCATGTAAGGCGACACCACGCTTCCAAATGACATATGCCTGTTTTTGATAGTTTTCATGTGTCGGTCCTATTGAAGAAAAGTCTTGTGGAGCAGCGCATTTAATGAAGATCGTAATCCAAGCCGTTGGCGACTTGATAAAATTTAATAATTACTATAGTCAAGTTGTAGCAAATTTAACTGACCAATTCAGTAATCACAAGCATGACGAGAATCACTATCACAGGCATGAACAAAGCAGTATTTCTGTTTTATATACGTGGAAATAATGACCATTGCACTCTATGTACACTCTTTTCATCGAATCAGCCTTGTCTAGCTGCTGTAAACAGCATATGTCTTCCCTATTGAAATGTAACACACCTCTTGGAAATTGGCTTTATTAATTCTACCCTCGCTACAGGTTTTGCATCTATTATGTTGTTCAAAACCGAGGAACATAGGACCCGGTTTAAGATTTAAACTCAGTATCGCAAATCACAATGCGTGCTCACAGGATTTACGGCAGTTTTTAAGACGCTGTTGGCACTGATAATTACTGTGTGGAGTACGGCCCAGTGCTGTACTTACAAGTGCTCGACCAAACTGAAAAGACCACTGTTCATTTTTGATTTTTTTTTTCATCAAACTGCCAACTGTAGACATCTTATTTTTTGCACTGATGAAAAACTCCAGCAAAACGTTTTCGTCCGCTCTATGCTACATGTGGTTTGCTTGCTTTCTGATGTTGTTATAGCATACAATAAACTAAAACCCCATCCTAAACTTCAAGTCTTCACCTGCACAATAAAATGAAAACCACGTAGGTTTTATGAATCCTAGCAATATTCGTAAGCTTCGCAAGTCTTCACCTACACAGAGTACATGTATTCTTCTTGTAAAACCACACAAAGCCCAGGCTCCATTATTAACTGGCACAGATAAGCACTGCCGTAACAGAACATTTGCATAATACCTGCTCATTTTTCCCGAACAACCTCAGCACCTTCATCCCATTCAAAATTCTAAACAAACAATGAACACAATTAAAAATTTACGCAAGGACAAAGAAAGGAAGAAAAACAATTCAGAAACTTGATAAAAATGATCCTATTACATCAAAACATAAAATCAATCACACGCAATAAACACCGCCTGCAAGAGATAAGCTGATCTATTCTTGAAAGGGAAACCACCAATTCTTGTCTGTCATTGAAAACGAAAAACTATATGGTTAGAATGCTTATATATCTACAAGTTTTGTTGAACTGTATTCCACCTTAAATGCTATGAAACCACCCTCCTATCCATAACCAACTGTGGGTTAAGTTTTTCAAAGTATTTCTTTCATACTCCTTACAGTGCATGCGTCGCTATCTTTCGCTTTACATCACTGTCACCAATAGACAAGCTTGATCTCGGGAGTACCCCAGGCGCACGGAGGCTTGTTTAGGACTAGTCTCATCACTCATGTCCTCCCGCGGAACTATTAATCAGTATTTATCAATAAAATTGATTCAGGTGTTGGTCGGAATCATGATGCACATTCCCTAGACAAAGAGAAAGCAGGTGTATAATAATAAAGTATTATTAGAGGCAAAGGCTGAGGCGGATGGTCACTTTTTGCCTCATCGCTGTGACCCCAGTGACCTCGGCGTTGTCCAAGGTTTCTGTGGAAAATTTGCTATTCGTGGCAGTGATGTAAAGCGAAAGGTATTGAGTGACGCATACGCTGTAGCGAGTATATACTTCTCCAGCACTGAGCACAATCATCACAGATCATGTGCAACAAACACCTCATGCATTTTAATGTGATTAACTCTTTTTTCAAAACTGCAAATATTTAATGTCTTTCGCATATTAATCTCACCATAATTATTATAGCATGTCAGCAATATTTCGGCCGTATCAAGGCAATATTACTTGGAATACATGTATTACTTTACATGAACATGTTATATTGATACATATCATATCATATTGATCATACTGATACAACGATCGCCCGGACTGAGAGTATAAACAATATTGTATCCCAACAAAGTCTCATCATTTAATGCCCCATTGTTCTTCCATTAAAACGTCTATATCAAATGTTACCAAGTTGAACGATTTCACTCCCCTCCCCCCCCCCCCCACCCCCAAGACTCATCCTCTAGAGATGTCCAGACCTCTACTATAGTTATTTGCATTTTGATTGGCCGAAATTGTGCCGAAATGACCCTGGATTAGTTAGTCCAACAACATGTCCAATGTGATGTTGCGGATCCAGGACAGCGAAGACGTGAGAGAAGTAAAGTGCTACACTCTCTCTCTCTACTTATATATGTATGATCTGCTTTTTCTCAATTGTCTCTGCATTATTTGGGTCAGACTGAAAGAGAAAAATGAAGAGAGAAGCATAAAAAGGGAAAAAAAAAATAAAAAACCCAAAACAGGCCTTTGAAGCTTTTTAGAAAGCAGCATGGAGAGCATATAAATATCATGAGTGTGACAGGTTAGCACACAGATCAGAATTGTCCCTTTCAACCTCACAAAAGAAAGTGACTGTCCACTGACAATCTTCCGACTATACAAGCTACAGCACACCTACAGGCCTCCACTCCAATTCCATATATATGCCTAATATATATATAATATGTACAGGTACATCTACATTGGCAGACTTCAATATAAACACTCCTTCCACGGAAGAGAAAAAAATGTCAGACAATCACCAACACATATGAAAAACTATTAATTATACAAGAATTAACATAGAAGGTGTTGCTTTTGTACACAATGGACTTGTCTTTAATAATTGCGATCAATTTTTCATAATCGATTTTCATAATTCAAACGAATATTCCACATACTGAAAGATATTAAAGCAAGCTACAAGTAACATCAGAATACAAATCTATGAAATCTGTTCAGTAAATAACCTCCCAAAACCTTTACTAAATGCATTTTTTATAATTTACAAATTAGCTTCCATCTGTCAATTACACGAGAACTGGTCAGGATCCAAGGGAGATAACCATTACAAAGCGTTCATTTCCCTACCCTGGTATCTTCACTGCTGTGGGCGTACAACACAGCAATGTGGTAGTGCTATACAAGGCAGCAAAGTCTAGGGAGAAAACCTGAACAGTGTGCATGGTAACAGCCATCCCAGCTCCCATACTTTAGAGAAAAGTGTGCGCAGCTAGGAATAGTAAGGCAAGCAGTTGAGCACGGATAGTGTATACATTCTGTAAGATTGCACAACTAGCGCAAACCGGGAGATACAGGAACCGGAGTGCATGAACGACAAACGGAGGTCTGCTTCAACCAGTATACCCTTCATCAATGCACTCGCATCTAGTGCATCTCAAGAGCAACGAGAAATAGCCCACAACTACAAGTATGTGAATTTCTCAAGCTTCCCTTCCCCCCTCCAAATCATTAATCACCTGCATCATAAAAACTGTAAAAATCAAAATCTTTGAAATAAATAATTACTCCATGCACTTTTTTTTTTTTTTTTTTGTCGCAAGCACTATTGAGAAGCCGAGTCAAAATATCAAGGATCAAGACAGGTTATACCATTAATCATAGATAAACAATACTACTTTTCCAACTGTCTGACCAGTATCGCTGCAAAGGTGAATTACATGCACTCCCGGTTTGCCCTTGAGTTATTCATGAATCTACATGTATATACATGTACTATATATACGAAATCTCAATATGTGCTCCGACCTTTCAGCTCTAAATCTGAAAAAAGCAGCAGGACTTTATATTTTATCTGAATTCGATAATGCAGGCTTTTCTCTGTTTCGTCTTTTAACAGATTGAAAAGATATGAAATCAATAAGAGGAGAAGACAATAGGAAATCTATAGCCTTGGTTGCACTTTGTAAAGGCAAGGTACATGTAAATATTCTGGATAGAGTTCAGCCGAGTTACAGGAGAACTTTGCCGAGGATGAGACCCAGTATTAACGCCACAATCGCTAGGACTATTGGGGGGATGTTGCTGATTGGACTGGCCGACTTCACCGACAAAGCAGAGGAGGCCGGCGTTGAGGACACCGTATCCGACACTGCCACTTTACGCAAGCGCACCGTTTCCTCCTGTGGAAAAAGCCAAAAAAAGTTGAGTTCTAAGTTCTAAGTTTGCGCAAAAAAAAAAATTAACAAAACATTATTTCTGATGCTCTTTGTTTTTCAGTGGAATATCATCCTGCATCCATATATATATATATATATATATATATATATATATATATATATATATATATATATAAATCTTCTGAACAAGCCTTAAGACATTTAAGATAAATAACTCTCACAATTGGGCCAAACAGGTCACTTAGTCACATTCCAAATTTTACTTAACCATGTTGAAATGCAATTTAGATTAAAATTAACAGACTCGAAAAAGCAATGTGAAGAAATAAACAAGCATTACTTACAGTTTGTCACTACATTAGATTTTTGATGACCACTAACAGTCAATTTTACTATGCAATGAGAAGTATGGCAAAGAGAGATAATTCTTTTCCAAGGAAGACAAGCAGTCAACACATTATGATATATAATATAAACATACACATACAAAGATTTGATTTGATACTAACTAATGCTTGATAGGTGGGTGCAAACGTTGTTGTCGTTGTGGGCAGGGGGTGACTCTTAGTTTAATGAGAAGATTATTCGTAACCTTTTCTCAATGCTGTTTAAGCTGCTGTACTCTGCATGTATCTACGTGTATCAGTATTTGAAATTATCTGAGTTCGTTGACTGATCGAAAGGGAACTATCTGAATGCTGCCTATATGCTTCGGGCCCTTCCGGTTGAATATAAAAGAGGCAGAATGGCCAGCACTCTTTATATAGAATTCAAATAACGGCAGGACTTCTCCGGGCTCATACAAGCTACATATTCAATAAATATTTTTTTATTTCCGCGTGAGTGATTTAGTTTATGAACTAACTATAAAACTTCGTTCATACATCGCACTCAGAATTTGTTTAAAAAAATCTTGGGCGAGAATGAGAATGGTGTAAAACACCAATCAAATAAATAAATAAATCTTGGGCGACCATGTCACTTTAATACCAAAAGGACGGGCACGTGGACAAATGAGCGCCACATCACATTACTAGTGATCAGTCATTACTAACGTGCATACAACATTATAATAATAGTCTATGCTGCCTTACCTTCATCTTATTGTTGTCTGTCCTCAGCTGGCTGTTCTCTTCTCTAAGCTGGCTTTTTTCCGACTGTAAGCGTTTACATTCTTCCGCCAGCTTCCTGTACTCTCCCACTGGGTCGGCAGGGTTAGCCTGTGCCAGACACAAACTCCATTATTCACAACAAACGCTTTACATCTAACATCTATGAACAGGCCAGCATTAAGAAGAAGTTTCTTACAAAAGATCTTTTATGTGAAATCTACCACCAAATCAAGATTAGAAAATGGAAGCTCATAAATTTACATGTACAATCAAGTGTCCAGTGAAATGCATGGACCGTTTCATTTAAACTTTGACTTGGTTACTACACCATTTTAATGAAGCTGTCATCATATCATACATGTACATGTGGGTGTACTCCAGTTATTTTCACAATACATGATCCAGTTAATGCAGGAGGAATAAACAACAAAATATGACGTGGTTGGATTGGGTCTCTGTTGTGACTTCAATTTTAAAGGCTAACACCAGAGCTGTGCGAAAGGTTGCAATTCGCACATAAATACATGTCGTCTGTTTATATCTGAATGCTCACACGGTTATAGTTTGACACCACCTCCTTAAGATTTTTACACACTGAATATCATTGTTAGATTGTTAGAGCTTGCATTGGTAAGGTGTAACGACGGGTATGGGATGCATGGTCTGCTGATGTAAACAGAACTCATACTTCAACAAGAGCAAACCTTTAATGTTGAACCTACTTTTGCAGTGGATCACGTTTCTCTGCCTGGTTTCGTCCCACCATAATGCTGGCTGCTGCCATATACGTGAAATATTCTTGAGTATGGCATAAAACCCCAATCGAATTAATAAAGAAATAAATATTTTCTTTTGTTTGCTGTTTGACACTGCAATCAAGAATTTTCACTTACACCATGGCATTCCGATTTACAGGTGGAGTGTCCTTAACAAAACATCCAGCTTTTTCCAGGTGCCTGACAAATCACATGACTTCAGGATTCCATATTGTTGTTTGAAAACATTTATTTATTTATTTATTTATTTGATTGGTGTTTTACGCTGTACTCAAGAATATTTCATTTATACGATGGCGGCCAGCATTATGGTGGGTGGAAACAGGGCAGAGCCAGGGGGAAACCCACGACCATCCGCAGGTTGCTGCCAGGCCTTCCCACGTACGGTCGGAGAGGAAGCCAGCATGCGCTGGACTTGAACTCACAGCAACCACATTGGTGATTGACTCCCGGGTCATTATGCTGCGCTAGCGCGCTAACCAACTGAGCCACGGAGGCCCCTGTTTGAAAACAATGCACATGTAATATATTTCATATCAACCGGACCTGACACAATACGTTTGTGGACAGAGAGGTTGCTCTTGTCACAGGATTTATTCATTACAATTCATACCAATTAGAGATAATGTTAACAGGTTTGTTACTCACCTTTGGCAGCGTTTGTCTGTCTGAAATAACCTGTTTGGTAATTTCTTCATTATTAGCATTATTCTGAAAGTACAGAGGATCACAAAGCATGAAAAAAAACCTTTATTACACTACAACAGGTATTTACATGTAAATTAAGAAAAAGAATAAATTCTTTTAACACTGTGTATTTGTTGATTATCATAATTACTTCAGGGAATTTATCGTTTTATCCAACTTGAACAGTCCTCTGTCAAAACATTTATTAACCGCTGACATATTTGCTTCATTTATTTGTTTCATAGTTGTTTTGCGCCACACGTCAACACTGGCTGGCTGTGGATTTTATGGATGAAGGAAACGCAAAAGCCCAGGGATAAACCCTCAACCTTTGGCTTGTTACTGAGAAACTTTCCACTGATTTACATACAGATATGCACAACTTATTTGTGAAAGACAAGTGGCCTTCAGTGACTGCATAAACAGGCACAACCATTTACCACGCATTGCTACAAATGCCTCATGAACAGAGAAAGCCAGGGAATCCACAAATTCTCTGCCCAAGGCTGGGACTGAGCCCGCACCTTGTGTGTCCTAACAACTGACAAACCAGTGTCTCAACCAGATGGCCACCCCCTACTCCCTCTACGCAGGTTGAACAGAAGTGGTTAGAAACAGCTGCATGACTAACTACTGGTGTAAATATTTACCATATCAACTGGCATTTCAAAAACACATTTAAGTTTGGAGTCCATTAACTTCTCGGCTGGGGCATCCTTCCACTGAAAATAAAAAGAATACGAGGTGCATGTATGCATCAAGAACATTAAACTTGTACAACGCCCTGACCGTATTTCTAGTTACATGGTGCATCCCATGGCCTCATAAAAATTAAAGATTAAAAATTGATTTCTTGAGTTATCAAGTGCATAAAAAAAAAATTTTTGGGGGCTGTTTAGGTCTGTTTCCACCCCTCTTCCTGAATAACTGGATATATTATTTGCTGTGTTTACGTTTAATATACACAGCACAAAGTACTTCTCTCTGGTTTTATTATCTTAATACTGTTGCATATCATGAACAAACAATTTTAATCTTTTCTCTTTTTTGGAGTGTCACTTATTTGCTTAATTAGTATTTAACAAATAACCATCAGGTCTGTGCATGGAGGAAAGTGGGTACATAAAGTAGGAGATATCAGCCCTTAGCAGGTACCTGGCAAACTTCCAGATAATGTCAGGGTGAAAGCCACAAATTCTGCATTTAAGTCTGTAACCTCATTGGTCTTCTGACAGTGACACTTACCAAAGCCTCCTGGTTTTCAATCTTGCCGTCTGGAGCGATCATCGTCTGCACCATGAACTTGTGCTTGTTCTTCTCATTGGGATCATAGTCAAAGGGTTGTAACATGACTGCAATATACATGTGCAAGCGCATGTAGACATGTATGGAAGTACGAAATCATCCAACACAACCTTAAGCAAATCACAAGAGTTTGATGGAGCGTGATCTAATAATGAAATACTCGATCCTTGCTTCATTTTTGTGACGTCTGAAGAAATAAAGCTGGGCAGTCCAGAAAAGCTTTCTTATTCCACACTTGACATTATACCTCACTTCAAATATAATGTACAGTGACAAAAAAATGCAACTGAGATGCATTTACTAGTTGTGAAAGACCAAACTGTGTTTGGAAGCAACCATTTTTAGTTTGTGAAACTCTTTATATACCTACATTTAGCATCATAAAATAAATGCCATTAATTTATAATTTGACAGGACATATCAGAAATAAAATCAAATGTAAAATTCACATAAGCTGCAATTCAAAATCACAACAGCAGCAACTTAGACTATAATCTATATTCACATTATTATGTGCACACATAAAGTAATCTTTGTTACCTGCCACGGAGACGGCTTTTCCAGGCTCCAGCAGGCCGCTGTTTGGCCGCACACAGTACCTCTTTGGCGCTGTTGTCTTCACTTTGAAGCATACCCGTGACATTGTGGGATTAGTTAGGGTTAGATTTGCTGTCACCACATCAGTGAATGGTCCTGGAACACAAGCCAAAGCATGGTTCATTTAGAATTTTGTGTCCGTTTCAATTTTAGATACGATAACTTTCATTGTTCAAGAAACAGACAGGGTAAATTTTTTTGTTTGATTGACATTTTACACCATACTCAAGAATATGTCACTTTAATACAAGATGGACCCCAGCATTATATACCCTATTGTTTCTAAAATTTGGGACAGATATCAGTGTTGTTGATAGCAGAATATATTACATTTCTTTACCAGCCATTTTGAAAAGTAAAGATATGAGTATCTTGTTCATTAGATGGTCTAACCATGTGAGAAAAGAAGAAACTACATACTCCCGTTAGAATTACAGATAGATATACATGTATATTGGCTAAAATGAGCAGACCAAGTGTCCCAAATTTTAGAAAAAATGGGGTAGGAAGAAAACTGGGAAGATGTACTTTTTCTTGAAGTAAAAGAATTATGGAATGCATCAATAATAAATGGTAACAGTTCTTACACTGTGAGATGTAGGCCTTGGCATTTAGAACAAATTTCCCACAACTTTTAAATCCCCTCAAACAAAATCTAGGTGTGCTAATACATCGAACATATAACACACAGCTGACACAACAAAGAAGACTTAATTCCAACTCAAAACTTAAATGACTAAATGCCTCTAGACTTATGTTTTTGGTTATGTTCGTGTCTCTGTCTTCCATTTGTAAGACAACAGCAGACATGTTAACTGTAGGGGGTACTCCTCATCAATAAATGTCCCATTGTGTAATATTACAACAGTTCCTGGACATACACATGTACATGTAAATGCAAATATATTCAAACAGGAAATGAAAACACCTCGACAACTGTATCACAACTCAATTAATTTTGTTGCAAAATACCAGATTTGTTAAAATAAATTTGATTTTAAAGAAATTACCATGGAGATAAAAATAAAGTTCCAAATCAAAAAAAAAAATCAAAAAAATCTTCAGAGTAAATAGGGCTCTTTTCGGACAGCTATGATCAATGAACATATTTTTAATGATGGATCTGGCTGGCAAATTTTGTGATCAGCCAGTGCAGTCTGGATGAATTTGCAGTCTGGTTGAACCTCACCTTCTGATAGCCTGGCAGATTTATGACAGGGCTGTTAATCAGGTGACCTCATTAACCATGGACAAGTGGCATTGTGTGCAAAATTAACCTTATCATACATGTACACGTACATGCACAGATCGTCTTCTCTTCTCGCCACGCTTAACCAATAAATGGAATTAATACCCATGGTTTATGAAATAATACCCATGGTCTATGAAAGTCCTATTTTTTGTAATACGACTTTTTGATTTTGATGCTTTGTTTCTCAAAAACGATAGTATGCGCTCAATACACTATACCTTAGTCTATGATTAGCTCAGCTTCGCCTCGATGCTATGTTATGCAGTCCTTGTCAATCATGGTCTATTCTCTATGTATATGAATTTCCAAACACACATTACACTGATGATGCTTTGGCAGGACTCTGAAACTGACCAGCCCTGCAGCTGTGAGGATGAGTAATAGATAACAGGGCCAGAGTGACCTGGTACTAGTACATGTATACACACTGACATGATAGCCAACCCAAGGTGCTGCATATCAGAATCAATTTGCATATAGTGGAAAATGTACACACAATCTTAACAGTTCAAAATGGGTCAAACTACCAAGACTTCATCTTTGCACATTCAGTTCATGAATACCTTGAAGCATATAAGATTTACCTCTCAAAAATCATTTTATATTCATTTCAGTTCTATGCTGTACTAGACTTTTGCTGCCTGCTGACAAACACAGATAACCACTTAATGGTAACCATGAGGCTTTTGTATGAACATGTTCTCTTAAAACAATGGTAAGTACACGTGCACTGCATTGAAATCTTAATTCCAAGAAACCATGATATTAAAGGTTCAATTTATTATAACATTAGGTTATTGATTCTCATGGTACAACTGTACAGTTCAGACCCTGAACTGTCAATCATGGGGAGGGGGATACACGTACAAACAGGGAACAAAATGTTTAATATTTAGGGCTCTTCAAAGCCATGTCTACGACAAAACTGAGGTCACCTTATGCGATTTTGTGGCATTTGTTAAACAACATGGAAACAGGCAAAATAGTCTTAAATTATAAATTTTTGTCGAAATAATCACTGTGACAACCTACGATCAATTTGAGCTTTTTATTTTGAGCTCTTAAACATGAGTATTGAATGACTAGTAACTCTGCCAGCTGTATGAACACGAAGTAAAGTACATGTGCACAGAGTTAATACATGCACATGCATTCTGCCAGCTGTATGAATAAGAAGTAAAGTACATGTGCGCAGAGTTAATACATGTACATGCATTCTGCCAGCTGTATGAACAAGAAGTAAAGTACATGTGCACAGAGTTAATACATGTACATGCATTCTGCCAGCTGTATGAACAAGTAAAGTACATATGCACAGAGTTAATACATGTACATGCATTCTGCCAGCTGTATGAACAAGAAGTAAAGTACATATGCACAGAGTTAATACATGTACATGCATTCTGCCAGCTGTATGAACAAGAAGTAAAGTACATGTGCACAGAGTTAATACATGCACATGCATTCTGCCAGCTGTATGAATAAGAAGTAAAGTACATGTGCACAGAGTTAATACATGTACATGCATTCTGCCAGCTGTATGAACACGAAGTAAAGTACATGTGCACAGAGTTAATACATGTACATGCATTCTGCCAGCTGTATGAACAAGAAGTAAAGTACATGTGCACAGAGTTAATACATTGACATGCATTCTGCCAGCTGTATGAACAAGAAGTAAAGTACATGTGCACAGAGTTAATACATGCACATGCATTCTGCCAGCTGTATGAACAAGAAGTAAAGTACATGTGCACAGAGTTAATACATGTACATGCATTCTGCCAGCTGTATGAACAAGAAGTAAAGTACATGTGCACAGAGTTAATACATGCACATGCATTCTGCCAGCTGTATGAACACGAAGTAAAGTACATGTGCACAGAGTTAATACATGCACATGCATTCTGCCAGCTGTATGAACACAAAGTAAAGTACATGTGCACAGAGTTAATACATGTACATGCATTCTGCCAGCTGTATGAACAAGAAGTAAAGTACATATGCACAGAGTTAATACATGTACATGCATTCTGCCAGCTGTATGAACACGAAGTAAAGTACATGTGCACAGAGTTAATACATGTACATGCATTATACAGGGGCCAGCTTGTTCAAAAGTCTATTAAGTTAAGCCAGGCTTAAACCTAATGCAGTTTTGAACAACTGGACCCCGCTTCCATATCTGGACTGTGGTGTAGTATTAATGGAATCGATTCTCACAGGGGTATTACACAATCCAATTAGCTATGACAATACAATAAACCACAGATGATTTTGTAATAAGTACATGTGAAAATTCACAAATTGTGATATTTAATCACAGACACTAACACAAGTAAATAATAAAATTGACATTTTCGAGTCCGTGTAGTCAGCAAACTTAAAACAGGATGTATTTATTTATTTATTTGATTGATGTTTTACGCCATACTCAAGAATATTTCACTTATAAGACGGTGGCCAGTAGGGAGGAAACCGGGCAGAGCCCAGGGGAAACCCACGATCATCCACAGGTTGCTGGAAAACCTTCCCACTTACGGTCAGAGAGGAAGTGAAACAGGATGCAGTTCTCTTTTTCGTTACAATATTTTCCTCTGTTATGTCACATTTTTAGGGGCGTCACAGTGTTACAGCAGTATACAGAACATCAGACTGAGATAACCCAGCAGAATCCCTTGGTGAATTTATCAGTCTAACTCTCGGTGATCAATAGAATAAATGAAAGCGTCCTGCAGCGAAATGAGCAACGACATGACTTGACCTGCATTCTATCTGTCTATACTAATTGAAGGGAGATCAATGAAAAGGCTTTCCAGGTTCCAGTGATTGAAAAGAACAGGTTATGCTAGATACTATTTACCGATTCATTTTTTTTGTTCTTTTTTATAAATCTGAACTGCATCTCACGTGAATATTCAGATTGATGGCAAATACAGCTTTAAGGATAAGTCCAATAAATACTACACATACTGTACAGATTCCAAGCTAGAAAAATCCTTACGCTGTTTATTACATGTACGAAATGCTTGATGTAAATACATGTATATTTATTTATTTAAATGGTGTTTTTATATGACGTTGGCCAGCATTATAGTGAGGGGAAACCGGGCAGAACACGGGGGAAACCCAAGACAATAACTTAGTATGTGTGTACTAAGTATTGAAGCTAATAACAGACCCTTGACAAATGAGGTGGCATGTTCAATCTCAGCTCTTGCTGTTTACGCTGTGGTTTTATGTCAAGAGATTTGAAATGTTTTCCTCAGTGCCCAATTTTCCCCAATCTTGAAAACAACTTTTACACTTTAAAAAGAATCCTGTGAAGCTTATCCTGTAACGATGTACACCTTAGGACATACCAAGAACTATAAAATTACATGACGATTTATTCACTCCGTATTTACATGTATTAACAAACACAGAAAACCACAGTAAACTTTGTATACACATGTACATACACATATACTGTAAAAGTCAGAGGCCTCTTTCACAAAGATCCATACATGAACTTCACATAACTTTTCTTGTAATCACATCACCTTAATTTTTCACATTTTTTTTATATTTTTTTTTTCTTAATTGATTGAATGGTTGTCTGGCCAGATCTACATGTACATGCCTATGTCTTGTACATGTAGGGCACTTAAGGTTCAGTAGCTCAGCCAGCGGCCAATGACCATCACCAACTTCCCATATCATGTTGTGACAACACACCCCTCTCTCAAGATCATGCACGAAAAGCCGTTCTAAGAAACAAAACAACTAGGTCAAATCTTTACTGGTCAAAATTCCATTAAAAAGGCAGTTAATATACAACATACATGTAGATGTTTGGAGCACGATGTCAGCAAATATATTAATATGTCCACCAAGTTTCACAGTAACAGTTGAGTGGGCATGGTAGATTAACCAGGCATCCCTGGCAATTGACAGGGCACTGCAGGTCATCCCCTCACCCCAAGCAAGACGATACAGTTTCCTGTATCATATTACAGAATTTCACATGTACATTTGTGAACACAGAGACTTGGATTTACACTGGCATTCAAGTAGATGGCAGAACAAAGTGGGAGCGCCTACATGTGTGTTGACTGATGAAGGGTGAATTTACCAAGACCACACACTAGCATCTTAATCAATATTGTCAAACTTTGACATCAAACACTCTACAGTAAACAAATCTAACAGCGCACTGTTCCGTGACTAAAAGAAAATAATAATAAAATACTATGGGTGAGGCTGAAGCTGTGATTTTATACTGTGAGATCTTTTATGGTTGCTGGTTCACTGTGATATCTGGAAGTGAACACAGTTAACCACACACAGACTCAACTGAACTAGAGTTGCCTGCATCATTTACTGTATGCTAGACTCCTAGTACATACATACCCTTAGGTTGGGTAATGCTCCACTATCACTTTTTACCTTTGAATGAGCGGAAAACTTTGAAAACTACATCTATAAGTCTTCGCCTAAAACTACCTAGGTACGTAAGCGCAGTTGAAAATACAGTTCGCCTTCGACGGCAGGAAGGTGTGTGGGTCTGAAGGCGACCCATCGCTTGCCCTAAAATGCCACCCCTGAGCAATAATTATTACAAATGTTGTTGATAATATTCCGATAGACAAACAAGTTAATTTTATCTTAACGAGCAAAGGGTACATATTCATGAGGAGGCAATACAGTATGCTTAAAGACAAGGTCTGCATATTACAGACCACCTTAAGATAAATGATTATTGTGATCCATTTTTCTAGAGGTTGAAGAGTGAAAACAATTTGCCATGCTCTTTGAAAAATCAGTTCCGCACCCAAATAGAGAATAAAAAAGCTGTTACTTCTGTTGTTTGGGTCCACGCAGGTAGTCCTGCAGGACACCTAGTGCTTTTGTTTTGATTATTCTCATTATTCAACTGATTTGCGAGCAACAAACAACCTAGTCCGTTTGACCGATTGTGTTAAAATTTTGCAGTGAAATTCCCCAATACCTGAAGTTGTGCCCTACAGAGCCCAGATTTTTTTTATGTCACATGATTTGGAGGCCATACTGGATTTTATATGAAATCGTTTAAACATGTTCTTTTCAAGAAGCAGCGAACAGATTATTCTGAAATTTGATAATCAGGTAGGCCGTTGGTAGTTACAATCAGTTTGAAAAAATTGTTGACTTTCGTTAAATGCTGTGGAAGCTTGCAATTGGTCGAAGTTGTGATGACACAGCTAGTTTTGAAATTTTAATTTTTTATAACCTATTATAGTGTATTTTGGGCAGCTGATTCTGAATCTGCTTTTATTTTTTGCCTATCTTTATAACATTTTCAGTCAACAAACTAGAACTTAATTACGTAATTTCAATAAACTGTAACTCGAAAACTATGATGGCTAGAAACGTGAAACTTGCACCAAATCTTACCCCCAAAAGCGGCTCATTCCGTAGTATTCCAACGGATCTGAGCTACCATCAAAGGATACATGAAACGCTTTGGTTTTATTTCTTACTGCACAGATTATGATGTGTAATAACATAACAGTACAAACAAGTAAAACTGGCTTCAAAGTGCAGTTTTCTTATGGCCCCAGCAGTCAGTCCAGAAATTCAGTAAATTGCAGCAGTGATGTAAAGAATGATTCCTCTTTAATAATAACTCTGGGAGGGGCAGACTGACTGGGTCTGGCCGAATGGGGGCGGGAGTGTGGTGAACAGACCGAATGGGAGCGGATGTTGGGGTGCGGAGGGGGAGCTAAGCTAATATACTCCCAAAATGAAAATTTTTTTAACAAAAATTCTGGGGCATATTCTTCTTTATGTGGCATAGAAAGATAACCATTGTTTTAGTGTTCCTTTTCACCTATCCTTTAAAAGTTTCCACGCTAGAAATGACATCCATTTTTAAACATGCTTATCCTATTGCTTTAACACTGATTTCGACTGCATCTGGACTGATACATGTATACATAATCTGATGATTTGCGCCTTTCTGCTGCACTGTCAATGACTTCCCCCAGGTGCTGTGCGTTCAGATATTGTTAAGTTGTCTTCCATTTGACAGTGTACAGTGATAACTATGAGAACAAACAACATGAACCCCAGCCGAAACTACTTAACAGTTCACATTATATTTGAACCTTTTAATGTTCAAATGTTCATTTAAATGTTCATTTACCTATCACAAAATTCAGCTTTCAACTCAAGTTTAAAATCCACGTGTATGATCCATGAAGAACCTGTACATTTACATTTATACATACATGTAAATGTACACTTTGTCTGCAGGTATGATATGTGTACATGAACCAAATATGAGAAATTGGGAGTCTTTTTAGTTTTGTGCTATTACAAGTACATGTATAAAGTAATCCTTGAAAACTACATGTATAAAGTAAAACTACATGTATGAAGTAAAACTACATGTATGACTACATGTATGAAGTAAAACTACATGTATGAAGTAAAACTACATTGCAGTGCTAGTGTACTTCACAGGTGTTTTATGAGCACACATGTACAGATTATTGAGAAAGAATACAGAAAAAACTCACATCTTTGGAGTGTTCTGTAATGGTTGAGTGTTAGGTAGGAGAGTGTTTTATGAGTTTCCCACTGGACTCCATTCTTCTTAATCCTGAATGAATGATATAGGCTACCTCGAAAATCTTAATTCTGTGCGCTCAGTTTATTAGCTTTTGAGGGACAGTTACATGTACATTTACAAATGTATTGATATGTGTAGTTGCAGACTAGGGGTGTTGCTTGTTGATTCCATGTGATGAGTCATCAATCAGACACACAGCCAACCCACATCTACATGTGGTACCTCCATATACCTGCACACATGCACCATCCAGTTACATGTATGTGCAAGTACAGTGTCCCACACCTGTATCATATCCAGTATTCCTCGTAGTGTGGTCTACTAGTGTTCTTCCACAGCTTAGTCAAGGGTTGAAGCACTTATCAATTACCACATAAAACAGCTGGGGTAATGCATGAAGACTAGAGCCTCAGACAAATTACGTTATGTAATGCATGAAGACTAGAGCCTCAGACAAATTACATTACCCATTATACAATCATGTGTCAGCTGCTAGGCCCCATAAAGACTTCATCCAGTGGGGAAAAAACCTATCAGTTGTACAGTTTTTCACACTGCACATAACCTTACTATTAAATGTTACATGCACGTGATACACAGTAATGAGCGAAAAATTGACACGAGATACTCAGACTTCAGAGCTTTTTGTCCAAACCTCAGCATGAGGTCTCAAGCTCTGGATTGCAAGTTTCTCGATCCACTATTGAATGACTTCAGCATGGGCCGATTCACACCTGAGACCTCATAAGTTAAGATCTAGAGGACGATGAACAGAAGCCATTTGCTCCCTTAGCCAATGAGGGTAATCTGATATCTAACAGTAGTCAGGTTAATTAAAAGATGGTGGGGGTGCTGTGACCCCCTAGATATCAAGGTTGTGAGCCTCAACCGCCCCTGTGCTAACACATGCATTCAGCTGTTTCGACTGGGTAAAGGAGTTATGTCTGGAATTTGTCTGTTTCCATGACATTGCTTATACAACACTACTTAATCCTCAAGTACATATATAGATATATGTACATGTACTACATCAACCTCTGCACACCTCTAAATAATACAATCTGAACATGTAAATAAGGACAGATAGAATTGCCCAAAATCAAAAACAAAACATTACTAACTGACGATACACTACGTGTACATGACAAAGTGGAAAATCCAATGGACATAGCCGTTTTATGCATACATGTGCACACTGTATATAGTCAAGTACTGAAAAATACTGTACTGTACTGTACTGTATGCGACCGCATACATTTACAGCTATTTTTGACCTGAAGAGGTTAAATATAGCGCACACACTGACTACGGGTCAAACAGTAATAAAACAAGGGGCCTCTGTGGCCGAGGGGGTTAGCACGCCAGCATGGCGGAATGATTCATGAATCTCCCACCAATGCGGTCGCTGTGGGTTCAAGTCCAGTCTGTGTTGGCTTTCTCTCAATCCGTACGTGAGAAGGTCTGCCAGCAACCTACAAATGGTTGTGGGATTCTCCACGCGCTGCCCAGTTTCCTCTCACCATAATAATGGCCGCTGTCCTATAAGTTAAATATTCTTGAGTGTAAATGATAAATAAGTGATAAAACAACGAATGACATATGGTCTAATAGTCTAATAGCTTTTAATATTTTCTGATATGGCCTTGTTAGTTGTAACCACCTACAGAAAAGCATTCACACTTTCTTTCTATCCACCCAAAAAAAAAAAAAAACGAAGAAAAGAGTGTTATATTTTTAGCGAAGGAAAGCACCAAATGGCCTGAAGTCTTCATTACCAAAGGGAGGTAACACTAGCCTAAACAGTGGCGAGAAAGTTATAGATAACAGCTGATTTCTAATATGTTAAAGTTCAGACTCCCGTGCTGAGCTCCACCCAAACACTTAGGATATAACTGACACAACATTCTTGGCACAGCCCTGACCTAACGCTGACTATCCCTCCACAAATTACTGTAGTGTTATACACACATACAAACCTCATGATGAGAGTATTCAGAGCTTCAATATGATCTTGGAATGGAATAACACTTACATGTATTCTTTAAGAAAGTTCCCACATATTTAATAACAATATTCAGTACTGTAAGATGAATAAATGTTCATTTGTTCTACATACGGATTACAGAATGATTACGACTTTGTGACTATGCACCTTGTCACAGTTTTAAGAATTTATTTTTTTATTTATTTATCCGATTGGTCTTTTACGCCGTACTCATGAATATTTCACTTATATGACGACAGCCAGCATTATGGAGGCAGGAAACCTACAACCACTTGCAGGATGCTGGAAGACCTTTCGATGTAGGGCCAGAGAGAAAGCCAGCATGAGCTGGACTTGAACTCATAGCGACCACATTGGGGAGAGGCCCCTGGGTCATTACGCTGCGCTAGCGCGCTAACCAGATGTAAAATTATTTTTGCTTAATAATAGCAGAAATTATCACATTTTCACTTTCGTACACTTCATCTATTAAATACATGCAAGATGCCGACTGCTACATTTTCCCTTTTTGTACACGTGTGTGGAGTCAAAATATGACACAGAGCTGTGTGGCGAATGCATAAAGAGTGATACAATTACAAGATGAACTGGTACAGGACTACAAACCCATAGGAATCTATGAATCATCTCATTATTACTCCATATGTTCAACTGTCAGCTATGACCCATTAAGCCCTGACTACAAAGGCAACAGCCTGCTCCATTCAACATCAGACGTCCTCCATGTACTACTATGGTCACCATAATGTACACATGCCATGTGTGTCCTGTGCCGCACTTCTGCTAGCCGCTAAGCTTGTGTCAGCAAAAGCCTCAACTCAAACCGTCTTACAGCTACTGCACGTAAGAGTAAAAATGTATTTGACATACAGGATATTTCAAATACTTACACAGGAAGAATGACTGCACTCCTACCTTCTGTTTGTATGTAATTACATGTAGGTCACACAACGCTACTAAATGTACACATACAACACTAATTTCCAAGACATATGTCTTTACAGTACAAATCTTACAGGCACTTCCTGTTGATCAAAATACTGGTATACAAAAACACCAAATACATACATGTATGACACAAGGCTCCTTAGTTTGAACACATGTATGTGTTCCATATTCAAAGCAAGAGACCAAGGTTGAATGTGTACTATTTAAAAATACATGTTTCAACCTTTTACAAAAATGTTCTACATTTATTACTTCAGACTCAGCTGTATGTGGATTGAATGATAATGATGAAGTCAAGAAATCTTCAGGTAAATTTCGAACGTTTGAAAGAAAATAAATTATAACGGAATGTGTAAATAGTACTAGCAGTCAAGCAGCTGTGTTCATTTATTTTATTTGGAATAAAGATTTTGGCATGAGAATTCAAACCTTGTGAAACATTCGAAATTTACCTGAGATGCCCGCATTTCTTCATCATTACATTATATATTAATGCTAGTGTAACTTCACTGCGCACCCTTCATGATTTCCATCAAGAGTTTTGTCTCATACAGCAATAGTAACAAGCCACAAATACATTCCCATGTATCAGAAAAAAATGGAATGTGAAGCAAAACGGATGCTACACTGTGAAATATCACATACATAAATGTATTTATATCAGAAAACGTTGGTATATTGATTGACTATACCAGGGAGACTACTGGCTCTTGTAGGACATATGCTTGTAGAACTGTCAGGTAAGGTTCCGATTACAAACTTCAATAGTGAGATAGTGACTGTGTATCAGGAAATGTTAAAAATGCAACTCAAAATTATGTTTCTTAAGAGCTTTTAAGTCTATGAATGAAAGAAACTTGTACGATAACTTAAACTTTTTATAGGTAAAACATGATATTTTCGTTTGATTTACTTTTTAGTTTTAACACAGCTTGTTTAGTTTGGGAGGCCAACAGTTTGGGAACCAAAACGTTTTCCAGAACTAAAGTGACTCTAGATATGGCCCTGTCTGCAGACCTGCACCTGCTACAGAAGCCTGATCGCCATTACACAGGCAAATACCTCCTTAGTAATATGCCTACCTGGATAAATGAGTTTACACATTTATTCAGGTATGTCTGAGCATACATGAAGTATAGCTGTCTAGAATATACATGTACATGTATTGATTAATGTTTTTTTTTTGTAAGCTTAGCTGGCAAATCCAACTATATTTAATTATTGAGGTGCAGAAATTGCATTCACCACTGCCATTTGAAATGTGATGAATTGGAACATTTGCTGTACTTCACCTGAAGTTCAGCTCCATGATAACACATCCATGATAACACAACCCTGATAAAACAACCACGATAGCACAACCATGATAGCACAACCATGATAGCACATCCATAACACAACCCTGATAAAACAACCATGATAGCACAACCACGATAGCACAACCACGATAGCACATCCATGATAACACAACCCTGATAAAACAACCACGATAGCATAACCATGATAGCACGTCAATGATAACACAACAAAAGGAGCTGTCTAATCCACTAAAATGGAATTAATCACATGCCTCAAAGTAAGGATGAACAAGGGGATCGGCAGATCATTCTCCTGAATTTTCAGACAGGAGATTGAAACTCTGATCACCCTTACCCCATCAATCGATCCCCTCAAGCTTACACATTTCATCCAATCTTGTATTGTGTGTTCTTTTCGCCGACTTTTCTGTAATCTGGGGACGTCACCCTCTAGATAGGTGTGTGGGAACCCCAAACCCACATATTAGCTTAACAATCTGATTACAGACAGGTCTTGTATCAATGGTTGTATATCATGGTACATATAACCACATTGCCGCGTAAAGATAATGGGCTCCCGCATACAATTTATGTTTTCTTCATTTTAAGAATCAGATTTGATCGCGTTTGAAAGAAAAAACATATAGAGAATTGTCATATATGTATTGATTTTAACAATATTCTTTCATTGATTTAAACGTGGTAATAGCATTAATTAAAATATTAACCATTAAATTACAGTTGATACTTTCAAAGTCATTTTTCAAACAATGTGCGTCCACAAACTCCCCAGAGGTGTGAACATTTTTTGGGAATTATTAAACGAAACATTTCATTTGTCACGCAATTTTCGCTGAGCCAATCATATAAGTAATCTACGCTCACCGACGCAAGCAGCCATTTTCATTATACCAACATCGGTGATTAGTTCTTTTTCTATTTAAACCGGCATAGAGTTTGTGCGAATTTCCCTGTAAGTGCAATAAATTTAGCTATTTGCGACCTACTGAGACCACCAACACGTGAAATCATCATTCCCCTGGAGTTTACATGGTGATCGAAAATTCGTTCCCCTGAATTTACGTTCAGGAGATCAACAGGCGATCGGCCTGTTCGATCGCCTCTTAGGTTGAGGCCTGTAATAAAAACATGCTTTATTGTGGAAATTCCTGTATTACTAGTGAAATCTGTGAATCAATATCTTAAAATATGCACCATACGTGAAGTGTACTGGTCAGCCTTGACACTAAAACAGGAGAACTGAAAACAATATGTCCACTCTTATACTGGTTTGCAAATATTCATTTACATTTGATGTTCAGCAGGCAAAACGTGCAAACAAGAAAAAAAAAACAAAAAAAAAAACAAAAAAAAACAGAAAAAAAACCCCCAACAACAACCTTTTAGACTGTTAGTGAAGTTTAACAGTCTGCCAGGTTTATAAAGAAAATCAAATATTATCATCCTAAATGGTTTTTTTTATGATGTTTAGCAATATTTGAAGATCAGGTGCTTCCTATTCCTGTACAACTAAATACAAATACTAGTTAGAATAAAGCTGAATCTCAAAAAATTAAGGGGCTGCAGAGGTACATGTACCCACAGGTTTAGCCAATGGAGTGTCAGTATCTTTGAAATGCCCTATTCTGATAAAATTAATAGGAGACAGATTGAGAGGGGAGGAGAAAATTGAAAACAAGACGCCATGATTTCAAATTCCGGCTAAATTTGAACATGTATATGTACCTAGAAGTGGTAGAAATGATGTAGTTGTTAACTCCTGAACTGTGCATCACACCACGGGCAGAATCTCCTGTATTTCTGACATACGAATGACTTCAATGGATCTACTTGTACAATCATGAAAACGAGGACACTGCCTCAGGCAGTCAATGTCAAGTATACATATATAGAGGCCATCAAGTTTAACTTGACGTCTCTCTGTTGTTGGCATTTTCATCTTTCGAGCTACTCTACACTTCTGATGAAATTTGTTTACTTGTCATATAAAATTGACCTTTTCCAAAAAAAAGAACACAAATCTTACAGTAATTAACAAGGAGATGAAAAAAAAAAAAAAAAAAACTTTTATTCAACTGATACTAAAAACTTAAGCATAGCACCCTTTTTGGAGGGCCGTTCAGGTTACCCCTAATGAAGATACTTGTATTTTTTCATGATGGCCTAATTTTTAGTTTGGATGCATAAAAGTTTAAATGCGAGTGTTCCTACCCGATAATCCAACAACCAAAATAACAAGAATTGAAAAATGTATAAAAAATGAGCTGATACCCTGAAGCATACAAAAACATAATTGTACACACATGTACATGCCTGCTGCTAACAGTAGGCAGTTCTTTCACCCTACAGAAACAAAACAAGGGCCAAAAGCAGGAAGACAAATAAGAACTTTTTATAGCCATGCTATCATGTAGATAATCTTTTTACAAACAGGCTCAAGAGACACATTTCTATGCCAGCCTTGCCAGGTGTTCTTTGATGTCATGACCTCAACAAAAATGGAGGTCATCCAATATGATTTACTGAACTGAAATGTATTAGATTTTATTTCTATATCATTGCTTTTTTATATTTATCATGTATAATTATAATATCATGAAATTATAAATCACAAAGTCGTACTTGTGATGACCTAGGCTCATGAATTTGAGGTCATTTTTATTTTGAGCTCTTAATAACAGGTGAATGACAAAATATTTTGTTGAACATTGTACACCTTTATGTAAGTGTACAGTAGTTTGCAACATAAATTTAACTGATCGTCTCTGAAAACACTTCCAGATCAGTTTTCAAATCATTTCTACATGTAAATGTAATTTTTTCACACTTAGCAACTAGTCGCGTACAGCTGAATTTGAAGTATGAGGGCGCTTACGATTATACCGAAACACAGGTGTTGCCAGCCTAGCCTAACCAATCGTGTGAGGTTATTCACCGTTATTGTTACGAGTTTGGTTCTCATAGGCTGGCGACACCTGTGTTTCTGCATAACTGTAAGTGTCCTGAGGCTGCAAGTGTTTAACGGCCAAAAAAAAAATGGCAACATTTCAAAGTAGCACCTTCTATTTGGTATTTTGAGTTTCACAATTGTTTTAGCTACAAATTTCTGCGAATGGCAATGCAACTTGCAATATAAAGTTCCAATAAAACTGGTATTTTATGTGGTAACTGGCATACTGCTGCTGGGTAAAAGCACAGGTCATCGTTGGGAAATCAGTACCCAGCTCTCAGTGTACTGCAAGATATCGCAACATTCTGACAAAGAGTAAGTTAGTAGTCTAAAAAGCAGCTCTGGCTCATAGTCTGTTTAAACAAGTTAATTTGTAAACCAAATCACATTCCTACTATTCACTATATTCAGCATGTTCATGGGAGCATACTAGTTCATCTAGACGGGCCCAAGACGGATATTCTAACATTCCTCGTCACCTTTGAGTCCATCGTTGCCTCGCAAAAAAAAACTTGTGCCACACATTTCTGGAAACGATTTCAATGAGGCCTGTGCTGGTGGCACCCAAACTTACCTGCACTAAAAATACAAGTTTTGCCCGATGCCTTTCTGGGTTGGATTATAAAGAGTCAAGATGTGCCTACAGACGACAGTGGAAATATATAGTTTTCCAAACGATTTCAATGCCAAAACTTGTTTACATTTCAACACAATTTCAAAATAGCTGCGGACAACGAGGCGCTTGGTTCCGTGAAAGTTTTATCATGGGCTCAGTGTTACGACGAAAGTCAGAATTTTAAAACAACACACTGAGTTCATCCAGATGAACTAAGCAACACATGTGACCTGCATGGACACACATCATTGCACTGAACTATTCCGTAAGGTGCAAATGCAATCCGTAAAACAGTTGTCTTAAGCTGAAGAGACCAGACGGCACATCGCTGAAAGTTACCTGATCGTGACGCTTTCACTTTCCAACGACAAATGCTTTATGTTAGAATGCAAGAATAAATGGTTCCAGTTCAAGGCATTTCAACAGCAATGGATGAGCGCTTGTTCGATCGAGGAAAATTAGCACTTAGACACGTTGAATTTCAACTTACCTCTGAACCTGAGTTCGTTTGGAGGTTCTAGAAGTAAAACCTGTTCGTTTTTCGACATTGTTTACACGTGTAATCCTATCTGTATCCCAGAAGATAAGGTAATTTTTGCCAAAACGCCACAAAAATCATCTACCATCAACAGCGTGCGCATGCGTAACAGTCATTGCCGGGAAAGAGGCTTTATGACATAAAAAATCCAAATCTAAAAGGAAACTGGACAAACCCCGAACATAAGTTTTGATTTTCAAGCAAATCACAGTTTCATTGATACAATCCTAAAACTTTAGGTTTAATTTTACATATATCTTACAAACCTGTGTGGCAAAACCTGCTGCAGTATTGTTTACTACAGGTTTTTTCGTATTTATTCTACGGTTTAAATATTTTATCTGATCTTACAAGGAAAACGCAAGTGCGCATGTATCCCCAAGAACAACAACAACACTGTTACCAGCAACACCTGCCAAACAACTGATTTTGTATTTACCATCCAGTGTACACAAACTTTAATAGAACGGTTAAAGTATAGAGCATTAGAATGGCAGATGACATAGACGATTTGTTGGATGAGGTCGAGAATAAGTTTTGCTCCAAGAAGAAAATATCCTCGACTTCAAAATCAAGGCTAGTACTCACTAGTGTCAGTTAACCGTTTTGGGTTTCCTCTTTCTGACACTGATAGACTTAGGCGGTAGGGTGAAAAGAGGAACAACTTGCTCAGTCGCCCCATCAAATCGTACACATACCCGCTGTGCCTTTGTACACCGAATGAAACCTCCTGCGGCCACGTAACCTTTTCATGTCCAATGTACATGTATAATACCAGAAGTCTATTAACCTTGTAATAGACTTCTGATGATACTGATACCTAGCCTGAGATTGCAAAATGTTGTCCGGCCATGAATGGCAAGCCATCGTCATAGTGCGCTTCATTTGAAAACTTAATGCAGTTCCTTTAGTGGTGTGCCACAGCGTTTGTGACAAAAATTATTTATCAAATACGTCTCCACGATCTTTAGTTTGCAGACACTTGTGTTCCTTATCTCTTTGATGATTTATTTATCATAAGCACGTTGTTGATCTATTAATTCCTAGGCTATTAATTCCTGAGCCGGAGATTCCTTAGTGATGCTCAAAGCAAGCAGCTGTACTGACAGCCTTGACATATTTGACAAGGGCAGGTAAAGTTCCTGCATCAGGTTTTAAAATGGAGTGCACGGTGATGTTGGTTTGGGGACAACCTATGCCAAACCAAATTTTGCCAAACCTAATGTCAGACTATATGGAGCCATCTCGAACTATATGATATCATGCTTCAGAGTGAGTATGCCAATACTCATGATAGCATGATAGGGTTCGAACAGGATCCCATCATGCGCACTTTATGACTCTGAGTAAAATCACATTGATAGGATTATTTATCAGAAGATATAGTTTGTATACATTTAGGACTAAGTTTAACTTGCCCATTTTTTATTGACTTTAGAAAGGTGTTTTGAGATTTTTGACCCAGGATGATATTCTTGTGGAAAATTGTAATTTTCACCACGGAAAATCATATTTTGTGACATTTATTTACTTCTAGAAATGCGTTTTGTGGACAAAATTTTTGGTCATTTAGAGTGCATGGGCCATTTTAAAAAATGTCCAAATTTGGTCATGTTTAAGGTCAATAAAATGACATTTCTGCACAACTAACAATATACAGTAAACAAAAATAATATTGGGGAACTACTTAACTGAATGTGCAAGTGTGGCAATTAAGTGTCCTATAAGGGGTAATTTCTTAACGTTTGATTTTTGTGAATACTACAATCCTGTATTTCTTAAAAAGCACTACTGATTCACATAGGTGCGCATAGTCTTCCCTGATCAGGTGGGCAGAGCGCTAGAGTGTAAAACAGCAAAGAAAAAAAAGCTGCTAGTTTCTAAGGCACAAACGTGATGACTTATCACAAGGCAGACAGGTTAATACCCTGTTAAAATAAAGCTCAAGTTCTGGATCCAATTCCACAAAGCCAGATTTGACTTAGGTCAAAATTTAAAATATGATTTTAGAGTTTATTTTCGAGATCTGTAAATTAAAACTTTGACAACTTCATTAACATTATCTTAAAGCAAAAGTGTCAAATTTCAACCTCCAAAACCAAAAACTAAGCATTGTGACAACGTTTTAAATTTTGGCTTTATTCAGAAATATCTTTGAGGGAATCGACCCTTGCTCTGTCGGTATCATACAATGAACACTTTAAAGATCTCAAGTTGTCCCTCCTTCTATTCTACCTCCATCTTTGAAATGAGCAGAGTTTGCAGACTACTGAGTGCCTTGGATTGTTCATGAATGAATATGTATCTTTTCAAGATATGGGAAGATTTTGTAGAGGGGTTTGGTTGGGAGTGGGGTAGGCATTTGCTGCTCATTGTAATAAGTGTTTATTTTTAATTTGACTTGTATTTTAATCATTCTTGAATCAAGAAGCAATCTTTTTTAATTGCTTTTAAATCCATAATTTGTCATTAAACTTGGTGTGTTCATTTCAGTTTATATTTCATGTTAAATTTGTTTCCCAATAACTTATGCAGAATTTATGTTGTCAAGCAGTGTTTTGACCTTGTTACGTAAGAAACGAGAATTGTAAAATTTTTACTTAAGTCTCAGATAGTTTCATGATTCCAGGCCTGGTGATTACAGAAATCTTACCTTTCTAAGTGCAGGTTATTTAAATAATGTTCGGCACAGATTAGCCATGTAGAGTTCAAATAAAGAGGCTAATGTTTAAAGGGATGTTTAATCCCATTAAGTTTTATCTTTTGATTACCTGGCTGAATCATGCAACAACAGTGATTCAGTAATAGGTCAGTGAATTTCATTGATGCACTACACCGCTATTGTAACATTTACACAAATATGGATTCTTGAGGTGTAATTTTCTGCTTGTAGGAAGAAGCCTGTGGCAGATGATGAGTTAAATAAAATGATCGATGATATCTGTGAGGTTCCAACAGAAATGGTAAGAATAATACTGATAATACATGACACAATTGATATGGAGACTGAAGTGGAACCGCTGACATCCTTGAAAATAAGTATATGCAAAATTTTTACATATGTTTGTGTATAGTGTCATTTTTAAGACACTCAGGCAGTCAGTTAATTTTTGTGATTGTCATATGCAAGGTTTTGAGAGAGCGTAAAATGAGATGCAAGAGTTCATGCAGGTCAATGATATTCAGCATATTTTCCTCATTTACTTTACAGGAAGACAAATTAATGACAAAGAGACAAGATTCTACACAGTCTATCCGTGATACTGAGAGGAAAAAGTAAGATATCATCAACACATGTAAATTTGTGGGTTATAAACATAGGTGGTTGGCACAGATTGATGAAACACCAGCAGTCCCTGAAGAACTTTATGCAAGACCACAAAAGAGAACCCTAACAACAGTGAAAGGACAAGAATCTCAAAGCTTCCATGACCAAAAATCAATCCAGTTCTTGTGTGACCTGGTTGTTTTAAGTCAGGCACTTTTAAGAACTGTAGAATTACAGTTTATTTATTTGATTGCTGTTTTACACCGTACTCAAGAATATTTCACTTATACCACGGCGGTGAACATTATGGTGGGAGAAAAACCGTGCAGAGCTTGGGGGAACCCACAACCATGCACAGGTTGATCGAATGCTGTACAATTATGACCTACTTTTTACATTAACGTGTTGGTATGAAATATGATTTATAGTGCGTTTGAAATTTTATTTGTTATTTCAGATGTTATCCTGTCTACTTGGGTGGTACTTCCTCTCAAGATGGTATCGCCACAAGCCTCAGTAAAAGGTATTCCCACATGTACAAACTAAGTACATGTATACTGCTCAACAGTTTTTTATTCTGTTTTATTTATTTTTTCCATTTACATTTAAAGTGTTGAGAAATTACCGTATTTCACCCAAAGTTTAGCATTTTTCAAGGGACACATTTTGCTTGATTCTCATTGATTCATTCACCTTATAGGACAACTTAGGAATTTTTTGGTGAAATTTGATTAATTTCTTGTCAGGAAAACTGATGTGTTGACATAAAAAATATCATTTTAACGCCTTAAAGGGGAAGAAAATTTAAAAACATGACACTATAGGCTGAAAAGAGCGCATTGTTTTTCTATCTGGTGGTGCCTGCTGCATAATTTTGCGATTTTTCCTCGCTGTACACGTAAAGCCTGAAAACGGCAAAGCTGGTGTAAGTCCATCGCAGCCTCCATCTTTAACACCCTGTAATTTATGCTGGGGGTGTGTTGCCTCTCAGCCAATTAGAGTCGTTAAAACTGCCGGCTTTTTCATGTAAACTTGGAAACTATGTCCAACAACCCGGTTTCCCGATCGTCAAGTGGAAAGCGAACTGTACTGTTTGCTACCTTCTGGGAAGAAGATTTCTTCCGGATCTGTACGAACTGCACTTCGGTGGTTTTCGACGGCAATTTTCCTCCTAACACAGAAGACTTCAGGACTAATTCTTAGGCAAAATTTAGTCACCCACAGTGGATTTTGGCACTGACTTTATTTATAAGTAATCATCTTGAGGTACATGTTTAAATTTTTTTATGGGATGCACCTGCAAGGAAATGCATGCTTTTTTCAATGGTATTTGTTTGTAATTTAAGTTTTCTGCTCCTTTAATGTGTTGTTGAAAGTGAATTATGACAGGTCAAACTTTAGGTCAAATACGGTATCTGTGCTATGCAATATGCTGTAAAAAATAAGTAATAACTTAGCATGAAAATGACTGAATGTGTTGTCTCTTGTTACCTGTAGAATTATGAATCTTCAAAGACCTGCATGTACTGCATTTCCAGGAGACCATGATGCATATTTTTTTGATAAAATTATATTAACAGACATGATTTTTTTCCGCTTTTTAGCGGAATTCCGCTTTTTCTTTGTTCAGTTTCGATTAATTTACCTGTTTTCCGCAGATTTTTCTAGCTTCCGGGGCCTAGGCGGCCCCTGGACCCCGGACTTTTTGGGCTATGATAGTAAATTTCAGCTATTTTCTTGGTTCACCACAATCATGTCTGTATTAAGGATACCATGCAGAATAGAACTGACACCATGGTTCAAACAATTTGATTACGTAAAGCATCATTTAGTTGGTAAAACTGAAATGTTCTCAGAAACCTAATTAATTCATCGTAGTTTCAGTCTGTACAACTTTTGGCGTGAATATTTTTGTGACGTAGACTAGTTGTTATTCCTACTAATCAGCCTTATCATTAAACAGATTAATAAACTTACTGCCAGTTGTAAATATAATAGCAAGTTTTGTTGGTGGTGTCACTGCCATTGTCTGGGTGATTAGTCTTCATACAACTGCTGGTGTGTAGCCATGTTCTATTGGCCGACCATAAATGGGAAGGTCTGTCAGCAACCTGCGGATGGTCGTGGGTTTCCCCTGGGCTGTGCCTGATTTCCACCCAGCGTAATGCTGGCCGCCGTCGTATAAGTGAAATATTTTTGAGTACAGGGTAAACCACCAATCAAATAAATAAATAAATAAAATGTTCTATTGGTTAATACAAGTGTTAAAGCTTTTTTTTTTTTATTTATTTATTTGTGTTTTATGCCTTACTCAAGAACATTAGATTCATGTTTTAAGGAATTCCCCAAATAGGCTTCCAACAGAGAGTCAGTCTATATGTATTAGCGTGTGATTGGGTAAGGTATAATGACAAAAAGTAGTCCATTATGAATGTAAATCTAGAGGTAACCGCAGCCTGACAACTACAGTATCTTGACTTTTGTGAGTGCTAACTTTAATATTTTCAGATCCTGCAATGCTTTAAGATGCACTTCTTGTGATTTTAAAGTCTCAGTTTTCGACAATTTGGAATGGAGTCCAGACACAGACTATTTATTTCTGAGGAACAATGCCCCAGACTTTCAAAAGCTTAAATCTGGCTTACTCAGCAGAACAGGTGAGCTTTTTATAGTTCCAATTTCAGTCTTTTGTGCAGTGTCATAAAAGAAAGGACAGTGAAGAGATATTTGATTTCATTCGATAACCATATTTGTGTGGACACAGTTGGAACACGTCCACATATCTTAAAAAGCTCCATGTGATCTTTGAATGATTGTTAAAACTTAAGGCCAAGTGCAAGAGTTTGATTGCCCAGTGTCATTATGTTGTTATGATTATGTAGCTTAAACTTATGGTTTGTTTTGTTTTTTCTATGCTTTTTGGCTTTTTTTCTGTCTTTTATGTTCCAAATACATGAAAGCTTCAACTACTGTTAATACTGTATTACCCATACAGTGGGGATACATGTACTATTTTTGTGGGGAAGTTTCTACTCTATTCTACAACTGGAATTTAACTTGCCATTGTCTTGTTAGCATAAGGATAAATGCAATGCCTGGTCAATTTGGCTTGGATAAAGTCAAAGAAAAATATTATAAATGAGTGCAGTGTTCAAAGATATACCACAGAAAACTATATTTTAAATCCACTTTTTTTAGATTTATTTTGCACTGAATAAGATGTAGTTAAATGCTTCAGATCCAAGGTTGTTTTTAAGACCTATGTGTAGATATAATTCTCTCTTGCTTTTTACAGCTAGGAAGACCATAGCCTTAAAATCACTGCAGTGTTACAGTACAGATTTATTCGAAATATGATTTATTAGAACTGCCAGTTGTTGAATGTCTGTCCATCTTATAGGTTGTATAGCCTTGTTTGTATAAATGTCTATGTGTATGTTGTAGGAAGTCGGGCCTATTGTTGTCAGTGCTCGTGGAGAAGTGTGGAAGCCTTGATGCCTTTACAGGATCCACAGCTCAGATGGGTGTGCGGAAAGCACTGACACCAGTACTAGACACTGATGCTTTAGCAGTAAACACTGATGCACTGACACTGAGATTCTGGTGTTAATCACTGACACACTTGACATGAACACTGACACACTCATGAGGGAGGGAGATTCATACTACATATCATATAAAGTAATCAAGCGATAAAAATAGTGAATTGGACCAGGTGAAAAGCTTACAAACAAGCGATAAACTTTAGGTCACTAATTGTAAGATCTGACATTGCAGTTATATGACTGTTGCTGGCATATATTGTAGTATATATTACCAATTATAGTATCCTCTTCATAGAAAATCTCTGTTGGAGCATCCTACTGTTGGGGGCATCTTACTTTTGAAGCATCACACTGTTGAGGCATCATTCAGGTAGAGCATTCCCGGTGGATCATCCTACTGTTAGATCACCCCACTGTTGAGGCATCCTACAGGTGGAGCATCTTACTGGTGGATCATTTTAGTGTTAGATCACTCCACCGTTGGGGCATCTTACTTTTAAAGCATCACACTGTTGGGGCATCCTACAGGTGGAGCACCACACTGTTAAGGCATCCTACAGGTGGAGCATCCCTGGTGGATCATCCTATTGTTAGATCACCCCACTGTTGAGGCATCATTCAGGTAGAGCATTCCCGGTGGACCATCCTACTGTTAGATCACCCCACTGTTGGGGCATCCTACAGGTGGATCGTCCTTCAGGTTTAGCATCCCTGGTGGAGCATCCTACTGTTGGAGCATCCTATTGTTAGATCACCCCACTGTTGAGGCATACTACAGGTGGAGCATCCTACTGGTGGATCATTTTAGTGTTAGATCACTCCACCATTGGGACATCTTACTTTTAAAGCATCACACTGTTGGGGCATCCTACAGGTGGAGCACCACACTGTTAAGGCATCCTACAGGTGGAGCATCCCTGGTGGATCATCCTATTGATAGATCACCCCACTGTTGAGGCATCCTACAGGTGGAGCATCCCCAGTGGATCATCCTACTGTTAGATCACCCTACTGTTAGATCACCCCACTGTTGGAGCATCCTACTGTTAGACCGCCCCACTGTTGAGGCATCCTACAGGTTTAGCATTCCTGGTGGAGCATCCTACTGGTGGAGCATCGTATTGTTAGATCACCCCACTGTTGAGACATCCTACAGGTGGAGCATCCCCAGTGGATCATCCTACTGGTGGAGCATCCCCAGTGGATCATCCTACTGGTGGAGCATCCCCGGTGGATCATCCTACTGGTGGAGCATCCCCAGTGGATCATCCTACTGGTGGAGCATCCCCAGTGGATCATCCTACTGGTGGAGCATCCCCAGTGGATCATCCTACTGGTGGAGCATCCCCGGTGGATCATCCTACAGGTAGAGCATCCCCGGTGGATCATCCTACTGTTGAAGCATCTCATTGTTGGAGCACCCCACTGTTGGGTCATCGCTGAGGGAACATTCTTCTCTAGTAGTGTCCTCCTTTTGGCAATTACAACACGGACAAAGTCAGACCATCGTAAAGTTACCAAATTAATAATGATAGACATGGTACAACCTCAAAACACACAACATGCAAACAAAGAAACACACAGTCACACAAGGACAGCAGTGCCAGGCTTAAGCCTTTCTCATGGTCATGATAGCTGGTATGGTAACTATATTTATTTCTGCGAAAATTAGAACTGCATGACACATTGTTGAACACAAATTGTGATAGAAAAATTGTTCCTACCAACTGGTAGATTTTTGATCAATAAATAGATGCTTTATGAAGCATGAAGTGAACAGAAAACAAGATAACATACCACTTACTAGAAAGTGATCGAATATGGCAGTAGTTGGCATGTCAAGTTATTACATACATGGTTTATATCCCATATTTACCACAATATGGCCAAAATATTGCAGATGTGACGTTAACCTATCATCATTCATTACATTCAGCATGTTGTTTATCACAGATAGTGAAGCATTGTTCATCACGGATAGTATGGTATTGTTTATCACAAATAGTGAAGCATTGTTCATCACGGATAGTATGGTATTGTTTATCACAAATAGTGAAGTATTGTTATCACAGATAGTAAACTATTGTTCATCACAAATAGTGAAGCATTGTTTATCACAGATAGTATGGTATTGTTTATCACAGATAGTGAAGCATTGTTTATCACAGATAGTATGGTATTGTTTATCACAGATAGTAAAGCATTGTTTATCACAGATAGTGTGGTATTGTTTATCACAGACAGTGAAGCATTGTTTATCACAGATAGCATGGTATTGTTTATCACAGATAGTAAGATATAGTTATAATTGTTGATGATAGATGAAAGTGTGCATCACAAACAAATGCGTTTTTTAACATTCATCGGTTTATGTAAGTGTCGTAAATACAGACAATTGAGCAACGTTTATCACACATGTAGGTGTATTTGTAATGTATTTATCTTATACAGTTAAATATTTTTTAGTGATGGGATATTGTAACCCGAGACACACTGCCATTTCTTTGTCATATCAACATTGGCCATTATCAATCCCTCCTAAATCAGTGAACAACATTCCTTTATGGATAGTAGCATATGTTGGCAAATGTGTTTTATTGATTTATTTGATTGGTGTTAACTCGAACTCAAGAATATTCCACTTATACGACTGCGGCCAGCATTATGGTAATGCCTCAACCATCTAAAGGTGGCTCGTAGTGGCAGATATGTGATCAAAGAGCTTTTTTCCACATGGGGCTAACACTTGATCATTTTCTTGAGATAAAACTAGAGGCATAAAGTTACATGCTAAAGTCTTCAATTGCAGCTGCCCTAAATACTCAAGAAATTGGACCACCAACATAGTATATGGTTTGACATAATAGAGAGCTGTTTGTTAATAATTTCTGTGAAGACTCCCAATTGCCCCTACTTGACTGATAGAATGTAATTTTCAAAATTTTGTCAATTATGTCATCAAACTTCATCTTAAGTTTTATACTTTACTGGGCAAATGTGGTACAGCAGTTGATTTGCAACAAGGAGAAAGTCAATCCTCCATAGTCAGCCTTCCATATCACCTTCACAAGCATGTTTATTAACACTCAAATTGACAGATTGAAAATTGAACATGTGGAGTTGTGTACAGTACTGGTATTTTTATTATGGAGTTCAGTGACTCTTCAGGGATAATAGTTAGAACAGCTCTCATTTGTATTAATTTATTTTGATTCTGACTTATCAGAAAGTTTTACGCCTAGCTTGCGTCCACTAATGGCCAATCACGTCCATACTCTTATGCATATTTCTCCAGGCATAATACTGTGATGTCTTCTACTCTTGATATTGTATATTACTTGTATTGCAATTCTTCATTCTTTCCACATGTTGGCAAGATGTTTATTCAAGAATAATCTTGGAAGGCAAAGAAAACACCAGCCAGAAATATATGCCAGGTGAAAGACCATTAAACACTGTCCATAAAAATGGTTTGTTTCATTTTTTAAAGAATTTTTTTCAACTTAGTAAAATGCATTTGAAACTTCCAAAGTAAGTGGGAATGTCTGTCAGCAACCTGCGGATGGTCATGGGTTTCCCCAGTGCTCCGCCAGGTTTCCTCCCACCATAATGCTGGCCACCGTCGTATAAGTGAAATATTCTTGAGTACGGGGTAAAACACCAATCAAATAAATAAATAAATAAACTATTCCAAAAAATGTAGATGTGACTTCTTTGATACCCTCTGGCATGTCTTTGTCGCTACAGACCAGCATATAATCTGAAGTTTAAAAATCATTTATTCTTACTTTTATTGTGAAATTCTAAAAAAAATATATCAAACTTTTTTCCTGGACAGTGCCTTTTATGTGATGTATGCCAGTACTTCATCTTAGTGTTTTCTATGCCTTTAGGGCATTATTCTGTGTAGATTGATAAAATTATACTTTTCATGAAGCACTGAAATTTGCCAAGCAACTGCATAATGCAGCTTTAATGTCTCCAAACTCCAATTGAAAAGGTGCGCAAATTGTGCTGAAAGTTGCTCTTTCATGTGCAAAAATGTGGGTGAATTGGGGTAAGCCCTAAGACAAAATGCTAACATTTAGGGACCATGTTAATGTGTTTGCAAATTTGTCTGAGAAAATTATTTGGAAATATCTTGTATTAAATTAATCTGATGAGAAGAAGATCTTATTTCACTTACCTGATTCAAGTTGTAGGAAAGATGTGACCAATTAATTTAAGGACACGCATTATTTAGCTACGTATGTAAGCCTGTAGGTTTGGCACCAATATTTGCAGTTCTGAGTGAGCCAATATAGAAAGTGTAATTACATGTACCATCAAGCAAACTCATCAAAAACTACCTGCCACCTACCTGCCAGAAAGATATTAATCATTACTGGGTAGTAGGATTCTGCTGGCTTAATTTACGTAATACTCCAAATGGTTACAATATCCATGTATCTGTATGTATCAGCCTGGTATAACCATTTAGGTTACTTTGTCCATGTTTGTGTGCATTTATTTATTAAAAACATGTATAACCGTAAAAAAAAACGTAGACTGGGTGAAAATCGATTTGGCTGCTGGTAGTAGGCCCTATTCTTTTGTACATGTACATGGAAATGTAGGTCTTACCACTGACAGCGTCTCGCTAAACTCAGTGACCTGTGGGGCTTAAGATCGACAAATGGCTGTGATCAGGCCTATATTAGTACAAGGTGTAACCTTCATTTACCGGTCTACAGATCCAGACTTGGATAAAGATTTTTCTGTGATTATTCTAAGGTAGGTGTTATCACTGTTTAGTGCATGTTTATGCCTGGTTTTTACCTGAAAGTAAAATGAGTTCAGGAGAGGAGAATTATAGAAATTCTATTTAATTGCGTGCATGGCCTTTCACACAGCACTACTGATTAGAGGCATAATGTTGTACATTTGCGAAAACAAAAGTGAAACTGCTGTTAAGTTTTGTGATACAATGTTGGACCAAATTAGTCTGTCTGTTTTAGGAAAAGAGGTAATATTTATACAAAAACTCTAGATATTTATTGTGTATATAAGGATGAAATTAAAGGGTTTTCTGCTTGGATAAAAGTGATGCCAGTGTATGTAATTATTCCATTGTTTAATGGGCCTACATTGTTGTTAGATGTAATCCACGGCTGGGAATATTGACTCGCATTTCTGTACTAGTATATGTAATCTACAGTATATGTAATCATGTAGATAAAGCTATTGATATTGCCCTCATTCTTTTAATTTTTAGGACATATATTAGTAGTGCTGAAATTCTCTTCCAGTTTGGAAATGTAGATATGAATATGTTGTTTGTTAGACGGTCTAACCATGTGTGAAAAAATAAATTAAATATTCCTGCTACGATTACATGTATATTGGCTAAAAAGAGCGGACCAGGTGTCCCAACAATTAGAGGAAGTAGGGTAGTAATAAATAGATTATTAGACAGTGTCATTGGAATGCCAGCTTAAACAATGGGTCTGTTGCCCTACAACAGTAAACTATTCCTACATACAGTATCCCTTGGGGTTTTTTTGTACTTCACATCCAGAAATTGTGTATGGTATGTAATTAACAGCTTTGTGTATTATCCTCTGTGCTGTCGGAGTGCGACTTGGTCTAGTGGTTTGCGGTCACGTGTCGTTCAATCATATGAAGTGCAGGTTCAAACCCAGCCTTGGACAGGGAATTTGTAGAGTCTCTTGATATCATTGCTTGTCAGGCATTGGTGACAGTACACGGTCTTGTGGTTGTATAGGAAAGTTGGTCAGTGAGTTGTCAAGGGTTAGTGATTTAATGTGGGCACTCTGGTTTCTTCCACCATAATACTTCATGACTGCAGTATTGTAAGTAAAAACTTCTTGAGTAGACCCATGGAGCTAAAAATCAATCAAATACGTCAAAGGATAAGTACACACAGCTATTCTATATATATATTTTTTGTATGTTCAAACTGCTTGGCAAGGTAAAATGACCAAGGTATTACAAAGAGCCGTCCATTAACTTGCACATCAATTGACCTTAGCTGTCTCAACAAAACTGGGGCCAAAGTAGAATTTTCCTTGCATTTTGTATGTGATATTAATATTGTTAAATAATTAATGTAAATTAGTTTTGTTGATGCAGATAAAACACATAGTGTTTTAGTACATGTACTTTACCTCTTTTTGCTGTTTTGCTGTGTATTAAAACTTAGCATAATGCAAGCCTATACTTTCACTTCATTAAATCCAATATACGTTTAATTAGGCAGAGGTGTGCTTTTAATTGGAATAATTTAATGTACAGGTACGTGAATGGTGGCTAAATGTGAAGGTATCACTGCTTGTACCAGCACCGATAGTTCATTGTTATACATGGAAAAAATAAATGTGGCGTGAAACTGTAGTCATTTGTAGTTTTTATTTTTAATTGGTAGCTGATTAATTGGACCATAGATCTACACTATTTAATATATGAATCAGAGCACTGTTGTTTAAAACCGCATTAGCAAATACCGGTATTAAATCATATTATATGTGTATGATTTTAACAAGGCCCAGCAACCAATAGTTGTACAGAGACCAAAAGGAACATTTGCAGACTTAGTTCATATTTAATATTCTGGTACACAATTATTTTTGAGCAAAGTATAAAACTGAAGACTTCGCTTAAAGTTAAATGGTTGAAGTTTTGAAGAGCTGGGCCCAGGATTCCACATCAAAGCTGTTGGACCGGCCCGGATAGCACAGTCGGTAGAGCGTCCGCTTCGGGACTGGTAGATCCAGGATCAATCCTTGATCGAGTCACACCTAAGACTTTAAAAGAGGAAGTTGTAACTTCCTCGCTTGGCGTTCAGCATGATTTTTTTTTTTTTTTTTTTTTTTGATTGGTGTTTTACGCCGTACTCAAGAATATTTCACTTATACGACGGCGGCCAGCATTATGGTGGGTGGAAACCGGGCAGAGCCCGGAGGAAACCCACGACCATCCGCAGGTTGCTGACAGACCTTCTCACGTACGGCCGGAGAGGAAGCCAGCATGAGCTGGACTTGAACTCACAGCGACCGCATTGGTGAGAGACTCCTGGGTCATTACGCTGCGCTAGCGCTTTAACCGACTGAGCCACGGAGGCCCCCGTTCAGCATGAAGAGGATAGTGCAACGACTGGTTGACCCGTATCAGTATAATGGCTCGGGCGGGGCAGCTTGCTTGCCTTCGGTAAGTCGTCTCAGTGAGGCAGCCCTAAAATAAAAGAGCGGTGGAAATCCGTCCTGCAACAAGGAGGCACATTACACGTACATGCACCCTAATGATTCCTTCGTCGTCATATGACTGAAAAATTGTTGAGAACGACATTAAACCCCAAGCACTCACTCACTCACTCAAAGCTGTTGTGATCGAGTGTAATCTGAATTTTGTGACAAGAACTTAAAGCAGATATCGTGATATACATAACATCATGCTGAAGGGCTTAAGCATGTGGTTAGGCTTATCATGTGTCAGCTGTAACTTGAAATATTGGACTATGGTGTATTAAGGTCACTAGCAAGAGGTGGTGTCTTTCACTCTTTCTCAGGTAATTTTCAAGATCCCCCAGCTTCCAGAGTTCTTCAGGCCTTGGTGGCAGTTGATTGGTTGATGGTGCTCTTTGGTATAGTCTTACATGAGGTTTAATGCATGAAGACCACTTGCCTTTCTTTACTGTGATATATTGTAAATGTCACATGTGAGAGAGCTTGCCAGTAAATCACTTGCCAAAGGTAGGTGGTTTATTACTTGCACTGTGGATTCCTCCATCCATAACAGACTGGCCACCATGGTGAATAAATAATAAAGTGATTTGTATGACATTTAAGAACAATCAAGATAAAGGAAAAAAATCAATGCTGAGATGTTTAAGGGTATAACACCTTGCCTTAATGTTTGTTGTGTAACCTGATAGCACTGAACCTTGTTTCATACTGCCTCAAATGATGCGCTTTTTCAGGATTTCACGAGGTTCAACGGTATCGGGTTACACAACAAAGACCAAGACGAAAGTGTTAAACCCTTAAACATCTCAGCACTGATGAAGAAAATGAGACAAAACCGTCATATTTCATGAAGTATTTTTCTTTCTCATTCTCTTTCCTTCCCTCCGCGTTTGATCCACACCTGGGTGTGATGTTAACACAAGTGTCCACAGCATGGTATTCCAGTGAGGCAGCAGTAAGCAACGCTCTTGCATTATGGAGCCTATTATATGAGATAATAAACAACCTTGTATTGCCACATGTATTCTAGTCAGATTGCCATATCAAAAGGTGGACAAGTGACCTAAAATATTAGACCATATACAGTATTTGAAAACTACTGATGGCAAATAAGGTGAATGTAATTATTTATTTGATTGGTGTTTTAGGCTGTTCTCAAGACAATCCCACTTATAAGATGGCGGCCAGCATAATGGTGGGAGGAAACCGGGTAGATCAAGGTGGAAACCCAAGACCATCTGCAGGTTGCTAGAGACAATGATAAGGTAAAGATATTCTCAAAAAACACACCCACAGGAACCCATGGAGGAAAATGTTATTTACACCAAAAGTTCAGTTTATTTCAAGACAAAACATTTTATTCAGCATGCTGAGGCCTGTACATATCCCCCATTCTTCAGCATAGAGTGAGTGAGTGCTTGGGGTTTAACGTCGTACTCAACAATTTTTCAGTCATATGACGACGAAGGAATCATTAGGGTGCATGTACGTGTAATGTGCCTCCTTGTTGCAGGACGGATTTCCACCGCTCTTTTATTTAGTGCTGCTTCACTGAGACGACTTACCGAAGGTAAGTAAGCCGCCCCGCCCGAGCCATTATACTGATACGGGCCAACCAGTCGTTGCACTATCCCCTTCATGCTGAACGCCAAGCGAGGAAGTTACAACTTCCTCTTTTAAAGTCTTAGGTGTGACTCAATCAAGGATTGATCCTGGATCTACCAGTCCCGAAGCGGACGCTCTACCAACTGTGCTATCCGGGCCGGTCTTCAGCATAGAAATACCCGTTGTATAATAGCACTGGTAATTTGGGATCACCATTTAGTTGATTAATACATGGAGATTCAACGCCAACGACAAAATTACAAGGTCATTCCAAGGAAACTAAACATTCATAACCTTTCAATTACATGTATTTGCAAATTCTGAAGTCATTAAATATTCCCACCTTAGCTGAGAAAAAGACATAGTTAAAAGTGTCTCACTCTCATGTTTTTTCAACTAAACTTAATGTATGTCTACCAAAACTTATCTCCATAATATCCACATAGACATACATCCAAATGACAAAAGTTATCTAACTCTAACCGAGGTGGTTAGCACACCAGCACAGTGCAATGCCCCAGGGGCCTCCCACCAATATGGTCGCTGTGAGTTAAAGTCCAGCTCATACTGGCTTCCTCTCCAACCGTACATGGCAAGGTCTGCCAGCAACCTGTGAATGGTCCTGGATTTCCCCCAGGCTTTAACTTGTTTTCTTCCACACATAAATCTGGCTGATGTTGTATAAGTGAAATATTCTTGATAATAGTGTTAAACACCAATCAAAAACATAAATAAATATTACTGATTCAGTCTCCATGCAAAATACTAACAGATCATGTGGCTAAGACTAGGTCAGTTGAAAAGAACAGTGGTTACATATATCAGCTAAACTAGCAATATTTCCTTTCCAGAAAGGAAGTACCCATTTGTGATTCCTAAAAAAAAAAGTCATTATTTTCATTTTCCATTTTTCATCCTGCTTAAAGAATTTTACTTAGAATGTGTTGTGCTTAATCTTGCTCTGCACTTTGTCATTTTAAAGTAAAATTAGAACTGTAATCATCATCATTTATACATAAGCAAAAAAAAGGGAAAACACCATTCATCGTTATTTCATCAAGCAGAATACCAATACCTGGCAGTTTCAATCATAAATAATCTAAGAATTCGTTTAGGTGACAAGGAAAATCAAGTGAAAAAAGTAATTCCGATAAAGAGTATAACCAGTGTTAAAGATTCACCAACAGACTGGCCATAGACTGACCCATACCTCTTAATAATTGGCCATAGATTTATTTTGACAAAAATCTGACAAAATTCTAGAGTAATGACTTACTGGCTGATTACATCGATTATTTCATATGTTTATAGCAGCAAAATATTCCACCATAAATCAATATTCCTGGCATACATATAAACAACTTTCATTACTAACAGTCGCCAAGTGAAAGAAATGAAAGTGACCTTTACAGTAGTAGTAGAGGTGCTGAAAAAAGTTGAAAATTAGGGTAATCAAGATAGTGTACCTGCAAAAATAAGCTTCCTTGTAAGGAGCCTGTTTCTCAATTTCCACACTGGAGTTATTGGTACACAGAAACTTTATGATTGACTATGAAGTTCTGATCAAAATTTCGTGCACCCTTGTGTCATCTGATGTATAATCTGATGTACCAAGAGTCTACATAGTCTTTCCTGTGTATGACACTTGACAACTTTGTATGTCAGATCACATGTAAACCATCCACATCATCACCTGTGAGGCTTGTATAAATACATGTACAGTACCAGGTCTAACACTTAACTACAACTGCTATAATAGCACTGGAGAGCCCTTCAGGGTCAAATATGACTTCTTTATTTGGAGTTATTTCAGTTCCCAGATTTGGACAAATCTAATTTTACTTTAATCTGTAATTACACTCATCATATAGAAAGGTGTACAGGAAGCCTAAACCTATAAAAAAAATACATCAACTATTGACTCAGAATTTGGACAGAATAATGTACATGCCATACTTGGTTCCATTGCCAGGTATGAAATGAAGCCTTTATATGGTTGTGCCCTTATATAAAAAAGTTCTTATATCAGGCATGCGATGTAGTACAAATTTTCCCCAAAACGAGCAAAACAAGGCTGATTGAAGATAAGAAAAAGTGTATTATTATAACTAAGATCCCTAAAATTGTAGACTGCCAAATATATGTACATCACAAAGCTATGAAATTACATCATAAATTTCAAACTGTGCGTCTACATTTTATCCTGTATGGCCTAATATTACAGTACCCAACAGTCAACAATAAGGAAACAAGACGGTTGATACAAAAGCTCAATACTTCCTGTCAGTCCCCAATGCCCTTTACCTGACTTTATAATTGAGAGTGGAGATGTAACTATTCCAAACATAACGAGTACATATAGGCCACCATGACCACAGAGCCATATGCTGCACAACTGTCTGAATACCTGTGCAAGTAAATACAACATGGACAGGTGAAGCCAGAACAAACCCAGGTGGTATTCTACTTGGAAAGTCTTTGTATTCTGATGATAATGATGATGCATTTACAACAACCAGATGATGTGTGTGATTTACATGTATGTGTATAACGTAGCATAGCACGCATGAAATGCGAGAGGCACAAAACCAGTTGGCAGCACTACTGATTCCATCTGGTCCTGGGGTACCCCTTTAGGTCTTTTCTTTACGTCATGCTGAAAAAAAAAAAAAAGAGATCAGTCTGATCAGTTAGTCTCTGATATGCCCCGTGTGAAAAATCCCGCTTCCAACCACTTTCTGAATTTGCTCTAATGACATGTAAAATTTTTTTATTCATTTGACTGATTGGTATTCTACGCTGTACTCCAGAATATTTCACTTATACAACGGCAATGACAGGAAGCTGAACAGAGCCCGGGTGAAAGCTATGACCATCCGAAGGTGTTTAAATGCATGTAACATAAAATATTGTTCTTCTACAGTATTAGTATATGTTTAACATGCATATATAAATTTTGTTACAAAAAACGTGGATTTATTCTGTTCTTGGAGGGCTGACAGAAACACGGGAGGCTCAACCTGGAAATATACGTACCTGTCAATCAAACTTTCTCGTAAGTTTTGAGAGACTGCTGAAGGTTGAGCATCACCAAGCTTGAATATAGATTCTATGACTGAGACTTCTGTACTGGTTGTGTCGAGTCCACAGAAAGCAATCCAGTCATTCACTACCATGCCTGCACCTATCACTTCACTACCTCTGTTTAAAGTGCCTGCCTGAAAAGTTAAAATACAACTTGATTGATGGATTCATTGACTGACATACCTTACTTCAAGTGAAGACTGGTCTGTAAAAATGCACATCCAAAATCACACAAAGGCCTTAAAATTCAGATATTTAAGATGCCAACACTCTTTTTTTCTGAAAACAAATATGAATTTAATTTAACCCCAAACTCTCGAAAGGTTCTATAAGGTGGACAAGTTTTTAATCAGTACCTCCAAAATGGAGTACCAGCACAATGCTGTATTTCACCTGAAGTATGGCCTCTAAAAATGCCCTTCACGCATGTCCAGAAGTACATACAGGCCTGAAAATAACACTCTTGAATCTTTATGCTAACTCCCAGGGTTTCCTGACAACATATGAATCAAGCTTCACAAAAATTCTTAAATAACCCTATAAAGTGGACAAATCCATCAGAATGAACTGACTGTGCCTGTTGAAAAAAACTTGAACTAGGTGAAATACAGTATAATATGCCCACTGATCAAATTCCACTATTTAAGGCACAATATTGTACCAGACAATATATGGGACAGCTTGTGACTAGCCAATGTACGGGATCCTGCTGCTGACTCATGTACTGGACAATGTACAGGATACAGCTTATGACTCATGTACTGGACAATGTATGGGATAATGCTAGTGACTCATGTATTGGACAATGTATGGGATACTGCTGGCGACTCATGTACTGGACAATGTATGGGATACTGCTTGTGACTCATGTATTGGACAATGTATGGGATACTGCTGGTCACTCATGTACTGGACAATGTACGGGATACAGCTTATGACTCATGTACTGGACAATGTATGGGATAATGCTAGTGACTCATGTACTGGACAATGTATGGGATACTACTGCTGACTTATGTACTGGACAATGTATGGGATACTGCTGGTCACTCATACACTTGACAATGTATGGGATACTGCCGGTGACTCATGTACGAACAATGTATGGGATACTTCTGGTCACTCATGTACTGGACAATGTATTGGTGAGTGAGTGCTTGGGGTTCAACGTCGTACTCAACAATTTTTCAGTCATATGACGACGAAGGAATCATTAGGGTGCATGTACGTGTAATGTGCCTCCTTGTTGCAGGACGATTTTTTTTATTTAGTGCTGCTTCACTGAGACGACTTACCGAAGGCAAGTAAGCCGCCCTGCCCGAGCCATTATACTGATATGGGTCAACCAGTCGTTGCACTATCCCCTTCATGCTGAACGCCAAGCGAGGAAGTTACAACTTCCTCTTTTAAAGTCTTAGGTGTGACTCGATCAAGGATTGATCCTGGATCTACCGGTCCCGAAGCGGACGCTCTACCAACTGTGCTATCCGGGCCGGTGACAATGTATTGGATACTGCTGATCACTTGTGTACTGGACAATGTATGGGATACTGTTAAGTGACTCATGTACAAGACAATGTATGGGATACTGTTAAGTGACTCATGTACAAGACAATGTATGGGATACTGCTGGTGACTAATGTACTTGACAATGTATTGGATACTGCTGGTGACTAATGTACTTGACAATGTATGGGATACTGCTGGTGACTCATGTACTGGACAATGTATGGGACAGAGCTTATAACTCATGTACCAGAAAATGTATGGGGTACTGCTAGTGACTCATGTACTTGACAATGTATGGGATACTGCTGGTGACTCATGTACTTGACAATGTATGGGATACTGCTGGTGACTAATGCACTTGACAATGTATGGGATACTGCTGGTGATTCATGTACTGGACAATGTATGGGACAGAGCTTATAACTCATGTACCAGAAAATGTATGGGATACTGCTAGTGACTCATGTACTTGACAATGTATGGGATACTGCTGGTGACTCATGTACTGGACAATGTATGGGATACTGCTGGTGATTCATGTACTGGACAATGTATGGGATACTACTCCTGACTTATGTACTGGACAATGTATGGGATACTACTGCTGACTTATGTACTGGACAATGTATGGGACAGAGCTTATAACTCATGTACCAGAAAATGTATGGGATAATGCTAGTGACTCATGTATTGGATAATGTATGGCATACTGCTAGTGACTCATGTACTTGACAATGTATGGGATACTGTTAAGTGACTCATGTACAAGACAATGTATGGGATACTGCTGGTGACTCATGTGCTGGACAATGTATGGGATACTGCTGGTGACTTATGTACTGGACAATGTATGGGATACTACTGCTGACTTATGTACTGGACAATGTATGGGATACTGCTGGTGACTCATGTGCTGGACAATGTATGGGGCACTACTGGTGACTCAAGTGCTTGACAAAATATCTGACACTGCTGGTGATTCATGTACTGGACAAGGTTTGAGATACTGATGGTGATTCATGTACTTGACAAAATATCTGACACTGCTGGTGATTCATGTACTGGACAAGGTTTGAGATACTGCTGGTGACTCAAGTACTTGACAAAATATCTGACACTGTTGGTGATTCATGTACTGGACAAGGTTTGAGATACTGCTGGTAACTCATGTACTTGACAAAATATCTGACACTGCTGGTGATTCATGTACTGGACAAGGTTTGAGATACTACTGGTGACTCAAGAACTTGACAAAATATCTGAGACTGCTGGTGATTCATGTACTGGACAAGGTTTGAAATACTACTGGTGACTCAAGTACTTGACAAAATATCTGACACTGCTGGTGATTCATGTACTGGACAAGGTTTGAGATACTGCTGGTGACTCAAGTACTTGACAAAATATCTGACACTGCTGGTGATTCATGTACTGGACAAGGTTTGAGATACTGCTGGTAACTCATGTACTTGACAAAATATCTGACACTGCTGGTGATTCATGTACTGGACAAGGTTTGAGATACTACTGGTGACTCAAGTACTTGACAAAATATCTGACACTGCTGGTGATTCATGTACTGGACAAGGTTTGAGATACTACTGGTGACTCAAGTACTTGACAAAATATCTGACACTGCTGGTGATTCATGTACTGGACAAGGTTTGAGATACTACTGGTGACTCAAGTACTTGACAAAATATCTGAGACTGCTGGTGATTCATGTACTGGACAAGGTTTGAGATACTACTGGTGACTCAAGTACTTGACAAAATATCTGACACTGCTGGTGATTCATGTACTGGACAAGGTTTGAGATACTGCTGGTGACTCAAGTACTTGACAAAATATCTGACACTGCTGGTGATTCATGTACTTGACAATGTATGGGATACTGCTGGTAACTCATGTACTTGACAATTTAAGACTCATTTACTGGACACAGTACAAGACACTATAAGGAGCTCACCACGAGTGGAACTTGTAATAATGATGACAACTCGTCTTGATCTTCTACTTTAGTTCTAGGATGTACCTGAAAACAAAAAGGCTCTGTACAATGCGCACAAAGTAATTCCCAGGTAGGTTGCTCCAGTCTTAAAGTTATTGTAGGACAGGCCTCCTGACCTCTTCAATAAAATGTAACTGTTTCCAACACACTCGTCAAATTATGGTAAACAACTCTGGGTGACTTTTTAGCCTTAATTTTATTACGCAACATCATGAAAGGTATTATCAAGCAGCATATTTATGCTCCTTCTAATACAACGCTCACAGAATTTCCTTTTTCAAGAAAAAAAATCCAGTAAAATGTACAACCATCTTGTAACCAGTACAGTTGGCATACGAAGGCATGTGCATGTAAACTCACCAGAGCGCCTTGGTTGCTGATAGCACAGTAACTACCCACAAGAACATTGTCAGCTATCGTCTGTCTGAACACTTCTACCTGCAGCACATCCTGAATTATCTCCTCTGTCTCCTGGAATACAGGAAAAAAATACAATGTTATTTACATGTGAAAACAGAATGCTTCAGCTGCTGATAAACGGCCATAAGTTATAGTCCAGAAACAACTGTGGTTGGCATTTACCTTCATTTTCATAAATGTTCAATGATGACGAATAGCAGAGGAGCCAAATCAGTGAATTTTAACATTGGCAGGTTATTAGGTATAACTAATATATATCCAGAATCTGTGACTTTCATTTACTGAACACTGAAGAAATTAAAATCATCTTAATTTACAGACAGTTTCTTATTTCATACGTATTTAAACCTACCAATGTGAAAAGTGAACTGATTTCCCTTACTGCGCCGTATAGTGGCATCGTTTTGGCACAAAGGGAAGTCACCATGTTGTTGTAACATGATGGAGTTAAACAAATAAAGGAAACACGAAACAGATAGATGAAAAGGGGCTCTAAAAGTTAGCAACAAGAAATGTCACATTTCTGCAGCTTTTCTCATGTTCTCTGCGCATCAAAAAATCACTGTAAGAGTGGTTAGTGACCCTTCACTGTTTATGTGATCTAGCGAACAAATGTTCCCCCAGACCAACAGTTTCCTGGACAGGTGCCCTTGTTTACCTTAGGTTCTATTCAGTTACCACAATCCACAAGTACTACGGGGATGATGTATATGTACCTGTAAATGCTGTACATATGAATGGTGTTCCACATGTGTACATGTATGTTCGGCCGGATGGTGTATCACAGTTGTACATGGGACTGGATGGTGAGTGAGTGCTTGGGGTTTACAGTCGTAAGGGCTGGATGGTGTACCACATGTGTATGTGTCGCCGGGTGGCATACCACACATGTACATGTGTCCGGGTGGTGTGCCACATGCATCCGGGTGGTGTACCACATGCATCCGGGTGGTGTACCGTATGTGTTCCACACATTAGGTGAGGTCTCGATGGATTATGTGCGTCATGCGAACTAATGGTGTGGTACATGTAGCTATAGTAGCCAGGTGGTTTACCACAAATGTACATGCTGCCGGATGGTGTACCACACATGTACATGCTGCCGGATGGTGTACCACACACGTACATGCTTCCGGATGGTGTACCACACGTGTACATGCTGCCGGCTGGTGTACCACACATGTACATGCTGCCGGCTGGTGTACCACACATGTACATGCTGCCGGATGGTGTACCACACACGTACATGCTGCCAGCTGGTATACCACACGTGTACATGCTGCCGGCTGGTGTACCACACATGTACATGCTGCCGGCTGGTGTACATGTACCTGTGAGTAGTGTTTGTGTGTCTGGAGTACGTGTGGTTGGTTCATACTCACCTTATCCAGATCGGGATGAACTAAGGCCACATAATCATTGCAGGTCACTACATTCCCCAGCGCAGACAGCCTTTCTTCCACTCTCTGCAGCTTGACAGAATCAGGCAGAGAATTACGGATGTGTTGTAATTCTTGATCTGTTGTGCTGTTTGGGGACAAGCAGACCATTTTTGTTTCCTAGAAAAAGATAAACTGTAGAATTTCAACACTGGTAAAGACAGCTGGTAAACATTACTCCAATTTCGGCGTTTCTTTTACATGTGCATTATTCTCCTTTTTTGTCTCATTTTTGGCCGATTTTCAAAATCTTAAGCTTTTCAAACATCTCTGATGCTTTGGGGATTATGAAAGATTCATTCATTTGTTTATTTGGTTGGTATTTCACTTAGGCAATGGCAGCCAGCATTATGATAGGAGGCTTATTTTGGGCGCTTTGTACTTGGGGCATATCGATTATCACCATTAACACTTAAAACGATGATTAGAGAAATATTTTTACATGAAACTTCACTGACGTAAACAAATCAAAAACAGACTGTGCACGCTGTCTTCTTACCCACGCACATCCGGCCAATGATACGGCATCCTGCCAAAGATGCATGTACCACTGGGATGGTCTCTGACAATTCACCCTCAAAAACACTGTCAACAAACACAAATATACACAGTTACAAGTCGGCTTTTCTGAAGATAAGTAATAAGTACTCAATCCCTTCAACATTCCCTATAACTAACAGGCTGTGTGTATGATTGACACTGACATAAACCAACTTGTAAAAGTAGATTTTATATGAATTTTACAAGCTGTGAAAATACATGCGCCCCATTAAAAGTAAAGTACCCATCTGGTGATGTTCAAATCATACATTACTTTCTGACCATTCTGGAAAACTGAAGTGTGAAGAGTGTAAAATCGCTGAAATACTTAAATTCCTGGTGGTCAAGACAGTGGTCATCTTGGCACTTGCCATTTTCCTTGCACCTTTATGCCTTACCCACACAGCAACGTCAGTGAAATGTTATGTACTTTACCTGGCATTTAATGGAAAACACTGCTTCATGGCCCATGAGCCTAACATGTCCCAAACTACACTTTGTTTACATATCCTATACAGACTTTTCTTTTGACTAACATTTTATCATAATGGTTTCTGGTTATTATCTGGCATAGTTCTCAAAAGACCTTATTATCATTTTCTATTATACCAGTACTGTAACACCATCCATGTTGTACAAGCAAAATATTCTTGCGTACGGCGTAAAACACAAAACAAACAGTCCCGAATATATCTGTACATTAGCCACAGGTGGCTACTTCAGCCCCTCTGTATACTGGTCTGGTGGAGTTTCATTTTCGATGATAGACCCTGCACCAATTCACGCCATGCCCAACAAGTCCTTTTTAAACAATGACTGCTGTCCAAACCTGGTGTCAACTCTGACTCTTTCCTCTCAGCTCGACCTACCTGTACAGGTGTGTTAAAAAGTTATTAGGCTTCGGATTCTATGCTCTAGCTACAGGTTAAGTTCTATCTGCAAACATAATATGTAACTCTGATTCGAGTGGCACTGCCACAAGAGTTCAAATGAAAGCAAAAACAACATCTGCAACTCTCACTGACCGTAGTACGTTGTATTTGAACGCTAAGAGAAATCCCGCTGAAAATTGTGGCAATAACTACCAGTACTGACATCTGTACATCCAAATTGAAACAAGACACACTTCACATTACACACAGACAAAGGAATATTTTAATAGTACAACAAGCCTTACAAGACTGTCATGACTTTAACAAACAGGTATCATGTAAGTATCAGTAAACAGATGTATTGGTTTCTTGCGTTGCCCAGAACTGATGACATTACTAAGTGATCATTTCACGCACCTGTAAAAATTTTCAGACCCTCCGATTGCCACCAAGCAATAAGCATTTGTTAACTTGGAGAAAACTCCTATTTCGTTGTTACCCTCAAACTGGTTACGCACAGCCATGTTTTACGTATTTTTCCCCGACGGTTTTAACCTGTTTTCTTTCGGAAATCAGACAAACTTTATAAGATTTGTCCTCGACGGGATTTCTCCAAAACACGCGTGGTGGTGCAAGATGTGTGTAACGTCATCAATTTACGTGTAGTATTGAACTCTCCGCTCAGCGGGTTTTGTGTTGTCACGGCTTAGACGTACAGGCAACAGGTTACTTTGACGAAGAATGAATTTAAAATTCATTAAAATCGTGTTGTATTATGAGAGCATGAGTAGGTTAATATCTCTATGGTTTTGACAATGTTACTGAGGCATATCTTCAATACAGCTTCTTCATCAGTTCTGTGATTTCTAGTTGGTCATTCATTTGTTATTCATTCTGCAGTATTATACATCGTTGTTCAATAAAGTGTACAAATGTACTTCCTTTATTATTCCTCGCTTATTGCCATTTCTTTCCAATCTTTCGAAACGACAAGTGCAAATGAATGGATGAATTCCCCTCGTTTCGGTTCGATTCGGAGAATGCCGCATTAAACTCTCCGTACAGTGTTGTTATTGTCGAATAACGTAACCACAAGCGGTAAGTCAACCGTCATGGAGACGTGGAAACTTCTAGTATGGATACAGTGAACTTGAATTCTGTCACCAATGTGTTTTAAGAAATGATGCAACTATGCAGCATGTTATCAACCATGTCGCTTGGCATTGTCACCGGTCTTATAAGAGAAGTTCTGTTTGGTAGCTTGACTTGTTTTTATCCCACGACATGACAACATAGGTGAGTTAGCATGCGTTCTGTCACAGCAACACGATCCACATCTGCCTCGAAAACGATCTCAAGCTCTGCATGTTGCTAACAGTAGGCCTATGCCATACTTACATCATGTGTGTACCCCTTTCACTGATGCATGTAATGATGCATTTTGATTCATGAACAAAGAAGTACATTTTTGCATCTACATATTACTGTGGGAATTGCACCAGCTGTGTAAGTAATGCAATTGCTAAAATTTTGAAACTGTGCGAAGGTCTGCTACCTCCAGGTGACTATTTTAACTCCTCTCTTTATACTGAGCCGGCGGAGTATTACAGTCACAGGGGCAACAAATGGTAAACCCAAGATATAGAATATACCTGGGATGCTGCGTGTGCTGGCGAGCTGAGAGGTAAGAGCCAGCGATGATACCTGTTTTGGATGGCAGACATCGTTTAGAAAGTACTTATCAAACATGGCGTTAAAAGGTGTATGATTTACCATTGGTTACCCCTGTGGCTACGATACTACGCCAGCCCAGGATAAAGAGCAGATTTGAAATGGCCACCTGGGGCTAAAGGCCTGCCGGCATCCTGCGGACACATGGCAGACGGTCATGGGTTTCCTCCCACCCTAATGCTGGCCAACGTAGCCAGTGTAAGTGACCGTACCATATGCAGACGGTTCGGCCATTATACACTGACCCCAATCCGCTCCTGAAATACTGCCATCCAGATGCAGTCATCCTCCCATGTTAGCCCTGGATCATTATATGCAAGGGACAGTACAAATATAGAAGAGCAAAGAATAGTTATCTGGGGCTACCTAGGCCATGGTGAGACCATTGTGGTACCATCTTGCCATCCTGATCAGAATTTGCCAGTGTTCAAGCTGTGTTTTACGGCATACTAATTTATGGCAAATCCGTCGTGTCTTCTTGTATTGAGTCATGAATGCATTTCAATACTATTTCACAATTTGATTACAACTGAAAGCTGCTGATATGGCTGTAGATCTACACAGTATGTGTACAAATTTGTTTACATGTTGAGCTCATGGCTGTATTTGTAGGAAAAGGAACAATTATATATACTTGTTTTAACTCGTAATTGAACACCATCCAACCATATGGTCGGCCCACCATATGCCAACTGTGCAGACTCGATGGCTGAAGGATCGATATTCAACTACGATCCAGCTACCCTAATTCTTTTAAAACTTGAGACAGGTATTAGTGTTGAAAGTAGATTATTACATTTCTTTACTAGCCTTTTGAAAAAGTAATGATATGAGCATGTCGTTCATTAGATGGCCTAACCATGTGAGAAAAAAGAAACTCAATATTCACGGTAGAATTACATATATATTGGCTAAAATAAGCAGACCAGTTGTTCTAAATTTCAGAAGAAATAGGGTATATACTGTACACATAATTGTATATCCATGAGCATGAGTTAGGTACTGTGCCTACGCGGGACCAAAGGTTCCCCAACTAGTTGCAGAGTTACAGGTAAACATAGCTTTAAGATCGGTTGGCCTTGTTCCTAGCTTAGCTTCCACATTACCACTCTGAACCATTACATTCACTAACCTGGAACTCTGTCCTGTCACCTATGCTGTCTCCAAAAGTGCCAGATCTGTATGCCACAAAAAGAGGTGTCCTGTGATCTTAAAGTAATTTTGAAATCATTATCTAGGAATAATACAGATCAGAACATCGCAAATAACTCAAATGTAACTGACGCACCCACTCGGACAGCGTCAGAACTTCACAAATCACCATTTTCAAATCAGGGTTGCTTAAGGGTGGACTCTGCTGCTCTTCCCTTAATTATGATCATCTTTTCTCACATCATAATTGATTGTAATTTATTGCTGTTTATTACTGACACACAAATTGAAGTTAGGACTCCCAAACGATTTGTCAGTCGCCCTTTATATGGTACACATCTCATTCGTTTCAATTAAATCATTCCACAAGTTTATCTTTTTCCGGACAATGCCGAGTGCGGCTGATTCTAATTGGAAATGGTGGTTAGCGAAGTTTGGCTTGCTGCCATTGTAATAGATACATGCATTTGTGTTGATTGTGACTTGATGGTTTTTATTATTCACGAGTAACTAGGAAATAAGAAGTAAGAATTACTGAAGAGATACAGGAAACATGTTTTTGTAATGTACAGCTGTGATATATTGATGACATGCGCAAAGACCGAGTTCCAAGTTAGTAAATGAAAGATTACAGATCTGTATTCCTGAAAGCTAAACTGAGAAGAACGAAACAGATCTCGGATCAGTGGTAAACAGGTTCTGTGAAAAACATATCCAAAGAAGCATTTGCAATTTATTTCAGAAAATGAAGTAATTAAATCAAATATCACTAGAATTCTCTGTTTTGGTACCATAATGAATGTGGTCATAGTGGTAAACTTTCATGGAAATCCAGAGTATTATCAGTCAAGTTGCAGCCTAGATTTGTCTGTAGGCAACCTCTGTAAGTGTGTTGTTTCAAATGATAATGTATGGGCCTTCGTACCATATAAACCAGTTACAGGGTCAGATCGTATGATCTGACTGGCTGGTAAAGGTAGTATAATTAAAGCTTTGCTCTGGCTGTTTTAGATTGTCCCTTAACGAGTTCATGAGAGATGGGCAGTGCTTCTATACACAGACCCTTGCGCAATTTCCAGTCTTCATCTAGAATCTCAACTACTGTTGTATAAATGAAATATTCGAAATAAATAAATGTTTGGAGGCATAAATGTGATAGAAGCTCAGCTTGCTTTTGTGTACTTTTTTATGGAAGAACTTTGTGGAAAACTTTCACAGTTGTTAGTGAAGATACATTTATCTACTGTGTGTTCGTTGTGCATGTAGTTCAGAATGTCAGCGGTCGCTGTGAGTTCAAGTCCAGCTTATGCTGGCTTCCTCTCCAGCCGTAACTGGGAAGGTCTGTCAGCAACCTGCGGATTGTCGTGGGTTCCGACGGGTTGAGCCCGGTTTCCTCCCACCATAACGCTGGTCGCCGTTGTATAAGTGAAATATTCTTGAGTACGGCGTAAAACACCAATCAAATAAATAAATAAATAAATAAATCAAAATGTCAGAACAGAAAAATAGGGAAAACATTTACTTTGTTAGATTAATATGTATGTTATATACAGGTATGTGTGTTTTTGAACTGCACTCTCTGCGTTTATATAATGTAGGCAGTTAAGTTGTCAGTTTTAAATTTCAGATTGTGAATGGTGTTGGTTTACAATGCCCAGGTAGAACCTGTAGCTATGGCAGCAGCAAGTAGAGGAGGGCGACCAAAGACATTACGAGGGTTCAAAATAAGAGATCCATTTCCCAAACCGATCAGGAACTTTGATGGTAAAGATGTTGATTTTCTTGAATTTTGTACAAATCAAAAACATGTATCAAAAATAATACAAGACATTGTGTGATGAAAATTGGCTATTAAGAATACATATACATGTATATTCAGTTTCCATAAATTAACAGTTTCTGTGATATAAAGACTCATTTAGTTTGATTTCTTTCAAATTTTCAAGATAAAGATGATACACAGCAAGCAAGTGACCTCATGGAACTAACTAAGAGGCACCCAGTTTCAAAACTTGCGATAGTCCTGTGGCCCGTCAATGTTACATCAAACACATTTACGATAACAACGTATCTAGATGTTCAACATATGGCACCATGGGTGTAACGTCAGGCATATGTTGCGATTGATTTGTAAGATGGGCACCTGTACAGTACCATGCTACTCAATACTGTTTAGGAGTTTCAAATCCGTTAGGCAACAAGCACAATTTCATTTGTCATCATTTTGTAAATGGCATAAAATTTTAAACAAATAATGGCCTTTGTAGAGGTAAGTAGTACTTAAGAATATTACTTGTGTTGCCCAAACTTTCGTTTCCCTGTTAGGTCACCATCTCGCTTTCCAATCTAACCTCAAAACACCTTAATGGGATACAGAATCAATGCCGATTGGCTGACCATGGAGATATGGTTTCATGAGATAGACCCTCCAGTTTTGGTTATGTTTGAATATATGTGCCATACCTAAAATTCAGCTTAGACTGACCATACATGTAGCCTGGAATTGCTTATCTCTCACACCAGCCAATCCAAAACAATTCTATAACCCTGTAATCTAGCTCCAGTATAATTCCTATGGAGAACTTAGGCATGTTAGGTGTGGACAAACTCAGTTGTTGGATATAGGTGTGAACTGTGAAGTAACGTTGATTTGAGTAAAATTTGTTTACAGTGTAATGTACTTTGATACTTACCCCCTGTCTCTGGAAATATATTATTTCAGACTCAGATCTTGCCAGCATGACGTTCTCAGACTCGGGTAATGCGGCGCCACCGCCACCCTCCCCCAGCCGCTCTGTAACCCTGCCCCGTACCGTCCCCACCCACTTACTGATGATATCAGTACTGGAGCAGCTCTGTATGATGTATGAGAAGGATGATGCTAAGGCACGGGAATTGTTCAAATGTAAGGAACAAGCAGAATGCTCAGTGTTGATCTTTTCTTGTTGGCATATTTTTTGGTGTTCTTGGGTGGTATTAAGTGAGCATTAAAAAACCAGCACACCACCTCACCTCGCCATGAGTTCAAGTCCAGCTCAGGCTGGCTTCTTTTCCGGTCGTATGTGGGAAGGTCTGTCAGCAACCTGCGGATGGTCATGGGTTTCCCCCGGGCTCTACCTCCCACCACTGTATAAGTGAAATGTTCTTGAGTACGGCATAAAACACCAATCGAATAAATAAATCAAATACCTTAGTATAAGCATACTGGTGTATTTGCCAAGCTGAGAAGAGTTGAATCTGAACTCGCGACTTAACAGCTGGTGGATTGAATTGAAGCTGTCAATAACCCTAATATATAAATAAAAATTCTAACTTCTTCCATTTTACTGGAATGTGTGATTGTGCGCTCGCTTTCAGAATGAAGGAAGTGGCAGAACTTTGATGCACTATTGTCTGAGGATGACAAACCAAACAAAATGGGTTCTATTCAGCTTACATATAATGTGGTGAGAATTGGGTGACAACTCTCTGCCTTGGGGCCCCTGACCATTGTGGTGAGAATTGGGTGACAACTCTCTCCCTTGGGACCCATGATCAATGTGGTGAGAATTGGGTGACAACTCTCTGCCTTGGGGCCCATGACCATTGTGGTGAGAATTGGGTGACAACTCTCTGCCTTGGGGCCCATGACCATTGTGGTGAGAATTGGGTGACAACTCTCTGCCTTGGGGCCCATGACCATTGTGGTGAGAATTGGGTGACAACTCTCTCCCTTGGGACCCATGACCACTGTGGTGAGAATTGGGTGACAACTCTCTCCTTTGGGGCCCATGACCACTGTGGTGAGAATTGGATGATAACTCTCTGCCTTGGGGCCCATGATCAATGTGGTGAGAATTGGATGATAACTCTCTGCCTTGGGACCCATGATCAATGTGGTGAGAATTGGGTGACAACTCCTTGCCTTGGGGCCCATGACCAGTGTGGTGAGAATTGGGTGACAACTCTCTGCCTTGGGGCCCATGATCAATATGGTGAGAATTGGGTGGTGAGAATTGGGTGACAACTTTCTGCCGTGGGGCCCATGATCAGTGTGGTGAGAATTGGATGACAATTTTCTGCCTTGGGGCCTATGATCAATGTGGTGAGAATTGGATGACAACTCTCTGCCTTGGGGCCCATGATCAGTGTGGTGAGAATTGGGTGACAACTCTCTAACTTGGGGGGCCCATGACTAGTGTGGTTAGAACTGGGTGACAACTTTCTGCCTTGGGGCCCATGATCAATGTGGTGAGAATTGGATGACAACTCTCTGCCGTGGGGCCCATGATCAGTGTGGTGAGAATTGGGTGACAACTCTCTAACTTGGGGGGCCCATGACTAGTGTGGTTAGAACTGGGTGATAACTCTCTGCCTTGGGGCCCATGATCAGTGTGGTGAGAATTGGATGACAACTCTCTGCCTTGGGGCCCATGATCAGTGTGGTGAGAATTGGGTGACAACTCTCTAACTTGGGGGGGCCCATGACTAGTGTGGTTAGAACTGGGTGATAACTCTCTGCCTTGGGACCCATGACCAGTGTGGTGAGAATTGGGTGACAACTCTCTGCCTTGGGGCCCATCATCAGTGTGGTGAGAATTGGGCGACAACTCTCTGCTGTGGGGGCCCATGACCAATTTTGGTGAGAATTAGTTGACAACTCTGTCCCTTGGGGTCCATGACCATTGTGGTCATAAGTTCGAGTCTTGCGCTTGCTTTTTCAGCTGTGGCGTTAGGTCGGGAGTTTGTCAAGAATCTGCCAAATTTTGGTCGTTAACGTACTTCAGGCACTCTGGTTTTCTCCAGGGCACTCTTAAAAGTAAAGAAAGGCCAGGTAAATAAATGAATATATAAGTGTCCCTTATATATTCTTCATGTATTCCAGATGACATCAAAAGTCTGGGCACATCACTGCATGATATTATGTATATATGATGGCTTAATAGAAAAAAATTGTTTTCGTAGGATCCACCAAAACATGCCAGTTGGACATAAAGTATTGTAGAGTGGGTATGATATAGTTTCTGTTCAAGCCGTGTCTGGAACTGGAGTTGTTCTCTACGCCTGACTGTGTAAAATTGAAACAGTTGCATGCATACAGAACATGGTAACCCTGTTCAGGATATGAATCAGTAGTGTATGGAACTCTAGGCAACTTTCCATTTGGCCCAGGGGGGCTTCCCTGGCTCAGTTGGTTAGCGCACTAGCGCAGCGCATGCCCAGAAGGCTCTCACCAATGCGGTCGATGTGAGTTCAAGTCCAGCTCATGCTGCCTTCCTCTCCGGACATACATGGGAAGGTCTGGCAGCAACCTGTGGATGGTTGTGGGTTTTGCCCGGGCTTTGCCCGATTTCCACCCACCATAATGCTGGCCGCCGTTGAATAAGTGAAATATTCTTGAGAACGTTGTAAAACACCAATCAAATAAATAAATAAATAAATTTGGCCCAGTGATACACTCATATACATGACAAATTTGGGAAGTCTGTAATTAATTCAAAATACAGCTAATTGAAGGAGTTTATGAAATGTCTATCTAAGATGGATAATTTAACTTTACCTTCTTAATATAGAACATTTGAGCTCTTCAGTTGAATAGATGTATATTAGTGCATGTCTGTATTTTAATTTGATGCTTTATTGCCCCCCTTGATTCAGTGTTGTGTGAGCACCTGGTGACTATGAGAGTTGTCTCCCCTTTGACCAGCTTGGATGAGATGAGTGGGATGAGGGCTCAGTATAGGTACCATGTCCACAAGATGATACAAGCAGCCTCAGCTATTCTGCATAAGGTAAACACTTGTTTAAGAAACAATTCCTCCTCAGCCATTCTAAACACATTGCTTAACTGGCAATTTTTTGTCCGCTATTCTCCATAAATATGGCAAGGTAAACAGATTTCCTAACAGGCAATTTCACTGCAGGTATTCTCCACAAAGTAAAATCATTGCTTCAGAGCCTATTTCTCTACACCTGTGCTTAGAAGGCAATCTTTTCTCAGCTTTCTTCATAATTTCTCAGGACAATGTTTTTATTTTATGGGGATTTATTTTACTGGTTATAACACTGCTTTCGCAGGACTGAAGAGGATGTATTAATGCTGGATATTTATGCTCTGATTTTCATCACAGCTCGCGTTAAAATAACAGAAAGTCATCCTGGTCAGTGTTGTCATGAATCAACAAATACAGAGATTGCACAACAGTGATTTAGAGCCTTCAAATCGAAAGCAGGACATCCATCAGGAATAAATGATTAAATGGTTGATGAATTTGGGTTTTATACATTCCTTCCTTTGGTATACATGGTTGTCCTGTTTTTCACAACGTGTTAGCTTTTGTGTTTTTACAGCATCAATCCATTCCAGCCCTCCCAGCTCCAGTCCAGTCCTTGGCTGCGCTGTCATCTGGGTTAGCTCCCTTGTTTCCTGGGTAAGCTATTGTCACAGCTACATCAATCTAATGTTTAATGTTCTTTCACTTAAGTCATTGTTGTTAGCTTAATTCCTTTTTACGACTACATGTCTGTAGCTTTCTGGTCTAAATCTTTGGCAGATGGAGTAGAAGCTGAAGGTGGAAAAATATCTTTACAGTGAAGGCTTTTGTGAAATCAATCGGCTTCTCAAGAGTTGATTTGTTGCATATAAATGTATGTACATTACACTTGCAAATAAGTTTGGACCTTACTTGCTGGAAGAAACAAAACAAAACAGGGATGTGATATGCTTTTTATTTGTACTATTCCAAGTTGTCCAACTGTTGACCCATGGATGCAAATTATAACTCCTTTATGAGGATGTGCTGTAGATTCAAAACTTCATTTTGAAAGCCGTTATGGCAAAACATTAAAGATTTGTTACATTTACATGTACCATCTTTCTCAATGAATTTTTGGTCCACTTAATCATGGTAATGCTATGATGATCCTTGAAATGATGCTATTAAGCCACAATTGGATTAATCAGTTAGCTTTATTTCTCCGCAAGCCAGTGCCTTACTCATATTCATTCCACACATCTTTGTCGTTCACATGTTTCGTCTAGCCCGTCATCAGAGTTGCCATTCGTGAGGTTTGATGACATGATAACGTCACACACGTCTCGCTATCGGCAGGAGTTCGTAGAGCTGGACCAGCTGGGAAGAGGGGGGTTCGGATCTGTCTTCATGGTAATAAACATCTGTTGTTAGTATGCAGAGGTGTATGCTGTACCATTTTGAGTTGACTTGTTGTACGGGAATAGTAAAGACTTTTTCATGCGATGGGCAGCATTCTACAGTAGATTTTGATTGAATTCGATTGAATTTAATTCACGATTTACACATATTTATACATAACAGTTCCCAATGGTCCTTTAAATTACTTTGAATAGGGGAGTTGGTTAGCGCACTAGTGCAGCATAATGACCCAGGAGCCTCTCACTAACACGGTTGGTGCGAGATCAAGCCCAGCTGAGGCTGGCTTCCTCTCTGGCTGTACATGGGAAGGCCTGCCAGCAACCTGCGGATGGTCGTGGGTTTTCACCCAGCTCTACCAAGTTTCCTCCCACCGTAATGTTGGCTGCCGTTGTATAAGTGAAATCTTCCTGAGAATGGTGTAAAACACCAATCAAATAAATAAATAAATAAATTGAGGATAGAATTAAGTCCTCGATTTTTTCGATTATAAATATCAGGATACATTATGTTCAAAATGGACATTGTAAATGCATACTTTTTAAAATAATCCTCTTATTGCCCATTTCCTGGACTTTTTATGTCAAATCAGTAACTTCTGACCTGGAATGTTTTGAGAAACTTAGAAAACCCCAGAATTTGGAAGAAACTTTTTCAGGTCTTGAAACTGTGAATTAATACGGGGATTTTGAGGTTGAGACTCAAAAAGCCTAGAAATTGAGTCTAAAGAACTAACCTCGTCTGTTACTTATACTACATCTCTTGGGGAAATGTATTTTTTCAATGTGTTTGTGATTGCTTTATTGCACACTGCTGTGCATAAGATACTGGCTAAAAGTTCAGCTGATTACAGTAATTTTACATTGCTTTAAGCTTGTATACATGTACATGTAAGTCTAAAATATGTTTTCTGAGGAATTTGAAAAACGTTAGTTTTTTTAGCCTGGAACAATGAAATATTTAAAGTGTATGAACCCTGGGCACCTATCCACAAAACCCAAAATACTGCTTTTCATGATGAATCGTCAGCATGACATCTGCATGATTTACTTCTGCACATAAGTGCAATGTGCATACTGTATTCTGCAGGCCAGGAACAAGCTAGATGGCAGGAAGTATGCAGTGAAGAAAATCAAATTTAGGCATGCCAGTCCGCAGGTGCTTTTGAAGGTAATAAATTTGGGTGTATCTGGTTAGTGCATTTCTGTGAAATGTCTCTGTTTTGTTTTCACATTGTATACTTAATGCCACAGTAGAGCGATGAGTACAGATCATGAGATGGTCAAGCTGTCAGGACAAACCAAATTTATTTATTAATTGACAAGACTTACAATTACATGAACTTAATTGTTTCCAAAGATGACTAAAACTAATTTTACTACGTCACTTGAGTTGCAAACATGTTTGAAACAATTCACAGGTTCGATACAAGAAACATTTACATTGAAACAAATGAAGAAAATGGATCATGTCTATTACTTATGCCATCTAACAGGTTTTATCACTAATTAAGGGTTTTAGCTTGTAGCGAATAGGTTGCGAGTTCGAATCCAGCTGGTTAGGTTGTCCTTGGTTCCTGATTATGAGGAAATACCAACAAATTAAAATAAACCAGTAACAAATTCGCTTTTAATTCAGTCATGAGTATCAAACATTGAACTATAAATGGCTACATAATGTTAATTTCATGTTTGTAGCTTTAGTCATGCATGTCTAATTTTCCTCATGGATAATATGTTACTGATATGGATGACACATCAAACTTTTCCAGGCCGTACGTGGGAAGGTCTGAAAGCAACCTGGGGAAGGTCGTGGTTTTTCCCCTGGGCTCTGCCCAGTCTCCTCCCACCATAATGCTGGCCGCCGTCGTATAAGTGAAATATTCTTGATTAAGGTTTAAAACACCAATCAAATAAATAAATAACTAAAGCAACTTTTCCGTTTCGCTCTAGGTATTGCGAGAGGTCAAAGCCTTGGCTAATCTGCAGCACCCCAACATTATTGGCTACAATGGAGCCTGGTTAGAATATGAAAAACCTCATTTCAACAGTGAGTATTTCTCTTACCTGTAAGTGTTGTCTGCAACAGAACTGCCTTAAGTGTCTAATTCCCTCCTCTAGCCCCCCTCCCCCCCAAAACCCCCCATCTGTGTGACCGTCCTAATTAGGCAGTCTAATGTTTGTTGAAGAGACTACTGGTTCAAATCTGCATGTACATCACACATTTAAAAGTTTATCGGCAACGTTGTAAAGGTCGAGGTGACTGTGTACTCCACTTTCGCCTGCTCATAAAACTGACGACCATGAATCATCATGGCTTACCAGAGCCTTCGCAATACTTCAGCCATATCGTGGTGCACAATTTAAGTGAAAAGTTGTTTATTTATATATTTTATTGGTGTTTTACGCCGGAATATTTCACTTATATGACGACGGTCAGCGTTATGATGGGAGGAAACCGGACAGAGGCCCAGGGGAAACACACAACCATCCGCAGGTTGCTGACAGACCTTCTTACATACGGCTGAAGAGAAAGCGGCTTGACTTGAGCTCACAGCAACCGCATTGGTTGGAGGCTCCTGGGTCATTGCGCCGCAAGTTCAGCCACAGAGACCCCTTGAAAAATCATTTAGTATAGCATTAAACAACAATCAAATAAATAAAACAACATATGTCATGTGATTTGTCACTTGCTGTGCTTTATCTCTGAATTCTACCTGGTTTCTTCTGCACATAAACCTGATCTGACACTTGAATTGAAATGGTCTTGAATTGATGTTTTCCATTACTGATTCACTCAAATAACCCTACTGCAATGTCCCTGCTTGTCTTGCAGGTTTCCATGAACTGAACAAGCTGTGGATGCAAGATGACTCCGTGTCTAGTCAAGCCTCAAGAAGGTCTGTTAGGCCACACCAATTTTATTTTGTGTTTTATAGGCGAGCCAATGATAAGATGGAGTATAAAAATAAAATGGAAAACTCACCTTTTTATTTTGTCCCATTTTAATGTTGTTTGGGATTTTCTTATTTTTCAAGGCTTTTCATTGACACAAATATGTCTGCCCTGCTTCTCCCACCATAATGCTGGCCACCATCATATACGTGAAATATTTTTGAGTTTGCCGTAAAACACCATTCAAATAAATAAATAAATTGTACATGCGGGAGCAGCAATGGATGCATCTGTAAAAAGTGAGAAGAAAAACTGTTCTTTTGAAGTAAGGTTATCCATTAACATTTTCTTGTTAATTTTATTGTTAATTGGTTGAAAGTTGAGCGCTAAACTGTAAACATGTTTTATTTCCCACTGCATACCTTGTTGGAATGTGAATAAAGCCTGTCAGTAATCATTTTTGAATATAACCTGTAATTCTCCACCCAAATTTGTATATGTTTTTAGGTAAATTTTTGACAAATATTGTTGACCCCACATGGAAAAGTGCATCTTTTTTGGTAAAGCTTTGGCCCCAATGTACAGTTTATTTATTTATTTATTTATTTATTTATTTATTTATTTATTTGATTGTTGTTTTATGCCGTACTCAAGAATGTTACACTTATATCACGACGGCCGGGGTTATGGTGGGAGGAAACCGGGCAGAGCCCGGAAGACTATCCGCCGGTTGCTGGCAGACCTTCACACTAATTTACAGTTTAAAGCTTACATGTAATATTGTAAAAGACCTGAACAGGTTATAATTTAGTAGATTTACTCTGTGGTCTAGTGGTAGCCTGCTGACACAGCAAAATGACCCATGAACCTCTCACCAATGCGACAGCTGGGAGGCAGTATTTGGTGGATGCTGATTTTCTCTCCAGCCAGGGTGGAAAGGGTTTTCAACAAGCTGCAGATGGTTGTGGGTTTCCCTCGGGTTCATCCGGGTTTACTCCTAACATATTGCTGGATGCCATCGTATAAGGGAAATATTCCTGAGTAGGGCGTAAAACACCAATCAAATAAATAAGATGCATTTCTTCCTCACTTTGACAGGTCAGCACTCACAGCTGAGGACAGTGACATTGTGTTTGAGGAAGACGATTGTCATGAAGTGGTGGACTTCCAGGTAAACAGCTACGGCTATGGACCTCAGGATGACGTTTCCTTCGGTGGATCAGAAGTGTCAGAATCAGCGAGCCGTGTGGTTGTCTTCTCAAGTCCACAGGAACAGCGAGCAAAAATCTGTGAGGAGAATTCACCCAAAAATTCCATCAGTGAAAACTCGCTAAAAACTTTGAAAATTTCAAGGTCGGCTGCAAATCTTACATCAGAGGTTTTTATGACAAGACATTCCCCTTGTGCCCATGGTAATCCATCAACTGAACATTGTGACGATAATATAGGGAATTCACGGGTTAGTGAAATTGCTACAACGGACGGTACACAGCAATGCTCAAAGGTAGAGAATCAAAACTGTGCAAAACAAGAGGAAAACACAGTTTCAAGAAATAAAAATGCAATATGGCGGCGAAGTATGAGCTGTGATGTGGTTTTGAGTGGAGAGAAGCGTCTCCTTGGCGACGACAAGGATCTGGTGGAGTATTCTGATGATAATTTTTTGATAGAGGTGAGTCATTTGGTCCGTGTATGTTAACTGGGGGGGGTGGGGGTAGAGGGGGGGGATTAGTGCTCGCCAGAAGGAGTTTCAAGCATTTCTCTAGATCCAAAAGTCACCACAAGGACGTGTATAAATTTGTGTTTTTATGGTAACATGCAGCAAATACAAAAGTCATGTGATTGTTTTGACCCACATGTTTTCATTCAGACTCACAAGAAATTATTGTGTTACTTTGTTTCATTTTTTGTATTTTTTATGTGTTGTTTTTTGGTTTTGGTGTAAAATTGGATACATTTGCACTCATTGAATATTTAGGCTATAAAGTAAAACAGACAGAACAAAAAAAATGAAAATTTAGTAATTTTCAGAAAGGTAATAATTTTCTTGAGAATTACCAAAAATTTAATTTGATTGGTGAATATGGATTCTTTGCAAAAATCTCCAGGATAGCCTCATTAAAGGTTAACTTTTTTCAAGGAGATACCGTAATTCTTCAACCTTTTTAACCCCCTTTGCAACCAATATTTTCAAACATTCTTGAGAAATACCTTGCACAATTTTATGAAGCGTTGCATCTTTAATGACACAAACAGATCATTCGTAGCGTCATCTTCATGATAATTGTGTGCATAATTTCCCTTGAAAAAAAGTGCTTTAGTGGTCGAAAAGGTTGAAGATTTACAGTATTCTGCTTGATTCTGAAGGATTCATTCATGTGAAGAATTTTTTGTAAATTTATTTATTTCTTTATTTGATTGGTGTTTTACGCGGTACTCAAGAATATTTCACTTATACGACGGCGGCCAGTATTATGGTGGGAGGAAACCGGGCTCGGAGAAACCCACCTCCATCCGCAGGTATCTGACAGACCCTCCCACGTACGGCTGGAGAGGAAGCCAGCATGACCTGGACTCGATCGTATTGATGAGAAGCCCCATGGGTCATTATGCTGGGCTAGTGCTAACCAACTGAGCCTTGGAGGCCCCAATTTTTTGTAAAGGTTACATTGTCAGGAAAACTTTATTTTTGGCATCAAAAGTATTGATTTGAGGCTTTTATCGGCCTGTAATGTGCATTTTGACAGGCCAGTCTTTAGGTAAAATACACTAGTTTCCTTTGTTTTCTTCAAATTTAGCATTGCTTGTTTCAGATGAATGTTACACTGTATATACAGATGGAACTATGTAGTCACACTCTCCAGGAGTGGCTGGCAAAGCGCAACATGTCCAGGGGAGATAACTCTGATGGTGGTGAGAAAATTGCTTTGATGTTGAAACTTGCATACATGGGACGACATTGTCCTGGCAAAAGTCCTTGAAATGTCCTTGAAAAATGAGTCGGGTCCTTGAAAATTGTTCTTGAAAAAATCCTTGTTATTGTACTGCTTCAATATCTACGGTATGGCTCAATTTGCAGAATCCAAATCTAATTGGAATCCCCTTTTCATCGGTAAAATCCTTGTCTCTAAGAAAGGTGTAGGTCTTCCTCCCTAATCATTTATTTTTGAGAAATTATGAGCTGGATAGGCCTTGAAAAGTTCTGGAATACTCTCAGTATATTAGCCCAAAAAATCCCTGAAAGGTATCACTCCCCCCTGCCCCACCGCCTTCCCCAAATGTCCTTGGAAATTGAGTCAGTTAGACCGAAAAGTCCTTGAAAAGTCCTTGAAATTTAGGAAGGGAAAGGTTTTCAAAAATTTGTATCAGAATTCATGTGACGACTGCTACTATCCAACTATCCTCCAGGTAGTATGCAGTAACCAAGGGATAAACACAGCTGGCTGAATGGTCAACTGCATTGTGAATGTAGGACATGTACTGAAATAGGCTTGCATTGCTCTGAACATTGTACATCATTCTGTTTCAGCGTCTGTGATCGATGTCTTTGAGAACATGAGAATCTTCCAGCAGCTTGTCCGAGGGGTTCAGTACATCCACTCACAGGGTGTCTTACATCGTGATCTCAAGGTATCTGTCCTTTTAAAATATCATATCTTTAATACTAAAGACATTACTCGTTTTACTGTAGTCCTGTGGCTCTTCGGGATGCGTAACCTTTGGCTTTTCCGTAACCAGTATCTGAACTGTTCAATTTCAAATTAAGCTAGTGCTGTCTTGAATCCATGATTGAGGAGATGTTCCACGATACTTGTCAAGAAGCTGTTCTTCCCTTCTTTTGTGCTCAAGCCACGTACAATGACTGCTTCCCCCCCCCCCCCCACCCCCCACCCCCCACCCCCACTTTTTTCAGAAACCTGTTCTCAAACAAGTGAAATAATCTGGTGCATCCAATGAAATAAATAAGCTTTCCGCAAATGGTCTGACACCTATCATGCTACATACGTGTTTTTCAGAGAATAACTGAATGTAATATTAAAGTCTTGACAACATTTTTTTTCACACTAACTCTAATCATTTCTCTGTATGTGTCTGTGTGGTTGAAGCCAAGGAACATATTTCTGAACGGCTCAGACCTTCATGTGAAGATTGGAGACTTTGGGCTGGCAAGAGAAGACGTGACTGGAGACTTTCCAGAGACTGTCCTGTCCCCCTCCCCTGATCTTAAAGGTGAAATATGGCATCATTAGTTACCAGTTGAGAAGCTGACTTGACTGAATACTGCATTTCACCTGAAGTTAAGCATTTTTCAAAGTGATGCATTTCGCCCAATTCTGAATGATTTGTCCACCCTATAGGGCCAATTAAGGGTTTTAGTGAAGTTTTTTTGACTAATTTATCAGAGAAACTGAACTGTTGTCATCAAAAGTATTATTGTAAGGCCTTTTTGTGTTTCTGCAGGTTCATTTTTCATAGTTTACCATACTCCAGGCTAAAAATTGGAATGCCTTTTCTTCAGAAGGGCTTCAGTACCAAAAATATTGCAGTTGCAGCCTTTAAGAAGTCTCCAGTTGGAAGATAATTTTACTAGTTACATATGCATTCATGTATTGGTATCTGACCACATGTATTGCATACGTGTATTGGTATCTGTATAAACGTGAAAAGTTTATACCCTAATAGGCTAAACCAAAAAGTTGGTACAGAGTATAAATTAAGTTGTTCCATGTATGTGTCAGTACAAATGGTGTCTATAAGACTTGTATGTTTTGATTATTTGTCTGTGACACTGATTATGTTGTACAAATAACGCTGACGATAAAGGGTGTAAATGGTGTTTATTAGACTCATACATTTTGATTATTTGTCCGTGACACTTATTATGTTTTTCTCATTTCAGATCACAAATTCTGGGAGGACAACACACATGGGGTGGGGACTTCAACCTACGCTGCTCCAGAACAGCTGATTGGCACAGTTTACGACAACAAGGTAACAGCATCAAAAGCACTGTATCCTTTTATGACGGTGCGACTGATTGTGGATGGCTTTTTTGGCCTCCACTAACATGGGAGCAGAAAAGCTTTGTGTAAATGAACTTAAAAAGCACAGTACAATAGGGGAGTCTTCAAAATGTTTTGTTGTCAAAAAAAAAAAAAGTTATAGTATGCCATGAGACTAGTCAAAAAAGTCAAGCAACATTTGTTGAAATTACTTCACGGGCCAGGTGTTTACTTTTCGGAGGTAGAAATGACTCTTCCCTTCTGGAACTTCAATTCATGCACATTCGGCTCTTCACTTTACCCTACTGTTTACTCTGCCTACTCCTTACAGTGTTTTGTGATGCTTTTTTCAGATTCCCAGTTTAATAGAGTAATTGTAATCAAAATAGTTGCCTAACATTTCTGACAGAAACACCACACTATCATATGGTACAGTGTACAGGAGGACTTTTCTTACCTTCAACAATAAAAGAGTTCAAGCTCCTAACTCCTCTATTCGCAGTTATGGCTGTGACAGCCTCCAAAATGTTGACAGCTGAAATATACACAAAAGTGACCCAATCCTTCATCCGCTGCTTCTTTGTGTTACCCTCTCACACACCAGAGGCATTCAGAGCCTCTTTCCTGCATGCCTGTTAATCATCTCACTCTGTTTAGCATAGGATTTCGTGTCTTCTTGCTCTCAGGCCTAATGTTAAAAGATAGGATATGATTTAAAGAGCTCTCACAAGACTTACATTATTTCCTTGGGTGCTGTAAAACAAAGATTAGAAGTGAAAAGTAAAGAAAAATAAAAAGAAATAAAGTAAAGAGAGTTAATAAGGATGCATTTTTCTGTAATAATTAGTGTTGGAGTTCTGAGTGAAAGCTTCTGGATATACATTACTTATCCTTGCAGTGTGATATCTACAGCCTGGGTGTCATTTTGTATGAGATGTTTGAGACGTTTGGTACAGAGATGGAGCGACATGAAAAGCTGAAGGTTCTGAGGGAAGGAAATTTACCTGAGGAGTTTGTTAGAAAATGGCCAGAACAGGTGAGCCGATTCATTGAGACATGAAGATTACATGGCCAGAACAGGTTACACTGATCAGTCTGGCATGAAAGTTACATGTGCATGGCCAGAATGGGAGAGGATGCAGATTCTGACATGAACATAAAATGGGCAGAGCAGGTCAGACTGATCATTCTGTCAAGAGCATTACATGGCCAGAACAGGCCAGTCCAATCATTTTGTGATCAGGATTACATGTGCATGGCCAGAACAGGCCAGTCCAATCATTTTGTGATCAGCATTACATGTGCATGGCCAGAACAGGGGAGGCTGTAGATTCTGACATGAACATAAAATGGGCAGAGCAGGTCAGACTGATCGTTCTGTCAAGAGCATTACATGGCCAGAACAGGCCAGTCCAATCATTTTGTGATCAGGATTACATGTGCATGGCCAGAACAGGGGAGGCTGCACATTCTGTCATGAGGATTATATGACTAGAGTTGTAGAGCTTAAAAATCCTTTGAAATTGTATTTCAAATTTTGACTATGTCAGATTGAAATGGCTTAATGGAATTGGGCCCATGGTCACTATACATGGACGTTGAATGCATTTGTCCAGTTGAAGGCTGATGCATTTACCTCACAGAATATGACATACACAGTATGGCATGTGATTTTCAGACAGTGCAGGGGATTAGGGTCCATTTACTCATACTGCCAAGATCCAAATTTTTATTGGCAATATGGTAATGATGATGGATGTGTTTTTTTCTCATCAATAGGCCAAGACGATTGTCTCCCTGACAAATTCAGATCCGATGTTAAGGCCCTCGGCCAAAGAACTCCTGGAAAGCGAGCTTTTCCTCTCCAAGTCACAGGTGAGAACTTGGTTTGATTTATGTATTTATTTATTTATTTGATTCTTGTTTAGTGCCATACTGAAGAAATTTTTACTAATACGATGGTTGTCAGTTTTATGGGTGAAGGAAAATGGAGTACCCAAGGGAAAAAAACACTGACCTTGGGCAAGTTCCTGATGAACTTTGCCACGTGTGACATACAGATCTGTACCCCATAATGGTGAAAAGCAAGTGGTCATCCACAAATTTTAGAATGCGCAATGGACCAGACAATCATTGCTGTCTGCTTTATTGTCACAAGCAGTGAGAGAGAGCCTCACTGTGATTAATTTCAGTCTGTTTCGTTTTTGAACACAGTGGATATGCAATTTTTGTTCTGTTGTGTGCTTTTTGGCATATATATACTCTGGCGGCTCAAACTGGCATGAGACCGGGCTCATCTAATGCTTTTGTAATACTTTCAGAATGCTTGTGCACGTAATATCTTTTAAAGTTCATCATACTGATAAGGTATAAACAGTATTGGAATGGCTAAGGCTCTGTCGTGAAAAACTTCCTCTGAATTCCATTTTTGTGCTTCCTAAGCTACAGCTAAACTGCGCTACACAAAATTCCAAGTACTAGCTATGAATCTAGTTCATTGGTTTTCTGTTTTCAGGTTATTAAAGATCTGAGAAAGGTTGTCAAAGACCAAAACACAGAAATAGAGAGATTAAAAAGTCTGCTGAAGGAAAAAGATGAGGAGATTGCTCTCTTGAAAAACCAGACAAGTTGATGTTTCGTGTACATATACATGTATATATTATTACATTCTTAAATTATGTCTTTTTGGGTGTTTTTTTTTCTATGTTTTCCCTCAGAAGATGTAGTTATTGTAGTAATTTATTTATAATTTTCTTGTGTTATTTGCAGTACAGTTTCATCATTGCATAATAGGCTGTCTGTAACTGCAGCCAAATTTTTTTGATTGATTTTTTGTTGTTTGGTTTTTCTATTTACCTCAGTGCTGTGTCAAACTGGAAGTGTTTGAAAATACAGATGTCAGTCTTACTATTGGCTGAAAAAAATATTTCTACCATTATTGTATATTAGCATTCAACTTCAAGTTAAATCTAAAGTACAAGTGCTAATTTAGGCACTCCCTCAAAATGCCATGGTTGTTGGTTTGATCATTCCAAAATATTTGCCTCCTTGTGGAGGGCTATCCCTGTATTTGTATTAATTGAAAAAATAGAACGCAGACGGGCATTACAGTGCCAAACCAAAAAGGCCTACAAACTAAAATTGTTGCACTATGCGCATGATTTGTTTCACTGATTGATTCTACCAACTTGATTAATGTTGACAGTTTTTTTATTTACCCATCAAGTTCAGTATGCAAAAGATTATCGGAAGCAGTTTCAAAATAGAGAGGATTAAATGATTCTGTATGATTTTGAATGATTGGCAAAAAATTGCCTATGAATTTATTTGCCGAAATTGCCTAAGACCTAACTGAGCAAAATTTGTGTAGGGTTTATTGGCCAAAATTGGCCAGCAGTAATTTATTGGCCAATTTTGGCTAATGGTTTTAGTGGCCTTTGCCATATATGTTCTTTTACCTCCAAAAACCTCCTTCAATACCTCAAACCTATCTGTCTTCCCATCATTTGCAAAGCTATCTGCTCATACATGTATATACTTCAGCTTGTCAGGTTCTGTCAAAATCAGAGGGATTTCATGTCTGTGTTTTAACCTTATTCATTAAATCCATGTAGTGGAAAATGGTAAACTTGTGTCATGCTGGAAAGTTTTGAATTCCCCATATATCCATGAGCTCTTCTTCAAACTGTCACCAGCTTGTGAGACAATAAAAAGTATTGCTGGTTTTGTGTAGTGAGGATGCTTTATTGACCATTACCAGTTGAGTGTATTGTCTGAGCTCACTAATCATGAAACAGTCATTGAAAATTTAGGTTGACAAACCCGATTTTATTGGATAAACACCTTTTGAATTTGTCCAGCCATTTGTATGTATGTATGCTGGTGCACATATATATTTTTCATTGTTAATCTACTAATGATTTGGTTCAAGAAACAGAAGGGAAAAAGTGTATATTTTCAGAAATACACCAGTAGGATATGCATTAAGAACTTCTTATTAACTTTATGTTAAATTTATTAATCATTCAGCAATAAATTTTTGTTAAAACGCTTAGAGTTAGAATCTTAATGGTTGACTGCTAACGCATAAAAAGTTGAACACGTGATAATAAAGGATATATTTTTTTTTTTAGTAAAAATGTACATTAAGTAAAAAAATGTGTGCCTCACATGAAAGGCAAGACTGAGGTCAGAAATATTTCAGTGTTATTTTTCATTTTTGTTTTTCTTTATGAAGACGCAAAAGTATTTTTCCATGGCCATTTTAAGACCATATGTTATATTCCATAGGTTTTTCACATTATTTTCAATATCTGAGCATCCATTGAAATTAGACCATGTCCATCAGAGATGATTTCACAGAAATTAACCATGGATATGTTGAAAAATATTGTATAGAAAAGTAAGAGAAAGTTTATCTGATTTCAGTGCTGAGCAAAAATTCCAAAAAGTTTTGAGGGCCTTGAGGGTTTTGTTTTTTTTTCCTTTTTCTCAGTATGTATATGTTCACTTCAACAGTTCGTGTAACAAGCTACACTGTGCAGTATAAAGGCGTGTTCTGAATATGAAAATCAAGGCAGCTATTTGTGTGTTGTTTGGATCTTACATGCATCATCAGTGGCAGTACATGCCTGTATAATATAGCTTGTTTGCTAACATATGAATATGACAAGTCTTGCATCAAGAGTGAATTGTTAAAAATTCATATATAGTAGCAGTAGGTAGTAGCATATATGTGATATCAAGATGGATTAAAATGTTTTTTTGTATTGTAGATGCTTCTAACTATATGTCTCTCATTTGGCATGTATAACATTTATTGTAATATGGGCATTTGGTACATGCCTTTTCATTTACTAGTACATTGTTTGATTTCAGTATTTAATTTTTTGTTTTTGTTGATTATGTAGTGTAATATTTTAAATTGTTATTTTTTTAGAAGAGAGTACCGGTAAAAAAAGACATCTTTCAGATTTTGTTTCATGTATCAGAAAGAATTTATTCACTACAACGTTTTTGGTTGGATAACATTTGATTTACAACATTGGTGATTGAACTTTTAAGATATGTAATGCTTTTATTCCTATAATTTCTTCTTTTCTTTCTGCATTTTCACATATTTGTGTAATAATTATAAAAGGTTATGGGTAAAATTTTTCATGACAGCTAGTGGATAGTCTGACACATATATGCAGTTGAAACACTACTTGTCTGAATATAAAGTTTGTCAAAACTGTATAATGGTATGTGATATGTTTATCACTCATTTTCTTATTTTCCCTTTATAGTTGAGATTAAGCAACTCTCAGTGTCTGCTGTTCAGTCTCTCCATTGGTTGGTCAAAATTTTGATACCTTAAATATGGACCTCATATCTTATGACATATCGGCCATTCACTTATAAAGACAGGCCTTGGTGCAACATGACATGAAATCCTATAAGAAGGATGACTATTGGGTGTTTGCACTTAATTGTTCCATCGTAATCTGCATAAATATGACACATCAGGTTGTTTTTCTCTGTGCCACTATCTACAAATTGTCAGATCAGTTTTATTCTAGACATGTACACTTTCATAGAATTTTGTAAAATCATTTTTCAGCTTTGGAAATATTGTGAATGTGGCTCCTGACAAGTTTGTGAAGCCCTGTAGGAATATCCGTAAAATGTACTGAACTTTGATTGTCTTTGATTACTGAACTTTTGATTTGAATTTGTACCAAAGTAATACGATCATACCTTCAAGTACTTTGCATCCTCTTTTCTGGCAACATTAGGATACATGTACATGTAATTGGATCAGGCATCGAGAAGAATACTTAGTCAAGTCAGTGATGGAAATTGAAAGTCATTAATATGTATTGTAATTAGCCAGACTTCCTTACACCACCAGGAACTGATTTTACAAAGCCGTATATGACTTTCGTCAAATAGTAAAACCTCTTCATGATCTTCAGTTTTAAGTACTGGAAGTTCAAATTTCGACACTTTTATCATAAGATAACATTGATAAGGTGGACAGTATATTAATTTATAAAGCTGAAAAATAAGCTTTAAGATTGTGTTTTAAATTTTGACTTAAATCAGAAATGCCTTTGTGGAATTCACCCTGGTTCTTTCTGAATGTTATACCACTAAGGATAATCTTCTAGCTTTCAAAAAGTGTACATAATTATCTATCTTAATTCACAATTTAGATTTGGATGGGGTAAACTGGTCAGATATTGATAGAGATAGAGGTTATGGCAGAATTTACAACGCCTATGAATGAACATCTTACTGACAAATGTTACCAATCCTTTATGAAACAGTGGCAAGGTACAATCCAGTGTGTGATGTTAGAGAGATATTGCTCTTTGATATGAATGACCATATCCAAAAGAATTAATGAAAATCAATCCAGTCAATCCAGTCAGGGCTAGGATTTCTGGATAACGTATCAACCAGCTATAACTGAAGTGCTATATGGATTCTTACCATTCATATCCAGATGTTGTGTGAGCATGTGCGTTTGTGGTTATTTATTACTCAGCTGTACATGAAAGTTTTTTCCCGCTCATATTATGCTAGGTGTTTTGAAACAAGATTCTGTGTAAAATCTTACGTGTAATACCAGCTTTAAAATTAAGCCAATCTTCAATTTTGTACTTAGCCCCAAAATGCCAGTGTAAATGCAACAGTATATTACATATGATTTAAATCTGCTGCTGTTATAATTAACATTGGGACAAATGCATTGGCGGCACGGTTTGCAAAGATTGCATAGGGTGTACTGAAAATCTCAAGTTGTTACACTTGGTGAACAACAGAAGGCATGAATGTGCTGGGGAGATTAATAGTGTAGAATGCCTATGTTCCTGCACAGTTGCTGCTAGATTTGGCTTTTTGCCAGCAATAAAATTTGCCTGCTAGATATTTCATTGAATACAGTATTTATTCTTCAAGCTCAATTTTCATCAAGCTCTGCGACCAGTATTTTGAAACTATAAGATAACTATGAGATAACAATGGGGTATAGATAATAATAGTATAAATAATGGGGTGCAGAGGATTTTTAGCGTCATTTTTGTAATAATTGTACGCATAAATTTCTGTGAAAAAAAAAGTGCCTTAGAGGTTAAAAAGGTTGTAGAATTATTGTATACATACAAGTAAAAAGTGAAAGCAGTTAAGTTTCTTCCAAGAATAATTTATTGTGATTCTTATTGACTCGAAGTAGACCTAATAGATTGATGTCACAACTCCGAGAAATGGGCATAATGACCCATTTTCATTCGTCATCCGATATGGCTCATTATGGTTGAATAAAACAGAAATGTGGAGACATATTTGGTCGAACAGAATAAAGGCATTTCTGATGGATCTAATAGTGTGTTAAACACTGAGCACAGTGTCTTGGTACAGGTCTAATGGTGACCTGGCATTGATATTTCCAAACTCTGAACCTATGTTTAATGTGCAAAAATATTTAAAAATTTCTGATTCTTTCTGTGACCTCTTAAGTTTATCCAATATATCGTAAACTTTGAAAAAAGGGCTGTCGAGTTTTCCATGGGGTTCATGAAGAGTAACAAACAATCTTTGTATGTGGACACAAGTACACTGTATTAAATCTCGGGCATATGATAGAAAAAAAAAGTGTTATGTTTCAGGGTATAAAAAAAGAAGTAATTAGTCTTGTTAATGTTTTAGTGTGTCAATTGATGCTGCAAAACTTATGTCAAGGAACTTTGTCTCCGGTGTGTGCCATGATTCTAACAGGTATATAATTGTCAATATATTTTACATGTGCTGATGAAGTTTTGGGCATTTTACAGCTTAAATCTTGATGACTGAATTTTTGTTTTTCTACAAAAATGAGTGACAATAAGGATTTTGCATGGTAATTATGGTTATAATGTTCCGGCTGAAGATTTTGCAATCAAGCCAACCAATCAGATTGATTGTCAGTGACATGACTGAGGAGGTTTGTCATATACTGCTACTGACTGTCAGTTATTTGTTGTTTTTCTTTTTCTATGAAAATGTTTATTTTGTAATTGACTGAAAATCTTCTTGGAAGGTTGGTCTGTGTAAAAATAAAAATATTGTTTTCATCATTTTTGTGTTTGTGTGATAAATATTATGTTTAAGTTAACACTTCACCCTTAAGGTTTTATTAGTATTTTTTATGTTTATTTAATTTGCCAAAATATTACTCCCCAAAAAGTGCATTTTTATATTCATCAAATATTATTTTTGGTGTAGAAAACACCCGTTGTTCTGGTAAAGATCAGTGGGACCCTCTGATTCGGGTATGTACAGCTTCATGGGTTTTCTTTGTGCATTAACTACAGTTTCCCCCCATTCTGTAAGACGGGTCGAAAGTTGGAGGTGACATGACCACCCTTTCATGTCTAAAACAAACTGGCTGCCCAGTGTTAAAGCATTGATTTTTTTTTTTTTTTTTTTGATTGGTGTTTTACGCCGTACTCAAGAATATTTCACTTATACGACGGCGGCCAGCATTATGGTGGGGTGGAAACCGGGCACAGCCCGGGAAAACCCACGACCATCCGCAGGTTGCTGGCAGACCTTCCCACTTACGGCCGGAGAGGAAGCCAGCATGAGCTGGACTTGAACTCACAGCGACCGCATTGGTGAGAGGCTCCTGGGTCATTACGCTGCGCTAGCGCGCTAACCGACTGAGCCACGGAGGCCCCTTAAAGCTTTGAGGAAAAGTTCACTTTTTGCCACGTCACTAGCGACCAGAAATTGATGTATGAAGGAACATGGAATAAATGAAGGAGGGATCATGACGTAACAGAGATCATGGTGATGTAGAGGGATCATGTTGTAGAGGGATCATGATGTAGGAGGGATCATGGTGATGTAGGGGGGGAACATGGAGGACATGTGGGAGGGGTAATGACAGAAGGTAACATGATGTTGGAGAGATCATGGTGATGTAGGGGGGAACATGGTGATGTAGGGGGGAACATGGAACACATGTAGGAGGGGTAATGACAAGGTAACATGATGTTGGAGGGATCATGGTGATGTAGGGGGGAACATGGAGCACGTGTAGGAGGAGTAATGACAGAAGGTAACATGATGTTGGAGAGATCCATGGTGATGTAGGGGGGGAACATGGAGCACATGTAGGAGGGGTAATGACAAGGTAACACAATGTTGGATGGATCATGGTGATGTAGGGGGGAACATGGAGCACGTGTAGGAGGGGTAATGACAAGGTAACATGATGTTGAAGGGATCATGGAGATGTAGGGGGGGAACATGGAGCACGTGTGGGAGGGGTAATGACAGAAGGTAACATGATGTTGGAGGGATCATGGAGATGTAGGGGGGAACATGGAGCACGTGTAGGAGGGGTAATGACATAAAAGATAACATGATGTAGGAAGGATCGTGGTGATGTAGGAGGGAAACAAGGAGCACATGTAAGGTGTGGCAATATGGTGTTGGATGGATGATGGTGTAGGGGGGATCATGGAGCACATGTAGGAGGGATCATGACATAGAAGGTAACATGATGTTGGAGAGATCATGGTGATGTAGGGGGGGGGGGGGATATGGAACACATGTAGGAGGGGTAATGACAGAAGGTAACATGATGTTGGAGGGATCATGGAGATGTAGGGGGGAACATGGAGCACGTGTAGGAGGGGTAATGACAGAAGGTAACATGATGTTGGAGGGATCATGGTGATGTAGGGGGGAACATGGAACACATGTAGGAGGGGTAATGACAGAAGGTAACATGATGTTGGAGAGATCATGGTGATGTAGGGGGGGGACATGGAACACATGTAGGAGGGGTAATGACAGAAGGTAACATGATGTTGGAGAGATCATGGTGATGTAGGGGGGGAAAACATGGAGCACATGTAGGAGGGGTAATGACAGAAGGTAACATGATGTTGGAGGGATCATGGTGATGTAGGGGGGAACATGGAACACGTGTAGGAGGGGTAATGACAGAAGGTAACATGATGTTGGAGGGATCATGGTGATGTAGGGGGAACATGGAACACGTGTAGGAGGGGTAATGACAGAAGGTAACATGATGTAGGAAGGATCGTGGTGATGTAGGAGGGAAACAAGGAGCACATGTAAGGTGTGGCAATATGGTGTTGGATGGACGATGGAGATGTAGGGGGGAACATGACATGAAGGTAACATGATGTTGGAGAGATCATGGTGATGTAGGGGGGAACATGGTGATGTAGCGGGGAACATGGAACACATGTAGGAGGGGTAATGACAAGGTAACATGATGTTGGAGGGATCATGGTGATGTAGGGGGGAACATGGAGCTCGTGTAGGAGGGGTAATGACAAGGTAACATGATGTTGAAGGGATCATGGAGATGTAGGGGGGAACATGGAGCACGTGTAGGAGGGGTAATGACAGAAGGTAACATGATGTTGGAGGGATCATGGAGATGTAGGGGGGAACATGGAGCACGTGTAGGAGGGGTAATGACATAAAAGATAACATGATGTAGGAAGGATCGTGGTGATGTAGGAGGGAAACAAGGAGCACATGTAAGGTGTGGCAATATGGTGTTGGATGGATGATGGTGTAGGGGGGATCATGGAGCACATGTAGGAAGGATCATGACATAGAAGGTAACATGATGTTGGAGGGATCATGGTGATGTAGGGGGGGGACATGGAGCACGTGTAGGAGGGGTAATGACAGAAGGTAACATGATGTTTGAGGGATCATGGAGATGTAGGGGGGAAACTTGGAGCACGTGTAGGAGGGGTAATGGACAAGGTAACATGATGTTGGAGGGATCATGGAGATGTAGGGGGGAACATGGAGCTCGTTGTAGGAGGGGTAATGACAGAAGGGTAACATGATGTTGGAGGGATCACGGAGATGTAGGGGGGAACATGGAGCACGTGTAGGAGGGGTAATGACAAGGTAACATGATGTTGGAGAGATCATGGTGATGTAGGGGGGAACATGGAGCATGTGTAGGAGGGGGTAATGACAGAAGGTAACATGATGTTGAAGGGATCATGGTGATGTAGGGGGGGACATGGAGCACATGTAGGAGGGTAATGACAGAAGGTAACATGATGTTGGAGAGATCATGGTGATGTGGGGGGGGGGGAACATGAAGCATGGCGCAAGGAACATGGAGCATGTGTAGGAGGGGTAATGACAAGTAACATGATGTTGGAGGGATCATGGAGATGTAGGGGGGAACTTGGAGCACGTGTAGGAGGGGTAATGACAAGGTAACATGATGTTGGAGGAGATCATGGTGATGTAGGGGGGGGGGGGACATGGAGCACATGTAGGAGGGGTAATGACAGAAGGTAACATGATGTTGGAGGGATCATGGTGATGTAGGGGGGAACATGGAGCACGTGTAGGAGGGGTAATGACAGAAGGTAACATGATGTTGGAGGGATCATGGAGATGTAGGGGGGAACATGGAGCACATGTAGGAGGGGTAATGACAGAAGGTAACATGATGTTTGAGGGATCATGGTGATTGTAGGGGGGAACATGGAGCACGTGTAGGAGGGGTAATGACAGAAGGTAACATGATGTTGGAGGGATCATGGTGATGTAGCGGGGAACATGGAGCACATGTAGGAGGGGTAATGACATAAAAGATAACATGATGTAGGAAGGATCGTGGTGATGTAGGAGGGAACATGGTGATGTAGGGGGGGAACATGGAGCACGTGTAGGAGGGGTAATGACAGAAGGTAACATGATGTTGGAGGGATTATGGTGATGTAGGGGGGAACATGGAGCACGTGTAGGAGGGGTAATGACAGAAGGTAACATGATGTTGGAGAGATCATGGTGATGTAGGGGGGAACATGGAGCATGTGTAGGAGGGGTAATGACAAGGTAACATGATGTTGGAGGGATCATGGTGATGTAGGGAGGAACATGGAGCACGTGTAGGAGGGGTAATGACAAGGTAACATGATGTTGGAGGGATCATGGAGATGTAGGGGGGGGGGAACATGGAGCACATGTAGGAGGGGTAATGACAGAAGGTAACATGATGTTGGAGAGATCATGGTGATGTGGGGGGGGGGAACATGGAGCACGTGTAGGAGGGGTAATGACAAGGTAACATGATGTTGGAGGGATCATGGAGATGTAGGGGGGAACATGGAGCACATGTAGGAGGGGTAATGACAGAAGGTAACATGATGTTGGAGGGATCATGGTGATGTAGGGGGGAACATGGAGCACGTGTAGGAGGGGTAATGACAGAAGGTAACATGATGTTGGAGGGATCATGGAGATGTAGGGGGGAACATGGAGCACGTGTAGGAGGGGTAATGACAGAAGGTAACATGATGTTGGAGGGATCATGGAGATGTAGGGGGGAACATGGAGCACGTGTAGGAGGGGTAATGACAGAAGGTAACATGATGTTGGAGGGATCATGGTGATGTAGGGGGGAACATGGAGCACGTGTAGGAGGGGTAATGACAGAAGGTAACATGATGTTGGAGGGATCATGGTGATGTAGCGGGGAACATGGAGCACATGTAGGAGGGGTAATGACATAAAAGATAACATGATGTAGGAAGGATCGTGGTGATGTAGGAGGGAACATGGTGATGTAGGGGGGGAACATGGAGCACGTGTAGGAGGGGTAATGACAGAAGGTAACATGATGTTGGAGGGATCATGGAGATGTAGGGGGGAACTTGGAGCACGTGTAGGAGGGGTAATGACAAGGTAACATGATGTTGGAGGGATCATGGTGATGTAGGGGGGGGAACATGGAGCACGTGTAGGAGGGGTAATGACAGAAGGTAACATGACGTTGGAGAGATCATGGTGATGTAGGGGGGACATGGAACTCATGTAGGAGGGGTAATGACAGAAGGTAACATGATGTTGGAGAGATCATGGTGATGTAGGGGGAACATGGAGCACGTGTAGGAGGGGTAATGACAGAAGGTAACATGATGTTGGAGGGATCACGGAGATGTAGGGGGGAACATGGAGATGTAGGGGGGAACTTGGAGCACGTGTAGGAGGGGTAATGACAAGGTAACATGATGTTGGAGGGATCATGGAGATGTAGGGGGGAACATGGAGCTCGTGTAGGAGGGGTAATGACAGAAGGTAACATGACGTTGGAGAGATCATGGTGATGTAGGGGGGACATGGAACACATGTAGGAGGGGTAATGACAGAAGGTAACATGATGTTGGAGAGATCATGGTGATGTAGGGGGAACATGGAGCACGTGTAGGAGGGGTAATGACAGAAGGTAACATGATGTTGGAGGGATCACGGAGATGTAGGGGGGAACATGGAGCACGTGTAGGAGGGGTAATGACAAGGTAACATGATGTTGGAGAGATCATGGTGATGTAGGGGGGAACATGGAGCATGTGTAGGAGGGGTAATGACAGAAGGTAACATGATGTTGGAGAGATCATGGTGATGTGGGGGGGGGGAACATGGAGCACGTGTAGGAGGGGTAATGACAAGGTAACATGATGTTGGAGGGATCATGGAGATGTAGGGGGGAACATGGAGCACATGTAGGAGGGGTAATGACAGAAGGTAACATGATGTTGGAGGGATCATGGTGATGTAGGGGGGAACATGGAGCACGTGTGGGAGGGGTAATGACAGAAGGTAACATGATGTTGGAGAGATCATGGTGATGTAGGGGGGAACATGGAGCACGTGTAGGAGGAGTAATGACAGAAGGTAACATGATGTTGGAGAGATCATGGTGATGTAGGGGGGAACATGGAGCATGTGTAGGAGGGGTAATGACAAGGTAACATGATGTTGGAGGGATCATGGTGATGTAGGGAGGAACATGGAGCACGTGTAGGAGGGGTAATGACAAGGTAACATGATGTTGGAGGGATCATGGAGATGTAGGGGGGGGGGGAACATGGAGCACATGTAGGAGGGGTAATGACAGAAGGTAACATGATGTTGGAGAGATCATGGTGATGTGGGGGGGGGGAACATGGAGCACGTGTAGGAGGGGTAATGACAAGGTAACATGATGTTGGAGGGATCATGGTGATGTAGGGGGGAACATGGAGCACATGTAGGAGGGGTAATGACAGAAGGTAACATGATGTTGGAGAGATCATGGTGATGTAGGGGGGAACATGGAGCACGTGTAGGAGGGGTAATGACAGAAGGTAACATGATGTAGGAGAGATCATGGTGATGTAGGGGGGGACATGGAGCACGTGTAGGAGGGGTAATGACAGAAGGTAACATGATGTTGGAGAGATCATGGTGATGTAGGGGGGAACATGGAGCACATGTAGGAGGGGTAATGACAGAAGGTAACATGATGTTGGAGGGATCATGGAGATGTAGGGGGGAACATGGAGCACATGTAGGAGGGGTAATGACAGAAGGTAACATGATGTTGGAGAGATCATGGTGATGTAGGGAGGAACATGGAGCACGTGTAGGAGGGGTAATGACAGAAGGTAACATGATGTTGGAGAGATCATGGTGATGTAGGGGGGAACATGGAGCAAATGTTAGAGTGAGTCAGTGAGTGCCTTGGGCTTAACATCGTACTTAACAATTTTTCAGTCATATAACAAAGAAGGAATCCTTAAAGTGCATGTAATGTGCCTCCTTGTTGCAGGATGGATTTCCACCACTCTTTTATCTAGTGCTGCTTCACTAAGATGTCTTACTGAAGGCAAGGAAGACACCCCGCTTGAACCGTTATACTGATACATGTCAACCAGTCATTGCACTATCCCCTTCATGCTGAACGCCAAGCGAGGAAGTTACAACTTCCTCTTTTAGGTCAACTGGATTTGCCGCTCCCAAAGTGGATGCTCTACCAACTGTGCTACCGGGGCTGGTCATGTGCATGTTAGAAGGAACATGAATGCAAGAGGGATCATGGTGTAGGTGGGAACATGCAGCACATGCAAGGCATGGGAACATGATATTGGATGGATGACGGTGAAGGAGTGATCATGGTGTAGGTGGGAACATGATGTTGGATGGATGATGGTGAAGGAGTGATCATGGTGTAGGTGGGAACATGATGTTGGATGGATGATGGTGAAGGAGTGATCATGGTGTAGGTGGGAACATGATGTTGGATGGATGATGGTGAAGGAGTGATCATGGTGTAGGTGGGAACATGAAGCACATGTAAGGCGTGGGAACATGATGTTGGATGGATGATGGTGAAGGAGTGATCATGATGTAGGTGGGAACATGATGTTGGATGGATGATGGTGAAGGAGTGATCATGGTGTAGGTGGGAACATGAAGCACATGTAAGGCGTGGGAACATGATATTGGATGGATGATGGTGAAGGAGTGATCATGGTGTAGGTGGGAACATGATGTTAGATGGATGATGGTGAAGGAGTGATCATGGTGTAGGTGGGAACATGATGTTGGATGGATGATGGTGAAGGAGTGATCATGGTGTAGGTGGGAACATGAAGCACATGTAAGGTGTGGGAACATGATGTTAGATGGATGATGGTGAAGGAGTGATCATGGTGTAGGTGGGGACATGAAGCGCATGTAAGGCGTGGGAACATGATGTTAGATGGATGATGGTGAAGGAGTGATCATGGTGTAGGTGGGAACATGAAGCACATGTAAGGCGTGGGGGCAGGATGTAGGAGGGAACATGGTGCAGGTGGGATCATGGTGTAGGTGGGAACATGATGGAGGTGGAGACATGATGTAGGAGGTAATATGGAGCACAAGGGATCGTGGTGTAGGAGGGAACATGGTGTAGGAGGGAACATGATGTAGGAGGGAACATCGTGTTGCAGGGGATCATAGAGTTTGAGGGATCATGTTGGAGGGAACATGCTGTGGGAGGGAACATGGTGTTGGTGGGAACATGGTGTAGTGGGGATCAATCATGGTGATGTAGAAGGGGACACGACGGAGGAAGAATCTTGATGTAGGAGGGAAAATGATGTACATGTAGGAGGTGGAAATACGACCTATTATAAAATATTAATATAGAAATATATCAGTAACAGGGTTTTTGGATGGTGCCATCAAGGGGTATGTCTATAATGGGCTTGTCACAACATATACGTAGCTGCACTCATTTTTACCGCATGCACTTAACCATAACCAGAGCCATAACCAGGCGAACCCAGTCACATTCCATGGACACCAGACTAATTCTATAAGCTTATCACTTTACGCTTGCTTCTGAATTGTTGGGAGTGCCTTGATCTGATCAAGTTTTGAACTCTGACCTCTGCCCACAAGGCAGGCACTCCAACAATTACTGCAGTGCTGTCAATTGATGTGCAGACTTAACTTTATGCATTCTGAATAAAACAAAAGAGTTTTTTTTTTTTTTTTATAAATAATCAGCTGTTTATTGCCCTACAGGTACCTAAACAGTACATTGTATTTCATATATATACATGAATGTGTGTATTAAAGATATATATAGAATATTACAAGGTGGTTTTGCAAAACTTGAGAAATAGTAAATTTCTGCAGACATGATTTTGTGTCCTAACAGTAAAGAAAAACTTTCTGAATGTGTCCATAAAATTCAATACAGAGATTCAGTTGTGTAAACATTAAAGATCAACTGTCTTTATTACAAGAGAGGTCTTGAAAAAAGAAATAATAATAATAAAGGATGAAAAAATAAATGGCATACTTTCTTCACAAGGACATTCATATACACAGACATGTATAAAGTATATGATGACTGGGTATCATATTTCATTCCTGTAGGTCTTTAATATCGATATACTGGTAAACTAGACTGAAATGAAAAAGAAAATGACAAGTGAAATGAAAAAGAAAATGACAACAAAAATGAAAATGTTAAAAAGAAAAAAAAGAAAAACAATACCAACAAAATGAAATAATGAATGTTACTAGGCCTGATGAACTTATTCACAAGTAAACAGTGATCTCAATGTATAAACTTACATTCCATATTAATGCGTAGTGAAATGATAAAATACAAAATATACACAAAAATTTAAATATATGGTAAAATTCAGAGAAACACAACATTTAATCTTCTCCGTGTGAAACTGTCGTATCCTGTGGACTATGAGATGACCATATTACATGTATTTTGTGTTCATATAAGAAATACACACACCTGTAGGACAGATTACGAGCACTCTGATGTACACGTGCATGCCTTCTTCATGCCAGTTATATCATACTGGAATCCTTAATTTTGCCAAACAGATACCAAATCCATGGCAGGAAGAAATGTGCACATGCTAATGTAAACAGGTGTGAACATGGGCCTTTCTACAATCAGTTTGGTAAAAGCTATCACATGTCAATTGCTTTAATGTGCACATTGTACCTTTATAATCAGATGACATACTTATCAAGTGTCGATTGTCAGGTGTGCACATTGTACACGTACCTTTCTATAATCAGATCACATACTTATCAAGGGTCAATTGCCAGGTGTGCACATTGTACATGTACCTTTCTATAATCAGATCACACACTTATCAAATGTCAATTGCCAGATGTGCACAAGTATATTTTTATAATCAGATCACCTATCGCAAGTCAACTACATGTACCTGATGAGCACATTGTACCTTTCTATCCTCACAACACACATGTTCATCCCTTTCAAATTTCGTGATGTTCACATCTACTTTGTCTTTATCAGAACAAGTGATATCACCAGTCAAATGCTCCATGTGCCTTTCTTTCAACAGAACTGCAATCTCCATAATCAACTGTCTGTGTACCCTTCTATCATCAGAACATACATGTATTCATCGACAGAACATACATGTATTCATCGACAGTCAACTGCATGATGTGCACATTGTACCTTTTTACATGTTCTATCACCAGAACAACTTTTATCACTATGTGCACATGTACATTTATATGTTAATTGCTAGCTCTTTGAGCTTCTCATTTCATCATCATTAACCATAAAAACATGTATATCAGATAAAATTACAAACATCAACGAAACCTCTTTTCACCCTTCCAATATCAGATCTACTCAATTTTCAATACATAAATTTACTATCGTATGTACCTATGGTATATTTATACAAACCGGTCTGTCAAACTATAAAAAACTTTTCAGTTTGTCATTCTCTTACACTAATAAAACCTTCTGATTTTCCACTCATCAAAAAAGTGCTATCACAGCCAAATTCAATCAATCACAAAATCTGTCAATTACAATGTAGACTCACAGAATTCTGACACATTGCTCACGTCTTTGAAAGACCAATTTACTTCATAACAAACCATGTGATAAAATCACTTTTTCTAACTTACATCAGTGAAACAAATAATTTCACTTAATAACCAGTACCAGTTATTTCATCTACATATCTTTTGTAGAAATTTTAAAACCTACTTTAGGTGAAATGCAAAATGCTCAGAAAATTACCCTGCTTTATGACCTACTTAATTGTGCCCAAATGGGAAAATCCCCAGCCATATGACCTACTTGTGCACACTTAGCTTAACACAGTATTTTCCCCCTGAATAGTACATATCAAAAAACCTTGCATATGACTCTTCTATTATAAATGTACTATAATAAATCATTTGTTCATTTTCAAACATGACATCTGCTGAAGAAAGCAATATTATCAAGGTTATTTTTGGAAAGAGTCTGCACAAACCACTTTAGCTACAAGTAACCTTACAACTGATTTAATAATTTAATGAAAAATCTTATTAATGCTGTTCTTAGACGACATGTAAATTATATGCACTTTAAAACCAAAAATTTTAACTAATTTTATACTAATACTGATTCCCGATTTAACAAAATACAACTTCTCTATAATCTTAATATAGAATAGATTTTTTTATTCAGTATACTGTACTATTCTATTGCACTCTGAGTAAACATTATACCTGCACCAAATGTTTTATAACATACTGGCTATTCAGTTTTTGGTTGAGGACATACCCACCAGACTCCATAAAAAATCAGATCTACAAGAAAATGTGTCAGGTTTTATTGTCAGCTGGCCACTAAGGTCCATCATAACACAATGTTTCGTTATCTGACCAATGAACACCATTGTAACAGAGCAAGAGGCTAATGGGTCAATGGGTTAAAGAGAGAACATGGCTACTCAACAACCGATTTTTATCATTACATATAATATGGAATTTGTGCAAATTCTGAAAAAATTCATGTTGCCACCTGAAACAGTTTTTCGATGCAAAAATAATATTTAAAAGATTAAGATCCCTTTTTTACACCAGCATGCATGTTTATGGTAAGCTTACCAATATTTCAATGGCTGTTATAGTCATACTGAATACTCTGGAAAAACCTGATTAGACACACATAAGAAACATCATAAAAGAATTTAAACACACTTGTTCAACACAAAGAAATGTACATCCATGTATATAAAAAAAAATACATGTAGGAAAATTTAAATCTGTGTAAAAATGAGATTAATATCCTTGTACAACTGTTGTTATGCTTTGCTCAGATGAGGGTGAAATTAAAATGTCCCATGAAAATTATAAAGGGGTTTCCCTTTTAACAGTTTAACACAGTATGCCCTACACAAATTATCAATACATCCTACTACTGTAATGATATGGTGTCTGTGTCTATGTTAAATTTTGTGGCAAAAACAAAAACAAATTTTTGAATGGGAGATTAACATATGAATTACCTGCTACTGACAAAACAATAAATCAGATTTAGCAGGATTTATCTATTTATTTGATCGATGTTTTACCCCTTTCTCAAGAATATTTCACTTACACAACTGTGGGATTGTGATGCAAACAAAGCGGGTAGAGTCCAGGGGAACATAATGAACATCTGAAAGCTGCTGAAGTTAGCAGGAATATGAAATTAGGCATAAACTGTTAATGAACTTACTGTCTCCTAAACCTGCTGGTTTAGCTACAAACATGATAATATGGGAATGTACAGGGAAAGGACTGAAGGCTAAAAACAGAAAAATGGGATTCATTTTGAAACGGGACCCAAATGTTGAAAATTTCTTAGCAGTTAATCCCGGTATTAACTTATAGTCTGGACTTGAGTCCTTTTAGTTTCGTATCAAAACACGACTGATGCCTGGTTTAACTATTAAAATGCTTTACACAACTGGTTCTACAGTGTCGTTTTTGCTCCCCGACTCCACTTTTAAAACAGGAATATACATAAAGGAAATGGTGAAAATAAATTCTAAGCTTTTTTTTCAAATAGGTAGGAATGTAAGAAATTCTGTCAATTGACCGTACAAAGTTGCTCACTGGTGCAACTTTAGAAAAGGAATGCACAGAACACATAGAGGATACAAATGGTGGGTTTCACAACAAATTTAAATAAATTATGTACGAAGTCATACTGTTACTGTGCCCTAACATCTAGTACAACTCTTTAATGCTGTTACAAAACGGAAATGACATCTATTACACGTACATATATGTACCATCTGTGCTTAAATGTCTGGTTGTAAAAATTATGAAGTTCATTTTAACCAATACAAAGCTGCACAATGTGTGTGTCATCTGGTTTAAATATAGGTAGAAATGCAAAAGAATTTTACAATCAAACTGAAATTCACATAAATTGGTCCCATAATGAAAAGACTGGAGCAAACCTACTGTTTCATGTCATGGTGCATGAAGTTCTCAAAAACTAAGAGATTACTTATGTGTCAACTAAGGAACACATGTATACAAAAGTCATTATAAGGCATTTATAGGTGTGTCACAACTATGTCATGACCAAGTACATAAAAGAGTAATATAGTACAATGTGTATATATACGTATACGAGTCCAACAGACTAAACCAACAAGAGTTATGTCCCTTTTCATGTCGATTCTCAACACAGATTTCATTTGGAAAGGGTCCCTTTTCACGTCGATTCTCAACACTTAGATTTCATTTGGAAAGGGTAATTTTACCAGACCACCGTGTTTACATTCACTACATCTATTCTCTTCCATACATACTAAACTGTTCAGTTGACGAAACAATATTATTCAATTTTAATATTGTTTTCGTGGAGTTAATTTAATGATCCTCTAGATCTATAAAGCAAGACAAAAATAACTCTTTTTTGCCAAAGCCTTGTTTCTAAATGTACAATATGTCCTGGAATGACCTTAGCCTTAAACTGCGGAGTTTTTCACTGATCCTAGGTATCCTGGGTACACAAAAGCTATGTGTGTCCATAAATTTGCATTGTTCCTTTCAGAGAAAGGCCAGCAACTCTTGGAGAACTTCAACACTTTCTTCAATCAATTCCATAGTTGGATCTTCCAGGGATTATCACCAAGGGTATACAACTTTGAATTTCCGTCCCTATCTGGCTTAATACTTCAGGGAGTAGCAACTCTAATGTCCCACATTTTGTTCAAAAGGGCATTTATAGAAGTTGTATGTTATCGGTAATTTTTTCGCTTGGTCACACAGGTTTTAGATCCAAGTGAAAGTTCCGACTGGCACGGCTTTTCTGAGGCTGCCAGTCGTTGCCGTGGGTTGCTAAAGTCACTGAGGTCCTGCTTACACGAATGATTTCACACACCATTTTCTTACACTCACAACACACGTTCATCTGTGGACCCTTTATAAATGCCTCTGCTTCAGGTGGCCGTGACGTAATTGTGTGAGATCGCATCAGAGGTCTACGTTTGCCAGAGGATGTCACCACAGGTTTGATGACAGGTTGACTGGTAATCACAGGAGATGGTGGTTTGGAGCCAGTTCTGAAACAAACCCAGGAAACATATGGTCAAGAGTTCTACAAAAACAGAAGTTTGTATGGGTTTCATTATCGTTTTCTTAATATGCAATTTACCGTACAAAAAAGCAGCCAAATGATGAATACACTGGAGTAATAATGTATAAACAAACAAAAGTTGATGTATGCAACATTAGTGCGAGGAAACTATTTGTGTATGAAAAGGGCACCAAGCCTGGAAAGTCTTGAGTGATATCCCTCCATTTGTGCACGAAAATGGGCACAAAGCTTGGAGAGCCTTAAAAGAAACATCGCCCTGTACCAGGTATAATACCTGGCAAATTACAGTCATGACCGAAATGTTACCATGCTTTTTTTCAAAGTTTGGTTACATGTTTTAAAGTTAGTACCTGATAGTCTATTCCCAAAAATTTACCTCAAAGAAGCACAAAATCCACAGTAGCAGCAACATCCCTTAAGAAGATGGTTACATGTTAAAGAACAAAATAGTCTCACTAACAGCATTATCATTATGAGAATTACACTTTCCAAATATGGCAACTAATTCTGAAGTTGACAAATGGATGAAAGCACTCCTGAAATGCCTGACCAGGTTTCTAACCAGCTACCTTCCAGTCTAGGCCCTATTTGACAGCAGTACATGTTAACTGTCCAGACCAGTTCACCAACAGGCCTCCCTCAGAAAACAGAACTACACAAATTGTTGGAGATAATGACGATTACAACAGTCTTACTTCAAACCACTGTCAAAATGGTAACTCTTGAAAAACTTACATAGCAATAACAATTTACACGTATAAAACTTCTTCATTGAGCTAACAATGCACATAGTGAAGAAAATATGTGGTATTTTACCTGAAATTTATAATTTTTGAAGTGGCACATTCTGCCTTGTTCTGACCGATCCATCAACCTTATAGAACCACTGAAGTGTTTTTGCTGTTCAGTTAGATTACTTTTTCTTATCAGAAAAAAACAAACTTGGCATCCAAAACATTCTTTTAGGACCTATATGTGCGTCTAAAAATACTGTTATCCAGGCACAAACTGTAGGTGAAATACAATATGTAGTCAGGGCATGTTTGTCCAAACTGAACTTGCTTACTGTCAGATAACATCAAATACTCACCCGACAAACTTAGTAAGGAGATCCTGACCCTCAGGGGTGAGGGGGGTAGGGCTCAGAGTGTACACAGGGATTTTCTCAAAACGATCTGTTGGCACATTCATCTGGAAAAAAAGAGCATTACAGTTCACTGGTGACTTATAGGTTGTTTTCCTGCCTCGATTATTAGATTCATTTAATGGTGATAAGTAAATGTTCACAGCAGAACTGGTCCGTTTATGACAGAGGTAAATACACTCGAAATCAGGTGTCAGTCCAAGGATTTGCATTCAATCATTCGACTCGTGTCTTACACCATACTCAAGAATATTTCACTTACACAATGCCAGCCAGCATTATGTTGGGAAACCATGACCATCCACACCGCAGATTGCTGGCAGACATTCCCATGTACAGCCAACAGAGGAGAGGAAGCCAACATGAGCTGGACTTGAACTCACAGTGACCGCATTAGTCGCAGGCTCCTGGGTTATTGCTCTCCGTGAGCATGCCAACCACAAGGACACCTAGTGGCATTGGGGGCTGTGCATTTGATAAAATCCGGCATGATGACTCATTTTTAACACCTAATGCTATAGCTAAGCAATATTTTGTAATAAGTCCTAATATCTTGTAATATCTTATGTAATATCCAAATTTTCCCATTTATTTCAGTTGTCTATTACAGTGAACTTCTCAGTAGAAGAGAAGTGAACAGGCTCTTTGATAAACTACTCCACCTGATATTTTGTGGTGTCAACAAAAACAAATTTTTTTTTTTAAATTTTCATTTTTTGCTGTCATTTTTAAATGTTTTACAAACAAGGACAACCACTGATAACCTTACACAAGATATTTTCAGAGGGTCAAAGTTTTACTTGGCTTACATGTAGAATGCACATACCTTTCTGAGACACTTGTTACAGACGGTTCGCTTACACAACCGACATTTTGTGCCCCACTGACCAAACAAGGTAAACCGCGTGGTTTTACAGGTAAAACAGAGCTGAAAACACAAACATTGCACCAAGTAATTTTCATTAATAATTACAATAGCACTTACACTGAAGACATCATTATTGTATAAATCATTCAGACTGTCAGTGTGTACAATATTACTGTAATACTGCAAATGTTTTCGTGACAAAGAAAAGACTAACACGAAAAACCATTAAACACTGTCCATAAAAATAGTTCAATTTAACTTTGGAGAATTTTTTTGACCTAGTAAAACGAATTTCAAACTTTAGATTCTATGGTGGCCTTTTCTGACCATATGGCCATTTGCAGACCAGTGAATCACCATAGAATCTGATGTTTTGAACCCATTTTACCTCTTTTGGAAAAATATGGAAAGAAACCGTTTCGTAGTTTATCATCTGATATATACAAGTACTTCATTTTGCTATTTTCTTTACCTTTCAATGTTTTTTTTTTCTTTTTTCTTTGGTAACAGGCAGGCAAAGAAATGGTCACTTTCGGTTTAAGCCTTGATGTTAGAAAACATCAAATAAGAACTTAGTGCTATAAGCAATATATGAGTGTTTATAAATTACATTTAAAGTTCTCCTAAAATATGTAAAAGGCTGAAGAAATAGAGCAGTTTACAAATATTTTGCTGTCATTTTGGCAGTCGTAGTAGTACAAGACCTTTAAGAATTACCTTGACTTTAGAAATCTGGTTATAAAGGAATGGCTGATTAGAGAGGCTCTCCAATTCAGCTTTGGTTAAAACTTCGCGGATGTGCATCACTTCATCCAACCTCAGGGACAGACACTCTACTGGGTTCTGCCATTTTTTCTGTAATTATAAAAAAAAAAAAACATATCACGTTTTATCAATACTTATATTTTTTGGCATTACATGTTTTTCTTATAGGAAAACACAGAAAGGTTTGGAAGGAAACTCCCCTGCTTCACTTAATATACTACTATTAAAAAGTTTCTGACAATAAACATTAATGTGGCTAGTTGTTCTTTCCCTTTTTTTTTCCTTTTTGGGAGGGAGAGAGGGGGGCACACCAAGGCAGCAATAATTCAATAAAAACATATATTTGGACTCAAGATACGTTCTACGATATTTGTCAAAATGCTGAAGAGATAAATACAACAATCTGAACAGAAATTTTCAGAACCTTTACATGTATTTAGATATCTACATTATCTAAATGCAAGACGAAAGAATGGATAAATTTAAAATCGAAGTGGGGCCAATATGAAAGCAAAGTTTACGTATTGTTAAATACAAAATCGTACAATGTATGCATCTCAACACTTCTGCCAGCACTTGTGGTTTTCCACACCACACAAAGTGCAGCTCTCACCCCTCTTGCATATTCATGTCTTAATTAAAAGTACATTAAGTGCACCTCAAACCTCTTGCATGTTCATGTGGTTGCATAAGTTCAAAAGTACATTAAGTGCACCTCAAACCTCTTGCATGTTTGTGTGGTTGCATACGTTCAAAAGTACATTAAGTGCACCTCAAACCTCTTGCATGTTTGTGTGGTTGCATACGTTCAAAAGTACATTAAGTGCACCTCAAACCTCTTGCATGTTCATGTGGTTGCATAAGTTCAAAAGTACATTAAGTGCACCTCAAACCTCTTGCATGTTTGTGTGGTTGCATACGTTCAAAAGTACATTAAGTGCACCTCAAACCTCTTGCATGTTTGTGTGGTTTGCACACCCAGAAGAGCAAAAATGAACTTACAACCTAACACAAACCACACCATAAAAAAACAGACACACTGCATGTCACCCTCAGAGCTTATTTCTCCCATCATGCCAGGATGTTATGGTGGGTATTTACTTGCATGTGTGTCACCAAAATACAACCAGAAAGAAAGAGGTGTTTCATAGACATTAAGATAGAGGTACAGGTATAACATGGCTAAACAAAGCCCTATATCATGTATATCCCCAAAATACCTATTAACTCACATCAACATCTACATATCTTCTTCCACAATCCCCCACTCAATGACTTACTCCCATGCAAAACTACCCCACAATTTCATTCCCCTGTGACATGCTCACATGTCAGATGGCAAAATTAATCTTCCTTTTTTTTTTTCCTCAAAGGATAACGCCTCACATACACTATTCAGGTTTTCCACATAAACCCACAGCCAAATATTCCATATAGTTGAGAATGACATTAAAACCTTAAATCTATTTTGTAGAAAAATAGTTATATGTGAAACAAACTACAGAGGAGGACAGATATTATATCATCTCTTGTTTTGGAATACAAAACTAAAATTTAAACTAAGCACTACAATGTATATTTATACAGGAGCTAATCAAAATAAACAGGTTTAACTTTAATACATTATTTGTTAAGCTATAAGCGTGAACTTTTTCACATAAAAATGAGCTGACTGTTGCACTGAATGTTATTATAGAGCTCACAACACAGTTATAATTATTGATGAAAGAATAATTAAAGCAATGAAATGGATGAGATAATGGTACCAGCATGGTGATGAAGCAATAGGAAAGCCATAGGAGAAAAGCACTCAAATTGCAAAATCCAGATGTAGTTTACCGTGTACGTTCTGTATAAGTCGATATACCCCTTATAACAAAATGTTAAAAAATAAAATGTATTTTTTAGATTACTTTTGACTCCAAGGCAAGCCATATATATATATTAATATAAAGTTTTCTGCGCTGAGTGCAAATAAAACATTCAGTGCATAAATTTAATAATCAGGCCAACAAATAATTTCTCTAAATTGTCTCCCTTTAATAGTACCAATTATCTCCCTTTCTACAAAAGACCAATTATATATACATGAACAAATTTAACATACAAATTCTCACTCAGTCGTGACAAACAAAAAACACTGTTTACTTTCCTTGTATTATGTCTAGAAATTACCACCCGACTGACTACCGGAGAAAACACATTTGCTTGCCTTTGGAGCATCAAACAACAAATTTACATTTTTCTACAACTTTTAACAAAAGTGGGATATCATTAAGAAGGCAAGACAGTTAGTTTACATACCCCAGAGGGTATGAAAGAGGTACTTACAGGTACAGGGCGACAGTCTTCGCAGGGAGCAGTGGATTGGGAGTGAGATTTTCTTGGGCATTCCGTTTTCCAACTTACATGCATAAGCTCAGAGGCATTCAACTGAGAGAGATTGTTGGCTGTCTTGTCATGCGCGTGATCAGAGCAACACGACAGGCGAGAATGAGAAAGATTGTTTGTTGGGGTCCTGTCAGGCACAGAGCCAGGAGACAAAGAGCATGCTCCATTCACTGGCGTTCTCGACTCGCTGCCCTTCTCAGTGGCATCCTCATGCTCAGGTATGCTGTCCTGCGGCGAGCGTCTGAAACGCGACCATGGCCAACTGAAGCCGCCATTAGCTGGTACCTTTCCTGGGGACTCGCAAACGGTGATGCTGTGTCGTCTTGCTAGTTTCTTTTCTGATCGGTTAGCTATCAAATCATCCACAGCTGAAAAAGAAATGCAACTTATACCACTACATGCTTTTTCTAACACTGTGTCCAACATGTTGAAAATTTTCTTTAAAGGAGAAGAAAATTTAAATATCAATCAAATACCACTGAAAAGAGTACGCATTTCCTCACAGGTGCATGCCATAAAAAAATTCTAATATGTACCTCAAGTTGATATATTACAAATAAAGTCAGTGCCAAAATCCGCTGTGGGCACCTTCATTTTGCCTAAGAACTAGTCCTGAAGTCTTCTGTGTTAGGAGGAGAATTGCCATCGGAAAACGCCAAAGTGCAGTTCGTACCTTTCCAGTAGAACTCTTCTGCCCAGAAGGTAGCGAACAGTACAGTTCGTTTTCCGCCTGACAATTGGGAAACTTGAATGCTGGACAAAGATTCCGAGTTTACATGATGGATTCAACGATTTATGCCAGCTTTGCCGTTTTCAGGCTTTTATGTGCATGGCGAGGAAAAATCACAAAATTATGCAGCAGGTACCACTAGATAGAAAAAGATGTGCTCTTTTCCACCTATAGGGTCATTTTTTAAAGTTTTCTTCTCCTTTAGCGGCGCTTTTCAATGGATTTAAGAAACACTGAAGTACTGTATATTAGTGCTGTACAGAAGGGCGCGGTGAAGTTGGCCACTTCCATTATCGCGATATTATAGTGTTACAATATTAAGAAATGTAGCATTTGATGGTACTAGATGCAATTTGTGATGTATAGAGTAGGAACATTATATTTTATTTATTTATTTTATTTATATTTTTGATTGGTGTTTTACACCGTACTCAAGAATATTTCACTTATACGACGGTGGCCAACATTATGGTGGGAGGAAATCGGGCAGAGAACAGAGGAAATGCACGTTGCTGCCAGACCTTCCCACTTACAGCCAGAGAGGAAGCCAGCATGAGCTTTACATGAACTCACAGTGACCACCTGGGTGAGAGGATCCTGGGTCATTACGCTGCGCTAACGCGCTAACCAACTGAGCCACAGAGGCCCCAGGAACAATATATATAGCCAGTGAAAATAACATAACCAAACCTTCCCACGTGTGAGGTACAAATCTGCACACCATAAAACAGGTGGACAAGTGATGTTCAAATCAACAAACAAATGACTGAGCAAAAGCCCACACAGGCATCGTCAAAGGCTTATATTACACAACTCGCTATTACAGGCATCAAGGACTTAAAAGCCGGGCATATGCTACATAATTTTTTGTGGACTTTACAAACAATACCACATCTAATATCCTCTAACTGTCCACATCAAATGGTTTCTGATCACATTTAAATGTACCCAGGTAAACATCATTTTGAGGCTTCCTGCACCAGTGACCACACAACATACCTGTCTCTCTCCAGGTGACGGAGGACACGGGTTTAGGAGTGGTGGGTGGGGACAGGGAGGTGAGAGGGGACAGCGGGGTTGGGATGATCCGAGTCCGTGCCTGATCCTCATCATCATCCGTTGTGGTTTCGTTAACCGCGTCCAGCTCGTCCTCTTCCTGACAATACCAATTGTAAATAATCAGAACCTCACACAAACACAGGTTGGACTGGAAGTGGTCATTAGCTCAATGGCAGGTGAGACATGCAAAAGACAGGTGAAATAAACAATTTATTTAATCTAGGTTATATACATGGATTGTTTTCCCCACACACGTTCTACACATTTTTATACAGGGAGAAAATTCATTATTCCCCTTACAGCAATCAGTCAATTAACCAAAAAAAAAAAAAACTTCCCACAGCAGCCTGCCAAACTATCAGCTGGGCAACTTTCTGACCTGAAAACCTCTGAACCTCTAAAACTTTAAACACTTAGGCCAAGCCAAAATCCTGTCAGACTTTGACCCGACAGCCTTCTGACATGGCAAACTTCCATCCTGAAAACCTCTTTTGCCAAGCTTGCAGCTTTGCTATCTTCTAGTCTGAAAATCTTTGAGCTTGGCCAACTTGGAACTTGGTAATAATCTAGCTGGCAGAACAAACATTCAGCTTTAATTGGCCACATTTTTACTTGAAAACATTCTGGCATGCCAACTTATACCTTGGCCACATTCTGGCCTCAAACCCTTCTGCTATAACAATCTTCCAGCCATCACCGATGCAATACAGAGACAAATCATCATTAAGAGTAATCCCAGTCACACTGTCATTAAAGCAACCAGACGGAGCACTATTTACCCACCTCCAGTTCAGTACTGCTGTTGAGGAGGAGAGAGATATCAGGCTTGATCACTTGTCTTACACGTACAGGGACATCTCCTTCATCGTCACTGTCACTATCAAATATCCTCGTTCGAGAATTCTCCACTGTAGGATGGGATAAACAAATAGTTACGACTCTACTACAAAAGTTGTTTTTATTTTGTGAGTGATTTCTGATTATGACCTCAGACAACACTAAAAGAAAAAAAAAACAGATAATAAATTAATGGTTACATTCTAATGAATAGCATTAATCTTTGTTTTGAAGCAGGGAATGGAAAATGGTGCTATATCAACTGGGTCATGAAACATTTGCACAAAAAAAATTGTTTTGCATCACTAACAGTAATTAAACACATTTTATTTCATAAGAAAACATACATGCCAAATATATGCTTTTCTTAAAAAGGTTTAAAAACTTATCACATTTCTCCTTTATTCAATAGTTGTTCACTGCATGTAAATATGCACACAAGCTATTTGTACATTCAATTTTTATCTCTCACCGTGTGATTTCGCTTCTGGCGATTTTAATGGCTTTAGTTTGGGCTGTCCACGAATAGCATCCATTAATTTCTCTCTCTCATTCAGTTTCTTGGGAGGAGCTGCTGACAACACCCTGTCTTTTACCTGAGGGTTATATAAAAAGAAGAAACATTAAGAAAAGCTTGTTGGCCATGGCAAAATAATTCAATTTGTAACCATCGAAAGGTTAAGAATGTATCAATAACGCTATATATCTTGGTTGTTTCACTTTACGTCTGAAAAAGTAGAAAGACTGTAATGTTGGAAGTAACACTGGAAAAGGTATGTACAGGCTAACACACGTCTGATGATGCAGATTTATCACATCTAGTCGCCTACTACCCACCATTCACACTGCTAATGGAGAAACTGCATATTTTTTCATCCCACAAGGAGGCGCTGGTGTGAAGCAGGACCTCCAGCCATTGTAAGAGTGGATAGTTCATTTGTAACGTAATGTCTGCACCGTTATAATGTATCAGCGTCTGTTGTAACGTTGTACTGTCTTTAATGTGACGTCATCATTATGAAAGGAACATTTGGCATTAATATATGACGTCAAGGTCCTGCTTCAGGGCGTCTGTTGTAACGTTGTACTGTCTTTAATGTGACGTCATCATTATGAAAGGAACATTTGGCATTAATATATGACGTCAAGGTCCTGCTTCAGGGCGTCTTGTAACATTGTACTGTCTTTAATGTGACGTCATCATTATGAAAGGAACATTTGGCATTAATATATGACGTCCAGGTCCTGCTCATCCAAGTGTGGTATGTACAAAGGCAGATTCAGAAGCATACAATTAGGAATTAGAGTAATAACTTGGATGCCAGTTTTTCTTATAAGAAATCGATCAAACTTCACAAATAAATTTTAACTGGCCCTTTAAGGCAGATGAATAAATCAGATGAACAAAATATCTCAGAAGATAGCTATTTTAATGAAAAAAAATTTTTGGTCTTATTTCCTAAATCCTAGACTCTCAGACTGGTATTACTGAGGCGGATATATGCGACTGTGTAACCGTTCTCCCAGTCATTTTCCCACAAACCACCTAAACTGAGATATACAATAGCTTCTCTTCACCCCTGGGTCATGATGCCACATTTATGTCTTTTCATTCCACTGAATACCTAAGAAAATTGCTCACTTCAGCTGTTGGATGAATGAGACTAAAGGTCCAACAGATCACTTTAGGGGTCAATTGCTGTTGACAAGGCAACTGTGTTCTCCTTAAATGAAGGTACAATCTTACAGACGCTTGTATCACCTTCACCACAAAAGAGCTCCAAAACTGTGACCAACCTATATCAGCAGTTAATCTATTTATAGAGAGCTTTCAAGTGATCCTAAGTGATTCAGTAATGTGGACGGTTTTGTTGACAGCCCCTCATGTACATGCACTTTGAAGCCATAAAATTGCAGAACTGGCACGATTTACAGGTATGTGGCCTGGGTGTCTTTGGCACATCTCCTAATAGCTATAGTCCATGCAAACACTAAATAAATGACCTTCAAGAAACTTGCAACTTATACAAAGCACTTTGAGTGTGTATGCATTTTCAAAATGCTGTGTGATACACATCTAAAACATTGGCTAGCTGCTAATAATTACACAAAATCCTTAAAACACTTAAGACACACTAAAATTCTTCTACATCTACTTTTATGACATAAAAAGCCATCACAACCACTCATCTTTTCAAGGTAAGTGTAACATATGTTTTGCTCACATACTCTACCTTTACCATTGTTAATAATGTGAAATAGTTATAGCGAATAAGCTAAAACTCACAAATGCCATCCTTAATTTACTTTTCAGTATATACATAAATGAAACTGTGCCTGGCGTAGTAATCCCTGTTTTGTGGGCTCCAAGAAGTGCCCACGGCTGGTCATTGGAATGCTGGTCATTGGTTTAAATATCTGAGCATTGTGTGAGATTTCTGTCAGAATGGCTAACCCTGAAGCCCTGCACACAGAATCCTTGTAACAGTGGTCATGGAGCATATAGAAGATAAGATAATCATGTGGAATGAAAGTCTGTGTGTAAATGGTGAAGAGGAAATAGGCTTAGTCATTGTGTGTCCACACTCAGGCGCTGTGTTGACCAGGTCAAACAGCGTCAACATGCAAACTCGCTCTAATACAACAGACTTCCTCCTTCAACGGAAATACTTACAAACTACGCCAGCAGAAGCTCATCATCATCTAAGATCAAGACAGATGTCTTTCTGATGCGACCTAAGTTTTACTGTCACTGCTACATTCTGGGTCAGTTTCCTGTTTTCATTTTCTCATCTGCTTTTCGCCTGTTTGTTTATGAGGACGTCTTCCATTGTAAACTACACAAGTGTCATCTCCAATTTACATGCATGTATCCAGCAGCAGATTGATTTTGTTGTAATCAGAAGAGGGCCTGTCCCAATTCTTCAACATTTTCATCCTCCTCAGCAGCCAATATTATGAAACATTTGGTTAGAACTATGGGGTGTTAAGAGAGATAATTTGCAGTTTTATGAAGCTTGCATCATTAGTGACACAAACACCCAGCACTGTTTGTTAGTGCACTATCAATCACCCAGTCACATTATACTGACACCAGGCCAACCAGTCCTGTTTCTTTGCTCTATAACCTCTGCAGCACTGAGCACTAAGCCAGGCAACAGCACTTATCATTTTTAAAGTGTTTGGTATGACCTGACGCTGGTTTGATCCCAGGTCTTCTGACCTCGAGGGGGACCCTTTAACCAATTAGGCCACCAAAGCCATTGGGTTGGGTTATACGATTGACAAGGGGCTAATTCCCTTTAGAATTTTTCACTCATTTGACAGGATTCATTTCAGGGCAGGAAGAAAAATCACTGCCCTTCACCAGGTATATGTTGCTGAGACTGCTAACCTCTGGGTTTAAAACTGCATCTGAACCAGCAAGAGGTAAATTTATTTATTTTATTGCAGTTTTACTCCATACTCAAGAATATTTCACCAATATGACTGTAACCAGCATTCACCAGAGAAGTGAATTCAAGTGTGCGACCAAAAGGCTGACCACTGTCGTATAAGTGAAATATTCTTGAGTACGGCGTGAAACACCACTCAAATAGATAAATAAATCAATCAAGCGTGCAAACTTCTTGCATGGTCAGCACATGGCCTAATCAACAAGATCAAAGCTTCAGCTGACAACATGTTTATGCGTGTAAGCCAACAAAATCCCTTGTTTTTAGATGTTATTTACTATGGATTGGTTTGTGTTCACAAACTCAATACCAGTATAAATATATGAATCTGGGATTTTTGACACTTTCTCAGCAATGTTATGGATGCCTCTTCATCGATATCTTCTGTCCATGCCACGGACCTTTGGCACATATAAAACCTAACATTTTTCAAATCCTTCCAAAAAAAAAAGATTTTTTTGAAGGCCTCCAAGAAGTGACACTGCCACAGGTTTTGTCAACTAAGTGATTTATTATGGGTTTAGCAATGATTTCAAGCAGTCAGGGGGGCATCCATTTTGTGGGCTCCCTCCCATGATCCCCTGGCCTTGACAGAGCTGCTACTACATGTATGTATGTACACGCAGAGCCAACTCAACATGCACACAGTTACACATCCCACATGCCATATCATTAACTCCCCAAAATATAGTTTTCCAACATGACACAGTGAGATCCTTTAAAAAGGAGTTCACATTGCATGTAAGAAAATGCTTTCCCAGACTTTCAAGGACATAATATATTGTACAGCATTTTCAAGAACCATTCACTTCAGGTACAAACCTTCATATGGACATTAATGGATACTATTTTTCTAGCTTATTAATGTTAAATACTGTATGACATGCTATTTAACAATAAAGACACAAAATAAGTACACTGTATTTGTAAGGATAAATTGTTCCAAAATATGTTTTTTTTTTCAAGGTATTAAAAACCTTTTGATAAAATTCAAGTAATTTCTTGGACTGATGGGTACCCTGCTTATGACTTCATAGACCATTTTCACACAATTTCCACATTCTCACAAGCAACAGGAGGAAACTGAAGAATTGGTCTGAGTAACTGGGTACTGGCCTATATAAAACTGTCAGGTAAATTTACCTGGAAAACCTCCTGATATAAAGCCACCAGAAAGAGCTGAATTTTAATGTGCAACCTAATTGGTTGATCAGGGGCCGATCTGAGCCGCAGTAAACTTTTAAACTGAGCTGAGCCAGAGCTGACAATTGACAGACTGGCAAGTGTCCAGTTCTTGAAGGCCGGACAGCCTAGTGTAGTGGTCACCTAAGTGTATATACATGTACCTCACTCTGGGCTAAGGACAGCTGGATTAGGGTGTTCAGGACACAGCTGACATTCCTCACCCATGGGTCTAATCCAATCCCTCACACCTGGACAGAGACCATGCCTGCATGGCTGCCATAGCTACAGTTATTCATGTTAGTCAGTCAACAGGCTACCAGAAGCTTTCAGGGTCTGTCAGGTGCACCTGAAAAACCTGAAGCTTTCAGGGTCTGCTAGGTTTAACTTAAAAACTTGAAACTTTCAGGGTCTGCCAGGTACACCTGAAAAACCTGAAAACTGAAAAAAGATGAACACCTTGAACACAGTTCCTCTAATAGTGCAAAAATTTCCACACAGTTCACCTAATAGTGCTAAACTTTCCACACAATTCATCTAATAGTGCTAAACTCTCCAGACAGTTCATTTAATAGTGCTAAACTCTCCACACAGTTCCTCAATAGTGCTAAACTCTCCACACAGTTCATCTAATAGTGCTAAACTCTCCACACAGTTCCTCAATAGTGCTACACTCTCCGCACAATTACTCTAATAGTGCTAAACTCTCCATACAGTTCATCCAATAGTGCTAAACTCTCCACACAGTTCATCTAATAGTGCTAAACTCTCCACACAGTTCCTCTAACAGTGCCAAACCATCCACATAGTTCCTCTAACAGTGCCAAACCATCCACACAGTTCCTCTAACAGTGCCAAACCATCCACACAGTTCCTCAAATAGGACCAACCCTAATACACACAATTTCTTACAGTGCTACTCTCAACACAGCTCCCCTGATAGCGCTGAAGACGTCACAGATCCCTCTAGCTTTAATATAGTGCCAAACCCTCCAGTGTCCATGGAATACCCTGCACTGCCACCCTTGATTACGGTGCCAGACTGCACACCGTCAGCCCAGTTCTACAGAATGTATTGCCTATTGATTAAACCAGGTGCCAGTGGGAGGTATAAATGGTTCTAAAAATAACAGTCTGATATAAAGGCCTCTTAAGTGTACACATTTGTAAGTATTGGCCCATACAGGTTCTATAGATAAACCTCAGCTATTCTGAAACCACTAAACCACTAAGTGTGCTACAGACAGAACAGCCACCATAATATCTGCCCTCCTCAGTACACGTATAACATGGCCAGGAACACACCAACCCACAGTGATAGTGCCTGTCTAATTCGAGACAGCAGAAGAAAAGATACAAGTACATACACTTGTCAGTAGATATATCTTGAGCAATATATTCGAAGAAAAAACAAAAACGGCATTATGAACTGAAGTATGCAGATACAGAAGTTTATATACTTTTTCAAATGACTAGAAGCCTCACAGAACATAGTTTAAAAAGGCTGTTTGAGGAAAATGTGATAGCAAGACATGCATGTTCATGTAATGCAGCTGATGTTGCTGATGTAGTCAAGATCGTAGTCCATAATGTCTTGTTTCAGACCATGAGCCTTAATGGCCCTGATTGTTGATGTGAGTTCAAATCCAACTCTCACCGTCTAAACTACCGTCTTAGTTTTAATGAGTTTTGCCAGCTACACTTTGCTCATGTGTGTGTATCTACAAACAAAGATACAAAGTGTCACTTGGTCCCAGGTTCCCCTCACCACAGACCTGAAATAATTTGCATAAATTAGGTATGATCTAAACTGTTTTCGAATACGCCGCATGTAAAACACAGTGACAGAGACACAGATATGTACAGTGATGCAGCCATGTAATTATGACAGCTAGATGTCCATATACTGTACACATATAACATAAATGTATTTAAAGTCCAGTTAACAAAATGACTTACGGACGCTCCTTAATCTTGTTTATTAGTTTTAAGCCTGTAGTGGCAGTATTAAAAGCATCATCCATGGCGATTAAGCGGTATGCATGTATCTATGTACTTGTAATTAATAATGAACTGCCATCCAGAGAACTCTGTGAAAAAATCATAATCTACTCTCTATACCAAGATTTGTAACATTAAAATACACCAAAAATTGAAGTTTAAATCTTTGCACTTCATTTCACAGCGGCGAGAGATTTAATATATGTAGCCATATATAATCATGATCACGGTTTCGTGCAGAGTATCTTTGTACACAGATGTACAACATGACTTTTAATCAATATTTTTATAAATGATATCAATTAATTATGCAGGACAAAAAGGGTTTTATCAGTAAAAACTAAACGATGACGAATACATCCAAATTTAAAATGTGAACGTCTAAACTGCACAAAAATGATAACAAAAGATAAAAGTTGCCCAATATGTCTATTAATTAATATCAATGAGAAGATCAAATTATAAAAAGACTGAAACAAACCAGGCATTCATACATTATTACATGCAGACCACTCAGGTTGATACATATTCAATGAAAAGGAAATTAATGTATGGGCAGAATAACTGTGTCTGATGTGCCTGAAAATAATCAGTAATCAAATGTGTAGCTATAATCTAAGATCAATGAATAATTGGGTCAATGCTTTAGGAAAGTTGGCATAATCTGGTATTAAAGCCACAGGAAAGTATTCGGCAGAGGTGTGGGATTATAAATATCAGGGGTGAATCAAGTCCTTCAACAATCGATGCCAGCCGTAGAGGTTCTCGCTGAATGGCGTGGATGTTACTCTGTGTTTATCCTGGCCTAGCCAACCGCGGCCGAGCGTATGTGAATTAGGCTGAAGCAAATGGCTCACATTCCCAGGCAAAAACGCATGACGACTGGTCCCGCAGTGTGAGCCAATCTGTCCGTCAAACTCTGTCGTCACAACAGCAAGTTTCTACATAACATCACATGCGCTCACCAGGGCATCCAGCACAGCCTGACAGATGCAGAACGCCTCCAGAGAAAGAAATCCACTAATGTACATCTTCGCGAATTCTAACCAGCATCATGAAATTTCAATTATCACGTTCCCAAATCACATGGAGAAAGGCGAATGAGGCAGGAATGAGTAACCACATGCTTCATCAGCAACCCAAACATCAATGTAATTCTATACAACATAATTGTGTGGGTTAATGTCGCAAACAGCATATTTTGTATTTTCCTCACAACCTCAATGTATGACAAACAGTGAGTGAGTGAGTGAGTGAGTGCTTGGGGTTTAATGCCGTACTTAACAATTTTTTCAGTCACATTACGAGGAAGGAGTCCTTTGGCATACAGTGATATGGCTGTATACTGTATACTGTATGCAGATACAATCACAACACGAATAAATGATTATGGCTTAAGACAATATTTCAGTCATAATAATGGCGAATTCACTTCATAATAAATCTCACATCAGATCTGAGAGAACATTTCCATTCACAGTCAGTACAAATGCATGAAGGAATCATGAGTCCATTTCATTGTCCAAAAAGCCTGCTGTATACCTGATGTCCCCTAGGTTAATGATGTAATTTTAACATATATATATCAAATATAGGACAGTTTTTAACTTGCTAAATTTAAGAAAAAAAAAAGAATCGAAAATGTACAAGTACCATTCCACCTTGAGAATTCAAGGTCCACTGTCACATTACTTATGCAGCATATAGGAAAAAAGATTAAAATCGGTATTCCTTGGATCATGGAATCTTAATTCTTCAATGTTTGCTTTCAACAATATCATACTTTCATATATAAGCATATACACAAATATCTTGCCCAAATGCAAAAGGTCAATAAAGGTGTATATTTCAAACTTTTCAAGTCCATTAAACAGAAATGAAAGCTAAATTTACTTTCCACACTGCACTTAAGTACATGTTTACACAATGTTTAATGAATTTAGAGAGCAAACTATGTCTTGATCAAAGTCGTGATAAAATACAATTAAACATGATAAAAGTCAGATTATTAGAATGGGGTACTCGTATTGAGCTCATTATACGCTGCTAAAACAGCCTACATGTGATTATATGCAGGTGTTACTTACTATATTGACTTCCACTTAGATCTGCATGGACGTTGAAGTAGGCTACACACAGGTAAAGCTTAATTTTGTTTGCATGATGAATAACAGCAGTACAAATGAATAGGCTAATGTATTCAGAATAACAGCAGTACAAAATGAATAGGCTAATGTATTCAGAATAACAGCAGTACAAAATGAATAGGCTAATGTATTCAGATTAACAGCAGTACAAAATGAATATGCTAATGTATTCAGAATATTCTCCTCTTCTAAATATGGACAATTTTGTTATCACATTTTTCTGCCTAGGTATAAAGATGCTTCATTTATTATTCCTGTAATGACATGTTCGTTACCACACATCTATGTATCTATATATTGAGTTTTCACCATTTTGAAGGTGGTATTTTTTCTTAATGGCTATTTTTCTTAAATTGCACCCATGTGAACATGTATAAGTTAACAGGTCAATATTCCATGATGGTGTCAATGATTTCCACGAAGACGTCAATATTCCATGATGATGTCAATGATTTCCAAGAAGAGCTCAATATTCCATGATGAATGTCAATGATTTCCACAAAGAGGTCAATATTCCATGATAAGGCCAATGATTTCCACAAAGAGGTCAATATTCCATGATGAGGTCAATGATTTCCACAAAGAGGTCAGTATTTAACGATGAGGTCAATATTCTGTGATGATGTCAATGATTTCCACAAAGAGGTCAATATTCCATGATGATGTCAATGATTTCCACAAAGAGGTCAATATTCCATGATGATGTCAATGATTTCCACAAAGAGGTCACATTCCATGGACTAGGTCAATGATTTTCCACAAAGAGGTCAATATTCCATGATGATGTCAATGATTTCCACAAAGAGGTCAATATTCCATGATGATGTCAATGATTTCACAAAGAGGTCAATATTCCATGATGAGGTCAATGATTTCCACAAAGAGGGTCAATATTCCATGATGAGGTCAATGATTTCCACAAAGAGGTCAGTATTTCACGATGAGGTCAATGATTTCCACAAAGAGGTCAATATTCCATGATGAGGTCAATGATTTCCACAAAGAGGTCAGTATTTCACGATGAGGTCAATGATTTCCACAACGAGGTCAATATTCCGTGATGATGTCAATGATTTCCATGGGGGAAATGTAAGTGTCCAGAAATATTACCAGATACATGTATCTGATTATACATGAATGCTGACATATCAAGAAGATTATTTACATCACAGATATGAAGTATACTGACAATAAAAAAAACCCTGAATCATAAACATACATGATGTTATAGGATGTCACAGATTTTGGTACCAACTACCAAAGGATTATAGAATACTTACCCGAGACATTTAGCATGGCTTAATATCAACCACAAGTCAATACCGGAATAGTGCACAGTTTCAAAGTTTACAAGCCTAACTTGTGTACACAGAACCTTGCACAAGTGTCACCCCTGACACAGTGAGTGAGGGTGGGTTGGGATAAGGGGAGTTGGGGAGCGGGGATGTTACATTACATTCAATAGGGCAGTTGACATAGCATGATTCGTGAATGGGAAGAAAGAATAATGCAAACTTTACCCCTTCCCTCCCACCCCCCAAAAAAAAGGTAAGTGGCATACCTTGCGTGGTGTGGTACATGGCCAAATGAATGCAAACTTGTCCATAACTTTCTAACACATAAACACATAAATCATGTGTAGTGTACACACAATGAGTAAATTTTAACTTTCTCAAACAAAGTTATGTATTCATCATGCATGCTTTTGGTATAGGTCAATAACATGTATCACCTTTAATACGCATAAATCCGATGTGTAAACTTTTCTTCATCAATTTTCCCACAGATAACTCCTGCACATCCCAATATGTAAATAACGAAGTTCGTAACCGCAATAAAAACATGTACATGTAAGAGCTAAATATGAATATAATATATAGATGTGGATGATAGACTCCCGTTTATGAATACAGCAATTATGAATATTCATTTTGTGGCCCCCTTGACCCAGTTTTTTTTTTTTTTTTTCATATCATTTTATATGGATATACATTGCAATGTACAAGATTTGTGGGGAACACACTGTTCATTGCAAATGAAATCATCTCAAAAGCCCAGAGAAAACTACACAAAACTGATGCTACGGTGACAAGTAATTTGCTTAGTCTTTCTAGCTGTGTGTATTATACACTGCAGCTAATGATCAAAGACTTCTGACTGGTTGACCGACAGAATGATTTGTCTTCTGATTGGTTAATAAAAATGAAAAATGCTCTTCTGATTGGTTGACAAACTTTACGATTGGTCATCATAAAAGTTGATATAGCAAGTTCAGATTGATTGACTGAATGGTCTTCTGATATAGATTGGTTCAGAGACTGGATGTTTAGTTTTCTGATTGACTGATTGATGAACTGGATGTCACACTATTACAACCAAATATACTCGTCACATCGGCATGAAAGTTTACTTTTCCTTCATGAAGCTATTGAGCAAAAATCATATAATAAGGAAACCAAAATCATAAAAAAGTATACATTGATAGCTCTTCTGCACGTAAAATGGTCACCGAACGTGTAGTCACAAGGTGGTCTTCGCACCTCAACACACTATGTAACTACCTGAGTGATCACTCACCTGTGAACATTAATTTAATTTCTTAAATGGGCCATTCATCTACTTAACACTTTCATCTCTCAAGATTAAGAGCAGTTCATCTTAATTAGAAAACCAAATTTCAAAGGGAGTCACCTGCAATTACCACAAGTCAGCTGTGTTAATTACAACTGTCTTAAAATTACGTTTTAACACACAGATAATAAAGCACTCAATGTGTCAAAGAAAATAACAGCAAATTATGAGATGGGTAGCTATGGTGTGTAACAGGGCACTATACATGAGCTTTCTCTGTTTCTAATGTGTTCATCAGTGAAACTGAAATTTTAGTGAAAACAGAAATCAGATGGAGATTGCATGTACGTTAAAACTTTCATTTTCTCAAGTGCTGCATATACGGGCTTCACTCGTTGGCTGTATTGCTTCTTAACAGAAGAACCTACAGATTTAAGACATTTGAATCTTTAGCAGCTACATTTTGTACACATTCAAATACGATTCCATGCTTTCAGAATACCACACGTCACAAATTTCACCATCAGAATTTAACTGAGACTTTCAAGTCTGAGAGGCGTAGCATTACACTTATAATTTATTTATTTTTAATTTGATTGGTGTTTTACGCCGTATTCAAGAATATTTCACTTATACGATGGCTGACAGCATTATGGTGGGAGGAAACCGGGCAGAGCCTGGGGGAAACCCACGACCATCCGCAGGTTGCTAGAAGACCTTCCCACATACAACTCCTATAACGGAACAGTAAATGGAAAACACTGTAGTTATGTCTCAATCTTCCAATCATGTGTGAGAAGATTTTAATTTATTTATTAGATTGTTGTTTTATGTTGTACTCAAGAATATTTCACTCATACAACAGTGACCAAAGCATGCGCATGACAAATGTGGCGGAAGGAAACCATGCTGGAGAAACATACAACCATCTGTAGATTGCGGGGAAACCACGCCGGAAAGATTTTTTTCGCAGAGTTAATAATTAAGCATGCATATAATCTGATGGAGCTTTAATTGAGAAAACAATGTTAAACATAATTGAGAAAACAATGTTAAACATAATTCAGAGGACACAAAAACTCTTGTGATGTCTGGCAAAAAGGTGCTACCAATTACAGACAGTGCAGTGATGCACGGTCATTGAGTACAAAACACATATCCACTTGTCTATATACATTCAAGACAACAAGGTTAAGGACCACAATAATAATTGTACTAAAAAAAAATTATGTACGCATGTAAAATAAGACATAGAATGAACAACATGCATTTGGGTCAAGGTAGATACATGTAGTTATAGACCCCTAGAGATCAGGTACGGCTAAAGTAAACTCCCCCCCACCCCCCTTTCACACTGCCCTGGGGACAATCCAAGGTCACAAATGTCTTGTCTTCAAAGAGATCTAACATGCTGTCTTGAGGGATTACCACCTCATGGGGCAGTGGCCTTAGCTGACCACAAAACAAACCCTACCTCTGCTTTTTAGACAGTGGGCTTGGATTTGGGGCTTGAGGTCAGGCTATAAATGCAACACTTAGCTCAGATTTGTTTATTTGTTTATGACTTAAGTTTGGAGATTATTTGTCTAATACCTCAGGGGTCATTGACCTTTCTTAAGCAGAGGACATGTCTACAGCTTATCTTTTTTTTTTTATCCAGTAAACAATTTTCTGAGATTTAACTCAATTCAGTAGAAAGAAAAACATTTCAGCAAATTTAGCTTTTAAACTGGCCAAAATTTCATGTTGATCTCAGTTGATGTACAATGGCACATTTCTCTTAAGACCTTGCTTATGTGTCTCAATGATTTTGATATACTGCTATCTCAAAATATATAAAGGAATCCCAAGGATCCATAAAATTATATCAACATAACATGCACAAAAAAGTTGACAGTAAATATGACAGACTAAGGTGAGTCAGTAGCCACTAAAAATATTTTTTTCTTCAAACACATCAAGGATGAGGTGATCACACAAAAAAGTATCAAAATCTGAAAATTAGCATAATTTTTATTCCCACAACACCCATGAGTTGCCCTGTAAGTTGCAAAAATATACCACCTGTACAGATGACAGATGAATGGACACCCTTTAGTATTATACCAAAATACCTGATATAATCACTGGAACGACCAGCTTTCGCCTGACAAACCCTGCGAACTGAAGTCTCGTTCAAAGCGGCGAAAGCTTGATTTCATGTACATACACGTACACCTGTTATGACAGTCATCAGTTTCCCATATCCTACAGGTTGCAGAAATGTTGGTAAATTTACGGTAAATTACAGGCGTTTGATGTACATGTAGGTAAACACAATTTGTGCAAAAAAACACATATAATTATTGCCTTGCTCTAATAACTGACAACCAACGAAAACCCCCACACAAGCTCAAAGTGTGCTTACATGTATTATGGTTTACGTATATATGCATGTCCAGCATTATACTGCAGCATGTAATCTGTACCTGGGAAGGGCTGTGACATAAGATACATTACATGTAGTGCAGCACGAAACTGACACTTTAGTACACTTGTATATGTGCACATTAAGGGGTTAATAATTGGTTTGCAATGGCAGCCATCTTTGATGTCAGATTGAGTATCGCCCACTGGGTGTCTCATGTTAGAGCTATCATAACCTGGGCAGATCGCCTCTTGGTTGGTAAAGGCATACTATGGGCAATATATACACACTTACATCAAAGATGGCTGCCATAGAAAACCATCTATTAGTCAGAAATGTGAGAATCTGTCCAAATTTAACAGCTGTGTTTGCTATGTTCGTGACCATTTTGTTCTTTTCCTAACCATATTAAAAGATTTAAAAGCATGCAGGAATTCAAAAAGCATTATAAAGGTTGCCCCATGTCCACTTGGAAGGATTATGTGGATACCGGCTAGCCCTATGAAGTACTGTACTTGTGCATTTAGCTAAATATAATGAACTTAGGTACATAGGTAAACTTAGGTAAGAAAAAAAGGAATCCTAGCTTATGTAAATTATAAAGATACATGAACACATATACTTATAATATAAATATGACAATAATGACAATTTTTAAATCGTTAAGAAATACTTAAATTTAATTGTAAATGAATGAAAGACAGGCAATATCCATTTTTGCTCACGGAAAATGTACTGTGCCTGAACTATTTACTCCATGTTTATTTATGTGTACACACTTTTAAAATTTTATACAGTAACCATAAAATGTTATGTATAACAGTCACCAAGCTCTTCAAAGAGGTTCCATATAATTTAAACTAACAAGGTAATTTTCACAGCACAAGCATCAAATTAAATTTGGTGTAATTGCTCTCACAATTTGTCAAGGAGAAAATGAAACCTCAAAGAATTCTACAGGCTCCTTGCAATTGCAAACATTCCATGGCCGGTTAATTGCCCACCCTTTCTGTTAGGGTTCATTGACCATAAAGACTAGTTGTTGTTGTCTGTATCAGGTTACACAGATAAGGGCGGTTCACAAACATTTACACAGTACTTAATGCATCTACCATAATACCCCAAATTATCCCTCACGTGCAAACAGAATTACAGTCTCAGGGTCATGAATACATCTTCTGACGTTGAATTACACCTTTTCACTTTAATATGTCTTATTATTTGCAATATATACACTTACAAATCAGCTTTTTTGATGTTTTTCATTTCTCTCTGATTCTGGAATTCAGTATCCTGTATTACAAATACCCGGAAAAATTACAGAGTATTCCAACATCTTGGTATAAAGCACTGCAGGCCAGATGAACTGAGATGACCCAAAATTAAGTGAAGGCACACCCTTGACCACTGAAATCAAGGCTAACTGGACAAAAACGTGTGGGACTAACCACAAAGCTGAGCATGAGACTCGCTTGTGGGTATGTCTGAATGGTACTGTGTATAATCTGACCAGTCCAGACCTGAAGCATTCATTCTGTACAGCTGCCCTATACACTGAACAAACTTGTAAGAGAAAATTGTAGTACTTGTACCTGGCCGGTACATTTATAGCAAACCTGGCTGGTACATTTATAGCAAACCTATTGCCTTTGACTCAAATGGTTCTACCTGTATATGTATGTACATGTAAGGTATATGAGAAAACAACACATGGTAACAACGTAAATAGTGTCATCTTCTTGCACCTCAAAAAACTGTGTTGGCATTTCATGGAGCAAATGTGAATTAATATTTGAAGTGAATGAAAATGAAATCAAAACAATTTAGTGCAGCATTCAGTAGATGTACATCACATGTATGATATAGCCTGATACTTCACGTGTGTGAAAGTTCCTTTAAAACCAGTTTTCCTGCCACAAATACTGTCGGGTTAATAGGAAAATTATCTTTTAAAAAGTCCAAAATTTAATTTGAAAAATCTGGTAAAAACAAAATATAGCAACCTTCCTCAAATATTTATGAGTGTGTACCAAATCTGAATAGTCTTTTTCAATTATTTTCTGATATAGTGAGTGAGTGCTTGGGGTTTAACGTCGTACTTTTTCAGTCATATGACGACGAATTTTCTGATATATCTTGCTCACATGTATAGCATCACTCACTGATCGACACCCTCATACAGGTGCAGATCAAGATGCCCACATACAATTCACAAGAAGGCACTGATCAACACCATCATACAGGCCCAGATCAAGATGCCCACATACAATTCAACACTCTCATACAGGCGGAGATCAAGATGCCCACATACAATTCACAAGGAGGCACTGATCAACACCATCATACAGGCCCAGATGAAGATGCCCACATACAATTCAATACCCTCATACAGGCGGAGATCAAGATGCCCACATACAATCCAAAAGGAGGCACTGATCAACACCCTCATACAGGCCCAGATGAAGATGCCCACATACAATTCAATACCCTCATACAGGTGCGGATCAAGATGCCCACATACAATTCACAAGAAGGCACTGATCAACACCATCATACAGGCCCAGATGAAGATGCCCACATACAATTCAATACCCTCACACAGGTGGAGATCAAGATGCCCACATACAATTCAACACTCTCATACAGGCGGAGATCAAGATGCCCACATACAATTCACAAGGAGGCACTGATCAACACCCTCATACAGGCCCAGATGAAGATGCCCACATACAATTCAATACTCTCATACAGGCGGAGATCAAGATGCCCACATACAATCCAATAGGAGGCACTGATCAACACCATCATACAGGCCCAGATCAAGATGCCCACATACAATTCAATACCCTCATACAGGTGCAGATCAAGACGCCCACATGCAATTCACAAGGAGGCACTGATCAACACCCTCATACAGGCCCAGGTGAAGATGCCCACATACAATTCAATACCCTCATACAGGCGGAGATCAAGATGCCCACATACAATTCAATACCCTCATACAGGTGCAGATCAAGATGCCCACATACAATCCAAAAGGAGGCATAATCAACAGTTGTAGTCCATGCTAATGCATCGATCTTGCAAACAACTGTACAGGCACGCCCAACTAAAGTAAGCCAATCTTCAAAACCAATCTATTTTGCTAACCTATTATAGTGTACTAAAACTACACATCATATCAAAATATGCTCAACGCAGTCTTGCAGGTAATACATATCCATAAATATTCACGTGCATATATATACGTTGAATCCTTTTCCATGCAGACAACGATATAATTAGACATATTGCATATTCATAAATCACCCAGACTAAGATACAAGATATATGCATAAATAAAGACCTGGTGAAAACAATGCATCTGAGAATGTGGAATGTAGATATACAATGTATATATACATATTCCTACTAATCTATATAGCTCCTGGGAAAGTACAAATGTACAGTATAGGGATCTTTATACACATACATGTACACATACCACTGCATGCCCTATATCATGTAAAAGGACAGTAGGTAATTAGGTCTACTCGTTAGTCATCAGCTGATTATAAGTCAATAAATGACCATATAAACTGCACCCTCGCCATCTACCTGCAGTGACAACAGTCAGTGCGCCTACACTCGATCAGGCTGCTGCAGGAGACAAATTGTTAGATATGGTCTAAATATATCCCGAGCTTGCTGTTGCTGTAGGTGTATTTAACAGTTATAAATGCATGTAATTGCTAGTCAAGAGCAATAGGAAATTATACACATGTATAATATGAAAAATACATGGGGTGCAATTGCAATAAATTCCTTACACCTTACATCATGTGTATATATATATATATATATACATATATATATATATATATATATATATATATATATATAAATATGTACATTTGAATAGTTTGATCTTTATGTATAAATTTATTTATTTGATTGGTATTAAGCTGAAGTTTATTATGAGTTGAAAGATATTAAATCAAATCGATCAAATTTTCCAGACACTTCCAAAACCATAAACCTGATCCAGGAGATACAAGTATTCATTCCACTTATAAAGACTCTGGGAGTGGCAAACTTCAGGGTGCCAGCATTGTTTGTCCAAAATTCTTTAACGGACCAAAATCCTCTCACAAGACCAAAAGGGCAACCTTACAACTCCCAAGATTCCACTAAAAAAACAAGGACGGACAGTATTATAGCTACAAACTTTCAGATTCATGCACATTCATGCAAAAAGAACAATTTCAACAATGTATACAGAGGTAAATCTAAGACAGAGGCAGATTAGCCCTGAAAGATTATCCTGACAAATCTTAATTCACAGATTTAGATAATACACAATCATTCATCTCTATGTACATGTACAGTAACATGACTACTGTCTTTGAATCAGCCATTAATGTGATATCTGACCTCCCATTCAGGATGTCATTTATACTTTTACACACATACCGTATGCCTGGACGCACTTTTTGCATGCGTTAAATAGCTCTGTCCCCCCCCGAGAGCTTAACCAAAACACGAGAGTATAAAACATGTGATCAAAATGATCGAATCAGAAAATGTACATGTACATGGAAAAGAAAAATGGAATGATGTACACATCATTTGATTCTTTAGAAAACACAAATGCTGACATTTCACTAAAAAAATCATTTCTGTGTTTTTTTCTGTGTATGTATGTGAATGAATACCATATAACCATGAAATGTAGACGTACCCTAATTTTTCTAAAATTTGGGACAGATATCAGTAGAGTTGAAAAGTAGAATATATCACATTTCTTTACCAGCATTTTGGAAAAGTAAAGATATGAGTATGTTGTCCATTAGATAGTCTAACCATGTAAGAAAAAAGAAACTCAATCTTCCTGCTAGAGTGACCAGAACAGGTGTTCCAAATTTTAGAAGAAATAGGGTACTACACATAGCTTTTGGAACACAGACCAGGTACAGTGCATGTACGTAGTGGCATTATGAACCTTTCATACACCTTGAAACAAAGTTCTCTGAGAATCAACTAGCTCTTGGTAAGTCAGGAGGTGTGAATTTCATTTTAATACGCCTTGAAGCAAAATTGGGGCCTCCGTGGCTGAGGGGTTAGCATACTAGTCCAGCAAAATGACTCAGGAGCCTCTCACCAATACGACTGCTGTGAGTTCAAACACAGCTCATATTGGGTTCTGCTAATGTCATAAGTCAGATGGTCTGCTAGCAACATACAGATGGTCATGGGTTTCCGGGCTCTGCTCCCACCATAATGCTGGTAATATTCCTTATACAGCGTAAAACTCCAATCAAATAAATAAATAAATTAAAACAAATACTAGTATTAAGGCAGCAGGCTGGCATAAATTTCATTTGTCACTATTAAATATGGTGTCTTCTACAGACTAATTGGGGTGCATGCACAAATTGAATCTGCTGACACTGATTAACTTTAGCAATAACACAAATTTAATTATTACACATGTACCTACATATATAATGTATACATACAATGTAGATGTTAAGAGTGCTGTGAGCACATGTATGTTGTGGATGGAGGATAACAACGATTCAGGAGTCCATGTCTCCTATTTAGTCAGAACATAAATGAATTATGTCGTTAGGCAGTAAGGCAATTATACAGGATGTGATACCAGGCAATAAGAGACATACCTAACGACCACATGCAGCTATATATCATATATATCTACATATACGTACCATATGTACTGGTGACTGGACTAAAAGTACATGGGTCTTCCAGCAACCTGTGGATGGTCGTGGGTTTCCCTTGGGCTCTGCCTGGTTTCCTCCCACCATAATGCTGGCCGCCCTCGTATAAGTGAAATATTCTTGAGTACGGCGTAAAACACCAATCAAATATATAAATAAATAAATAAATAAAAGTACATGTACTTATACATACACGTTTAATATAATTGCTCAAAGACTGAAAAGGCATTTCCAGACACTGATGAAAGTTGTAAAACATTAAGTTTGGTGTTAAAACTTCCAGTCAGATCACTCATCCTTCCATACAATCATCAAAATAAACCTCGGCACACCTTTCGGAGATAAAAAACAAACCTCAAAACACCTGTGTAAAGAGCGATCAATACAAAACTCTAAGAACAAGCAAAAACATGAGTATACACTGTAGTACAAGCATGTATATCACCTGAAGTTAAAAGTAAAAATACACTTCAGAACCACATAAACATCTTACAATGACACTTTTGATGCCAAAACTTCAGTTCTTCTGATATAGAAATTAATGAACCTCAAATGAAAAACTCTTAAATGGCGCCGTTAGGTGGATGAATCAGTCAGATGTATCATGCCAAATGTATAACTGGAAAAATGCCGAGCTTTGGGTGAAAGTAATTTAAACATGGCCAAAAATTTAGGTGAAGTACAGGGTACATAGTTCTGAGGTAGAGGAGGCATTTTACGCTACTACCTCTGTGCCACAATGCTTGCATTATAGCCTCAGGTAATGTTCCTAGGTCAGATAAGACCTCATCAGACTGACAAATTGCTCCTACAGTTTTTACTCTGACTGTCGTGAGTAGGCATTGTCTCCAGGCTTGAAAAGAGCCAAAAAGCAGAAAATTACAATCTATTTCAGGCAGCAGAGCATGAGCTGAAGGTAACTTGAAATATTTCACTAATTGAGGAACTGTGTTAACTGCAGTTAGATGACCCATTTCTTTCTCTTTTTTTTTTTTTTTTATTCCAAAACTAAACAGTTCAAAGGTAGAATCAATAATAAACTTAAGGTTAAATACCAACAGGCTTTTCTACTGTGTGTATGTTTTTTTTTTAAGTTTAATTGTCACAGTTGATGAACAATAGCGCATGGCTCAACAATATGATTTGAATGAACAAAAGGCATTTGTGTAGTATACCCTAGACTTTCACACATGTCCTGCATATCTATCTGTAAGATCTTATCTTCTTTTACATGTATGATCAATCAGTAAAGTTTTGACTTTTCGTTTGGGAGGCATTTCATTTGTTTTCATGTCGTAAATGATATGTCTTCTTAAGACATGCATGTAAGTAGCAAAACAAACTCGTGTTGTACTCAAGAATATTTCACTTATCCGACGGCCACCAGAATCACGGTGGGACAAAAGCAATGACCGTGCGCAGGTTGCCAGAAGACCTTCCCACATATGGCCAGAGAGAAAACCAGCATGAGCTGGAATTGACCTCACAGTGACCATGCACATCTGAGTGATTGTGCTGTGCTCGATTCTAACCTCCTTGGCCACGGAGTCACTCTCCCACCCTTTTACGAGTATGAAAATGATGAAATACCACATAAATAAATATAAGCAGTAAATCCACTACAAGAAGCCTACAGAGAAACAACATGTACATAATATTCAAAAAATTAAAAAACTCACGACAATTAAAGTAAAATCTGTACCAGCAATTTGTCAGTCTGATGAGGTCTTATCTGACCTAGGAAAAATGGAAGAAACCTGCCTCTAAAACTTGGTAAAAGATTTCAATGTATTTTTGTCTCCATCCATGACCCATGACTTCGAAAACTTCAGACAATGTCAAGGTGGAGTTGATGTTGGTTCATCCTATGCTTTCTGATTATCAGCCAGAATAAACAATATAACAAATGTTTGAAGGAGGAATGTCAGCTCTTACAAAGGATTTTTATGTTTTCTTCTGCTTCTCACTCATCTATCGTCACATTCAATCAACAGTCCCCAAGTCTGGTTCAAGTCCGGGTTAAAGGTTGACCATACAAGTTTTGATGATTACATGTAGTGTGCACGTTCATACAGACTTGCATGTTCATGCAGACATTGAATGAATAGTTCATACAGATTTCATTTACTGAATGAATAGTTCATACAAACTTTAATCACTGAATAATTAGTTCATATTTGTTATAATCATGTTTTCATTCACTGAGTGAATAGTACATATGGATTTTAATCGCAAAGTGAATGATCATTGTAAAAATGATAAAATGACCGTCAAAAAAGTCATTTGATTTATTTATTTATTTGATCGGTGTTTTACGCAGTACTCAAGAATATTTCAGTTATACAACGGCCACCAGCATTATAGTGGGAGAAAACCAGGCAGAGCCGAAGGGAAACCCAAAACCATCCGCAGGTTGTCAGCAACCTGCGGAGGCCAATTAAAAGTCATCTGAAATTATTCTGCCAAAAAAGGGATAGTATTTATGGCCTGTAAAATGTTAAAAAATCCCTAAATGTTTAGGCATATTCATGAATTACTGGTTCAGCCAGATTTCAAGTGTTCTATTGTTCATGGAAAGATATTTTGAGTTACGTCTGGATGGCAAGGTGATATCGTAAGTATTGAAGAAAAATATTTGTGCACCAAAATGAATATTTTATGACATTTTATATCTGCCCCTAAAAATACATTTTGGGCTGAAATGTTAGATCACTCACCGTAATAAAGAAAGAGACTAAGTTATACGTTATCATGACGATATTAGCCTAGATAAAATGTGACCCTTTATTGGGTTCATATCTGCAAAATGACTTGGCTGGTGATACAGAAGGATTTCATCTGATATCCTTTCCTACAGGCAAATAAAACATGCAGCGGACAGATTCGGAAGTGTAAGATCACAAATGCAGAAACATTTCCAAACTGAACTTTTGCCAATGCTTTTGTTTGAAGTAGAGCAGGTCAAATGTCAGTATGGAAAGAATGTTTACAAGTGACAAATGGTTTCAAGCAAACAGGAACATATTTGACCTGATTGGGACACAAGAGATGTGTTGTTGTGGACAATGTCTCTGTACTGTGGAAAAACACAACATCCTCTAAGAGGACCATTACTGTTGGCTGTATGCAGGGCGTATCTTGCACAAAAAATAACCCCTCCCCCTTCCCCCAGGCTTATTTGGGCATATTCAGACCTGGTCAATTTCTTGTGGAGTTTGTTGTGAGCTGGAGGTATATGCAACAAAAAAAACACAAAAAAAGAAAGTTGGACACCTCACATTCTCACATTTAATAAATTTGCCATACATAGAAGTTTTGTAACCGCAGCTTGTATGAACTTTAGATGGTAAAACAGTGGGCTGTTTTACCATCTAAAGTGAATTGGGGGCCTAAGCTACGTGTATGCAGTCTATTGTTCATTGCTTCCTTTGCGATGATGGTATTTGGTGAAACAGTACTGATGTAGGGAACAACAGTCAATTCAGCATGAACCTTTGTAGCCATTGTGCTGGAAAATGTCCCCTACAAAGATCAAATGGTAGAGAACTCTACCTGATCGTGTACACATGTATACAAAAAACGGCTGTCTGGACACTCCTTTGAAAATTTCCTTCTGTAAATTCGTTTTCATTGAATACATTGAACCATGAAAACTGTAAACTCACATTAAACGGTTCACATTGAGCAGGTTGATGAAAGCCTTGGAAGATAATATACATGTACATGTAAATGCAAAGTCCATCTTAATAGGCTACATTGTGCATGAAACGCATTGAAATGTAACTTCTGAGATTTCATTTCAACAAGACGTGGTCCATAATGCCCAGTTCAGGATACTAACACATGGTTGCATTTTATAGCGTAATATAAATAATATCCACATAAAGGTAAGTAAAGGTACTTCTGGATAGCCATATAGTCTTTTCACTATAAGATGATGGCTCAATAAGGAGAAAATTCACCTTGTGTTCCAAATGTACAACATTCCAAAAACAGGAAGTGACACAATGTACCCTATAATACAAGACCCGGGTTAATGTATAAAAGACTGATTATAAAATCTATTACCCCACTTCATATCCATAATCATGCATTTTAACTCCTATAATGCATTCAAATCCCACAGTGCATTTCAAATCAAATAATGCATTCAAATTCCATAATGCATTTCAAATCCCATAATGCATTTCAAATCCCACAATGCCTTTCAACTCCCACATTGCATTTCAAATCTCATAATGTATATCTAAAGGCATTTAGCAATTGTTCCACAATGAGGTTTAAGTTACTCACGGGCTGCAGAGGTGGGCGGGAGCGAATAAAGTTCAGTATGACCTCATGAGCATCGTTCTTCACTTTCCTTGGGATGTCACCATTAACCTGCATCAACAACAACACAAAACCAGACATGGTAAAATTTGACTGCACTATGGTGTTTCAACTACAAATCACGTAATCTATAAAAAAAAAAAAAAACATCCAGACAAATTTAAACTGTTACATTTATCTCTACAACACACTTCACAAAATCTGTAATTAGCCCAATCTTCATAGGGTACACAAGGGTCTTTTAATTATTATTAAAGGGATATAGAATCGACAGTGGAGATTCTGTATCCCTTTAAATTTATTTATTTATTTATTTATTTGATTAGTGTTTTACGCCCTACTCAAGAATATTTCACTTATACAACAGCGGCCAGCATTATGGTGGGTGGAAACCGGGCAGAGCCCGGGGGCAACCAACAACCATCCGCAGGTTGCTGGAAGACCTTCCCACTTAAGGCCGGAGAGGAAGCCAGCATGAGCTGGACTCGAACTCACAGCGACCGCATTGGTGAGAGGCTCCTGGGTCATTATGCTGCGCTAGCGCGCCAACCGACTGAGCCACGGAGGCCCCTATATCCCTTTAAACACTCAATACATAAATAAATCTGTACTGCGTATGCTTAGCAATTTGGGGATGTTCTCAAATATGTTGTCTTTAAGCCAGCCAGCCACCCTGTTGTTATCAAATTACAATGGGAGATATAAGAGAGTCAGGACAAGCACTTTAAGACTCCTTTCTGGTTATATGTGTTAATGACACCATGTCACACTGACCATGATCTTGTTGAGGGTGTACCGCCGTGACCGGATATCCTCCATCAGCACCTCATAGGGCGTCAGCTCATACTCCACAGGCGGCAGGTGAACATGCTCCACCTTCTTTAACTTCACCCCGTGCCTCAGTTCTCTCATGATCTGAACCCATAGCCGTGCCTGTCAAAACATACACGCTGAAAATAACATTTGCCTTCCTGACCTGGATGAATACTGTATTTCATCTTTAAGTTATTACGCATCATTCGGATTGATTCATCCACCTGAATCAACCACTTTAAATTAAGATTGATTAATTTCTTACAAGAAAAAATCTTAATAGCTGGCATCAAAGGTATCATTCTTTAAGACCTTTATCATGTTCTTGTGCTTCTGAAAGTGCATTTTTACCTGCTAAACTATAGGTGAGATAAAGTATATATACACATACATTAGCTATTTATTGATTTATTTATTTATTTGATTGGTGTTTTACGCCGTACTAAAAATATTTCACTTATACGATAACGGCCAGCATTATGGCGAGAGGAAACCGGGCTCTGGGGAAACCCATGACCATCTACAGGTTGAGGCCAGACCTTCCCATATATGACTGGAGATGAAGCCAGCATAAGCTGGACTTGAACTCACAAACCAAGGTTGTAGGCACAGTTTGCTGTTGATCAGGTTCTTAAGATGATCATTTTGAAAACTGGATTACTTTCAAGAACTGCTGTCATATCCTCCACTGTGCGACCAAAACTGCAACTTATAACTTTACAGATTTCAATAAAGCCTTGTTTGTCTTTGTGTTTATGTACTAACGCTGACAAAACAATGGCACAAGTCAACTAGATTGGTTAAATGTCTTGTTTAAAACTTCAGTCAACAACTGTTTTCAATGAGGTTGTAATGTTAAGGCTGCTCTTTTTGGTGATGTGGTAGAGGATTTGTCATCGGTTTAATTGAAAAGTTGCTTTTTCACAATGAATAAAGACCTGAGTACATGGGTCAATAATAAACAAAAGTAGCAGCAAAAACATTGCATTTAGGGGAAAATACCTGTAACACAGTACTGAATCGTTCGGCAGTTGTATTAGGACTACATGTAGGTTGCTGTCATATCTGGCAGATTAATGACAATTCAACGCCAAAGACCAACAGTCTTAATTAACAACTCCAGAGATATCTTTACATGTACATATAAAAACTATCAAAATTATCCATTATTCTATGGTATTATGGACATTAAGTGTGCAGCCATATCAAGTTGTATCCAGCTATAGACTAAGTGAATGTTTTACATGCACCCCATTTACATCCTTTCTTGTTCATGGACTTGCTTACCCAATCTCCTCTTTCCAACTCATCTATAGTTAATTCTTCTGCTGAACATACAGCTTTCAAAGCTTTCTGCAAAACAAAATCAAACATGGAATATGAAACAAGAAAAAGGTCATTTAAGCAAAATGGCCAGATTGCAGGGCAAGTCAGAGTCTTTGAACTTTCAAGAGAACACATTTACATGACACGTTATTAAGAAGACATTTGGCTCTTACATGGAAAACGTAACACCTGAAATTCATGGTGCTTAATCTTATTAGGTTCTAAAATGTGACCACATCACAGACTACCCGTAAACATTCTAAAACACCCAAATACTAAGTACTAAAAGGCATCCCGATGAACAAGTATGATAATACTATGAATGTAATTACAATGTGTTTCTTAATTACTGTATTTTGTGCTTTAGGAGTAAAGCTGATTATCTATCAAAACAGATTAAAAAACTTGTAGTGACAGTAGCAGTGCATAGTAATTAAGAAGTCAATATCTGAGCACCTTAAATATACCATCAGATGAGTGTTCAGACACAAATAGCATGCAACCTAACCTTTAATAGTCAAACAATAATGCTGTCATTTTTCTTTCAATGGAATATATAACCAATTCACTTTGGGGGTCAACAAAGTCCATAAGCTTCATGTAACATAACACGAAAATCATGCTAGTGAACTAACAGGGATTGGGGCTGGTCTGCTCAAACCTTTGCGGTCAAATTCCAATAAACCTTGCTGAAACTCAAACCTCAAGATTCAGACCTTAAACTGAGCTAATGACACCAGTCATCCAGTCTGACTTCACCATGTTTGGTTTTTGTAATTCAATCAAAAATCAGAGCTGCAGAATTCATATGGCTTAAGCACATGGTGTCAAATACTTGAAAATGTATGTGACCTAAAGATCAATTGTGGAGTTTGTATTCCAGACAATATATGTACTTGATCAACACAGCTTCCCAGGTTTTAAAGGCTATGCATGTAGGTGCAAGGTCTGAGAAAAAACATAATCTCACACTCCAAATCTCACAAACTATAACATACCGACACAATCTTCATTTTGGAGACAAGAATATATTAGCTTAGCTCTACAGGTATTTACAGAACACCTGTCCAATGTGCCCTCATGAAAGCACAACACTCTAACTGCTGGACATGTACACTGACACACTGAAAATAAACATTAAGTCTATTGCAAATTATCCAATGAGGTCACTTGTATCAGAGCATCCAATCAAAAGGGGTCTTTTAGAGAAGGCTGGTCCAATACTCCAGAACCAGCATGACCAGTAATATTTCAGCAATATGCATGAAAAGCATGGGATTACTGCAAGAAAATGGACTTGTACTATTAAAGAGAACTATAGACCTGTACTAGATTTCAGGCAGGTATTGAAACTTGAAAATACTACACTGGGATTGCTTCCATGTAATTAGGGTCACTTCTTTCATGTCTGAACATTTTAAAATCTCAAACATAATCTGTGTTTATAATATAGTAATTTATACACTTTCTGTGTGTTGTCGTTATGTAAATTTTGACATTCATGTATTCTAACAAAACTACCGAATTGAATTATACATATACATACATGCACGTAATAAAACGGACAAGGCAAAAGTATGAACAATACAACCTTATGAAAAGAGCGAAATACTTATGAAATTTCTTCAGGATCATTTGGCAATTTTTTAAATTACAAAACATGTGGCTATAGCTTCTGTTTGTTTTTGATTCTCTGTTATATTCAATTCACTTAAAAGAGGCCAATTACAAACGAGAGCTGTGAAAACACTGTTTTAATTCAAATCAATGACTGTGAGCTTGAGTGCAGTGGGTATGTCATCGTCCTATGTTTACAATGCTAATCTGTGTAAATACATCAAGTGTGTGCATATTGGATGTGTCAACAGACCAAATTACCCACTGTTATGTGCAATCATCCAAAATGCATTGATGGAAATTTAGCAAATTTCTGCTATTTCTTTTTACTATAAAAAAATCAAGTGTTAAATTTTGCAAAGATGTAAAATTCTGACAAATAGTAAAATTGTGTACATGATGTATATGTATTTCCACTTTTTTTAAAATAATATTGTAGATAACAAAACTTTTCAAACCAAAGAAATATCGACAAGTTCACAACCTGAAGATGAGTTTTACAACTTAATCTCACTGGGGAGTGAAACATGACTTGTGGACCTGTCTGTTAACTTTTATAATGAGTAATAATCTCATTCTCTCACCTCATCACCCGAGATCTTGTCCAAAAAGGACAACAGTTCGACAACTTCTGCGACCAGCGCTCTGCAAACTGCTTTGTAATGTTGACCTGCGTTTTGTGGAGAGGAGAGTCGGTCTTGACACATCTGCGAAGAGACATTAACAATATTTTAATTTAAAATGTTTAAAGTTCAGTTTCCAAACACGTAGGAATTTTCTTTAATACAGTGACCTTGTATACATATATACATGGATAAAAATGTTTTTTCCAATTATTGTTTTCCAAATAGTAATGATTTTATAATGAAGAGAAAAAGAATCATAATTTTTATACTGTATACATGTATAGCGTCATACATTTTGTGTATGTTATAATTAAGCTAAAACTGTAACAAACAAAACTTATAATAATGCTGAAACAAAGTGGATTCCCCATACATGTACACTACATGTGTATCAGGGTCTCCTTCGCCTCTGCTCAGTTTCCTCATATAAGTGAAATATTCTAGAGTAAAAAACCAATCACATAAAATAAATAAATCCCCATATACATGTATCAGTCTTTTCCAAAAAGAGGTTTTATTTTTTTGCTCCTCAAGAATTTTTCTTTGACAGTCAAACATTTCAACTCAAAGCTGAGTTTTATGATCTTTATTGAACACTGACAGCCATTATTCTTTCTTTTCACCCCCACATTTCAAGAGTACTTTATGTCAAGATAACTTTAAATATATTTACGTACTTGTACATGTATTTTAAAGGAATGTTACATGTTATGTGGTGTATATTTAAAATTTGCATACAGGTTTTGTTACTAGCACTATCCTGACAAATACACTCCATCTTCCAAACACAAAATCTACACATACAAGGGAATGCATGGAAAAATCTCTGGACTTCTTAACTTCAAAACAGAGAAATAATTCTATAAACTTCACCAATGTTTTCATGTTGATTGATTTTACATCACACGTGTTTAAATATAGTTGAGCTCCACACAAGGCCCATTCATCTATACATGCAGCTCTAAGGACTGGTCAAACGGTCAACTCATGTCCCTCCAAAACCCTGGCTACTGTCATGTCCCTAAACTGACACTTCCTCACGCCATGTCCCCACATGTGACAACACAAGCTATTTACACAAGACGCAATTCCATAGCACACTGCACAAGGCACTCATTGTTGCCATTTTTTTTTTTTTTGGCAAGGATTCGTTAAATTACACAGGGGCTTGGAAATATGCCTCAGTAGAGCTTTTCACGCCCTGGTAAACAGTTCTTCCCGCCTCTCAAATCTGGACGGAAGGCTTCCCCGCCACAACGACCCGTCACTGCACTGGCCAGGCTTCCCCAGTCACATCTAGAGCCTCATACCTCTTGTTATAGACCTCAAACACACAGCGTGTTGTCACTGACTTCCTTGGCTTATTTCCGTTACAATCTCACGTTCTTTACGGTCAATATCAGATCGTGTTGCCCAACTAACACCTTAGTTTACCAGGTATACAACAGGGAGCAGCGGTATACACACAGTAAATGGCCTAAAATTGCGACCATGATGACATTGTAAATCGCTAAATTCAGCCGATTCCGAAAATTCAACTCCGAGTTAGAAAGGGGTTTGAGGTTTGCTTGGATGGTGTGATGATATTCTACTGGAAGAATGTAAACTGTAGCACCAATAGTAACATTATGTGACAATTATTTGTCTTTAAACGTACAGTTTTATGGGCAAAATCTTTAGGTCATATACTGTAAGTCATCATGGGGACAACAATTAAAGTGAACTGTAATGGAGGAGCCTGGGCAGGAAGGGAAAACAAAAAACAGGAAGACTTAACAGTGAACACTGCATACACTCTACATGTATCGATACCTGTGGCATGATCTCTGCCACATATGTAAGCACACTCTAAAATTCCAGGTATGATAGCTTTAATAATAATTAATATAGGGCCTGATCTAGGATAAAAATGTAGGTGCCCAATCACAAGATATTGTACAGTACATAAGGTTTTACAAGGAGTTTTCACATTGGAGGTAATTTAAAAAAAAACAAGATTTGTGACATTAGCAACTCCATTTTTATAACCTTCCCTTTCTTGGGTGCCCAAACCAGTGATGGCGAAAACACTTTATATGGAGTTCTGAAATAGCCACCTAAAAGTTTGTACAAATTTTTAAAAAAAGGAGAACTCAATTGTTTTGACTTGGTGGTTTCCATATGTTTTAGGCAATATAACATTAAGAACAGAACTGTCTATTTTTATGATCTTCCTTTGGTGGAGGGGGGGGGAGCCCAAACCATTGACATTGACATGCTTTATACGGGTGCAAAATAGGCCATCTAAAGCCTGTTCAAATTTAAAAAAGTGTACTACCTCTAGTACATTCATGTTTTATCACTATGTACAGGTGAAAAATTTGATTAAAATCTCAAGAAAAAGAAATATATATACACACACACACACACGATGAAAGAATGTACCCCATACTACTGGTATTCAATTCAAATTTATCTTCATAGTTCTAATTGCATTTAAACAGCAAACTTCCTATGCAACGCTGATATCATCTATCGCAATCTTTAATCTTAATTCATACATTTAATTGTTTAATGGCCTTAGAGTGATGTCCTCTACCAGACATCATGACACTTAGTAGCAACATGGTTTTGCTTTTTTTCTAGGACCATCATATTACACATAATATGAGTTGAAAACAGATAAGACATGTGCACTGTTCACAATATCAACAGTACAACTTACAATCTTGGTGTGTGTGAAAATGGGGTGGAAGAATTTTACATGGTATACAATGAATTCCACTAAAAATATTTGTAAACCTTATACAGGAAGAAAATGTACACTCAAGTATAAAAGTAAAATTAATGCCTAAAAAGCCAAAATAAATATTTATTATGACAAACAATTTTATTTTAATTCTTCAACAAATCCTGTTTTTGGTTTAACATTAATTAGATGATGCAAAAATGTACAAAATGTAGACGTACATTTTACATGATATTCAAGAACAAATCTTAATCAATACATACATAAAAACTCTAGCAGGGATATGTATATACAAAGGATATGTTATTTCAAGCCTGCTTGCAAATATGTGCGTATACACCTGAATGTCTTAAGTATTTCAAGCATAATTTCCAGAAATTTACCACTGACTGGCCTCTCAATTGGAATTAACATCTCACAATAAAACCATTAACAAATGTTTCTTGTTCATGTATGTTTACTCCTAAATTCTTGTGCATTTTAACTGTCCACATTCCAGTTAAATGGGTCACTGGAAATTCCTTATGTAAGCAGGGCCAATCAATGTTTATTTACCTCAACATTTCTGTCGGTAAGTTTGTTTGCCTGTAAAGCTTCAACCCAAACTGCAAATCTTGTGAGAGAAAAAAAAAGCGCAAAATGAGAGATTCACTAGCAGTCAGAACACAGAGAGATGATTTGAGAATTTAATTAAATTACATGCAAGTCTCACAGTACCAGCATGGGACCAGCTAGACAAAAATGATTTACATGAAACAAACATCTAACAGGATAATTGTCAATAAATTCTGTCTGTAAGGCCATGCCAATTTAAATGTTTGCTTTGCAGGAAGAACAAAGCTTCTTTCGATGTCATAGGAGGGCATAAAAATCAACTAATTTGTGTGTCGGATGGACTGTCCCGACAACTGTTCCTGTTAAAGACATATATTTATATGTGTGATCGGAAAGCATTGCAAACAGGAAAATGATAAAAAGCATTCCAATCGGGCACAATAAAAACTTTGATTTTCAATTTCAATCTTATTCTGTTTTTTTTTTTTTTGTTTCCCTTTTTTTTTGCTAAATACGTAGATGCTCTTGAGTTGGGTTTACATCTACAGAATTCGCAAGCCTCCATTTCAAACATGAGGACTTTTCTTCGTCTCAACACTTAACATCACTGATGCCAATGAAACGTGTACAGAACACCTCTGCAGGCAGTTAATGCTTGAGGGCTGCTTAAATAGGAGCACAATGCACTCCAATACCAAAGGAATGTTTATCCTCTTTAAATAGGATTTCCTTGAAGCTATAGAAAAGGAGTCACAAAATAGGGTGAGATTTCCTCTCAATTCCCTGACCACAGTGGAATCTCCTGAAAGGATTTCACCCTGAGCTGGTAATGTAACTTTACCCTATTTTCCTGAACACTCCATGCATGTACATCGGCACTAAACATACACTGTACATGTACACCTCCCAAAAACACTTCAGAACATTAGCCCTTGGTATGTTCACGTTATGAGAAGTGTCTGTTATATGTAGCTGAAATTTTGTCATCTCACTCCTGCCACCATAATGCTGGCCGCTGTCAGATAAGTGAAATGTTCTTAAGCACAGCATGAAACTGTAATCAAATAAATAAATCTAAATTTGTACTTGTCAAAACCTATTTATATCATTAGCTGCCCAAGGATTTGGCAGTGATGAAAAAAGTGCTTGTTGCATGTAGCTGTTTAAAGCTATTTTAGGCCATTAGAATGGATGATTGAAGAAATGATTGATTACGACTTTACCCGACATCCACAGAAGTTCAACCACAGCATGGCAAAGGACAATTTTATAAATAACCCAACAGCAAACAGTTCACAACTGCATCTTTCTGGTATTGCAAGGGTTTATGTACATTTTAACTCTCACACACATCATTTTATAGCTAGGTGACATATAAACCAGCAACTTTAACTAGATTTCTCTGTAGCCTTTAATCAGATCGTTGACGTCCTACCCAGGCCTCTGGGGCCTGGTGCCTTATGCTCAGCACAATGACCCAGGGGCCTCTCACCAAATCTACCCATGTGCCTCCTCTCCGATCGTATGTGGGAAGGTCTGCCAGCAACCAGCTGATGGTCGTGGGTTTCCTCCCATCATAATTCTGATCGCCTTTGTGTATTTAAAGTCAAATACTCTTAAGCATGGCGTAAGACTCCAATCAAGTAAATACATACATGTAGACTATGTCCCACCATATATGTGTAAATAGAATCTATTGGTTTTACCAATGTTTTGGCTTGACTGGGATACTCCTAGTCAGGGGATGTACATGTACGACGTACTCTAGAGTATAGACATGAATCGGTTCCAGACAAGTCAATACAATACCATTCAAAACTGTGTCATAGCACATACAGGCAAACGATTTAAGTGTACAGCACCGGTCACACTTAAGGTACACTATCACGTCTGCATGTGTGATGCGGTGACCCTGTTGGGATTTCAACCTACAACCTAAAGAAAACATGGACAACAATACATGCATAAACATCTGACGTAATATCGAGGCTATTGCTGATACCAGTAACCGGTATTGGCACCCAAACATGCCAAATAATTTAATAGGCAATTCCAGTTTTCTTCTCTAAAAACTGTATTCCTCAGATATTTTGTCATGAATATTCAAGGATACATGTTTGTAGTATTAAAGATAAAGTAAAACCTGTTAATATGTCACTTTGAACATTTCATTTTTGACCCCCCCCCCCCCCCAATGTCCCTCCCCCCTCCTCCCCCCACCCACTTCCCTCCAAAAAAACAAAACAACACACAGGCATGCCTAAAATTTTATTTCTCACCTTCATGATGAGCTGCTGCTTTCTGTCCAGCCGCTCTGTCATGTGACATTGGTCATCCTCATCCTCCACGTCATTCTCGATGCCTTCATCGTCCACGCTGTGCGACTCATGGTTATCTCCCTTGCTGTCCTCGTTGCTGACCGTCATCAACTCTATCAAGGACTCCACGCTCTGACTCAGGTGCCGTTCTTCATGCTCCTTCAGCCCATAATCCAGTGCCTGGAAGATTGTCAGTCCCAAGGTCTCCAGAGCCTGGAATAAATTCAAGGTAGGTTTGATAAATCCTGTCCTAGAAGCATAAACAACTATTGCCTTTATACACGTAAATGTAGATGTATGTCAAAATGTTTGGTCAGTCACTCGTTTTGAGGAGCTCCAAAATGGAAATGATGACCTCAAACTGATGACCCCAGGTTGTCACAAAGATGACCTTGTACTGTGCAAATACAACGTACACATAAGTTAAGAGATATGACTGAATGTTTGCACAAATATACATACATGATATAAGTGGAATGTAATACATCTGACACCTTTAAATCATATTGAACATCTGAATTTTTCTTGAAGTCACCAATGAAGAGCTCAAAATATCAAACATTTTGACCTCTGACCTCTTAGTCCGCCTTCCCTGCAAAGTAATCAATCATAATAATGCAAGAACAACTGCACATTTCATATATTTATTTGATTGCATGGTGTTTCATAGTGTAGACAAGAATTTTCCACTGTCATGATTGCAATAACACAAGTTATACCAGCATGCTGCCTGTTTGGCAAATATGGTACCTTATCCAAGGCCCATTGACCAACCAGAGACCCATAATTTTCTGTGAATTGGGTGAATGTTTTATATGAGTGGAGAAAACCAGATGCCTGAAGTAAAATCACTGCTTATCGCCAGCCACATGTAAAGTACATGTAGCTGACAAACCTTTGAGATTAAAAACAATGCAGAACCAACAAGAGCCGGATTTGAACCTGGAACCTCTATGGGCTGGCTAGTGGCCAATCGGTTGTTAGTCAAATCAGTAGTTCTGCATTATGACTAGAATATAAAAGCTTTAATACATGTACACATGTTATTGTGTGTCCTGTCTGGACATATATATTAATATTCTCTGATTTCAAATTATCAAACTGTACAAGATCTTTAAACGTGTTACTTTACAATGAAAGCACATTGTACTAACCAGCAGGAAGCATTGCTATTTATACTGTCTCATCCTCATCAAGGATCAGGGAGGAGCAGGGAGTTTGGGGGGAGTGGGGGGGAGGCTCATAATTAAATGTCGTTTTAAGAACCTACAAGTATCACCTATTGATGAACATTTTACACATCAAACAGCAGGATAATTAATTAATGGCCCGCATCAAATTGGTTTTCTGGCAAGTTATCAGGACTCATAATGCCAAACTACAGCCACCAGACAGACACAGCAGGTATTATAACAATCTGACAACGCTATTCAACAGACAGACAAATCCGTGGATCGTGTACCGCATAGACAATGACCTAAGCATAAAGTGCCAGGAAAGCATTCCCATTTTTGTACATGTATAACACATACTTGTACGTTAAAACTGTCATGCATGAAGGCTTATGAAAAACACATCTTTACCGGTACTGGACAGGCTTCGGGGGCCTCCGTGGCTCAGTCGGTTAGCGCGCTAGCGCAGCGTAATGACCCAGAAGTCTCTCACCAATGCGGTCGCTGTGAGTTCAAGTCCAGTTCATGCTGGCTTCCTCTCTGGCAATGCGTGGGAAGGTCTGTCAGCAACCTGCAGATGGTCGTGGGCTTCCCCTGGGCTCTGTCCGGTTTCCACCCACCATAATGCTGGCCGCCGTCGTATAAGTGAAATATTCTTGAGTACGGCGTAAAACACCAATCAAATAAATAAATAAATACTGGACAGGCTTCATTATACACATACATGTATTCATTTATTTATTTGATGGGTGTTTTACGCCATATATTTCACTTATACGACGGCTGTCAGCATTATGGTGGGTGGAAACCGGGCAGAGCCCGGGGAAAACCTACAACCATCCACAGGTTGCTGACAGACCTTCCCACGCATTGCCGGAGAGGAAGCCAGCATGAACTGGACTTGAACTCACAGCGACTGCATTGGTGAGAGACTCCTGGGTCATTACACTGCGCTAGTGCGCTAACCAACTGAGCCACGGAGGCCCCCCACATACATGTACATGTACATCCATAGTCACTGGAGTGGTACAAGTGCATGGACATGAATTGGCAAGGAAAATCAAGGAAAATGAGTGTATTTTTTTACCAAGGAAAGTTAATTTATTCAACCTTTTCATGTATGAAAGAGAAAAAAGTGTAATTTATGCGCCTTTTCATTTGATTTTTGAAGACAAAACTACATTGCCTGGCTTGGCTAATTTCAGGGCTTCACACAAAGTATAATTTTATCAGTCTTCAGAGAATAATGCCCTCAGAATATGCTTCAATTTACACCTTGCAAACAAGCAAAAAGGTTGAAGAATTACACTAGTTTATTTCTGTTGCATGTCAAGCTTGCCAAAATAGAACTTTTCCCTTATCCAATGGCAGTTTAGATTCATGAGTGTAGAAAACCAGTGTGTCCTGGGAGGATCCTGAAAGTATCCAGCCAAAGGTTCCAAAAGAAATTCACTGCACTCACACCACATACAGTACATGTATTTCTCTAAACATGCATGGCAATAATGTTAAAATCGTCCTAATGTACATGATTCAAGTAATCTTGTGCGCAGAATTGTAGCATGGTCACCTTAAAACCTGATTAATGTTTCTATCGACCGATGAACAGATTTCTTATGGTTTATAAAAGGGTAATAATGTCATTTTTTTGGAATCAAACTGACATAAAACAGCATGCAGCAACTGTGTGGAGCCAAGAAGGAATTTCGAGAAGACAGGAGATTGATTACTTAAATAACATTTCCTGCTATTTTCTGATCAACAAGGAGATATGGCTTCTACGGGACAGCCTGTACAAGTTGAACAAAACAGGAAATAAATACACTGTAAAAATAGACAGTCTCGGAAAATATCAAAGGGCAGATGTCAAACAGATTGCTTCAAACAGATAATGCAGTGATAAAATCCGACTCTGTTACATGTAATATTTTGCACATTGGCACATGTCAATATCATGTATAAATTCATTACAATCAGTCTTAAAATACATGTATTTTCACATTTTGTCATTCGACCAAGCACAGATTTGCCCAATTTGCATGAAATCATATTTTACTCCACTTTGGGTCAAATTATCACAAGAATGGGAACTGTGGGATACTTTTGTCGCTTTTTGTTCAAAGGCACTGTGATACCAGATCCACAAGTACACATGTACTTTGAAATATATGACTCAAAAACGAGAAGCTGCACGTCTGAGCTGTTTACATAACCCATAATCCTTTGCAATCCTAGCTAAATCCCCCCTGGTCTCAAGCAAACAGCCTTGCCTTCCAGTAATTAGTTGGTGCCAACCCCCTCCAAGTCTTACGTAACGGTGTACATTACTGACATTTCAGGTGTGGCAAGATACCTACAGACATTCATATGGGCGTGACTGAACTGCTTGTACACACAAGAGAAGCAAATTATGCAGTTGCAACATTACTTGTGTGCGCAAATTTAAGATAGCTTTAAGTGTTTTCATCCCTTTACACTATGCCAATATCAAATCACTTTAAGCATATACCTGAATACATATTACAGGATGAAGTTCACATTTTGTCTGAGCCATCATGCCAGTTGCTTTTGAGTTACACAAGTACAGTGTAGTCATGGCTGTAAGGTGGTTATTATTCATGGACAATATTAACATGATCTCTGTGAATTAAATCACAATTAATTCTTGACTAACTCTATAACAAACCTTCTGCAACACAAATGCAAGGTGCATTAACAATGTTTTGTCTGAATTCCGTCTATTAGGCGACCTCATCAATAGCCAGCATTGTTTCCATTACCCTTCATGTATGTAGATGCCAAAACAAAAGTACATGGATGTTTATAATGCAATACTAATATTTCATTTGCACACACATGTACAAAAGAAAAAACACATGCAACTTTAAGAGAACCCTTGATTCACCCCTGTGAACTTTTGTCTCAGGCTTACTGGAGCAATTCCATGAAAAGTTGCCATTAAGTTTTTGCGAAGCTTTATAATGGAAAAGCTTCTGCTGAACACTTCCTGGCCAAATGTCCGGGAAAAGAGAATCTGTGCAAATCTGAGGATAAAAGAGGGGATTTTGTCGTCACAAAGGTAGCCCACTAATCTAATACTGACCATCTGGTCAGAGGATTGAAACAGGACAAAAACATGGACGAGGAAAATGCTGTGATAAACTCAAGGTATGCTTCAGTTCACTCTTTCAGTGAAAAATCTTTCTTTGACTGCCAAAAAAATCAGAAGGACTGAAAGAGATTTTCTGATGAAAGAATAAAAGACCCATGAGCACTGAAATCTGACATATAATCTTGGTGTCAAACATTATGAAATGTTTTATAGTCATGAATTCCTGCTACATGTGTGTATCATGAAGTATTTTTATATCACTGAGACTTTATTTTAACTTTGGTGATGGTAATTTAAATAATATCTACTGGTGCATAATGTGGTATGCAGACAAAAAGGTAGCTCCATACAAAAGCAACACCATGCAGGTCAGGACAACTGAAGGGAGAGCTGGACATCATGACACCATGAGAAATCTAACAAGGTCTGACCCCCTCTCTCAGCAAAGACACACTTTTTACCTGAATATGATTTCCTAATGCCTGTGTCATCTTCATGATAAAACTACACCTGCATATGCACCTGTATTTGGCAGAACAAGGGTATGTACATGGATATTGCAACAATTACCTGTACAAGACCAATGTACACTTTAAAATACTCTACAGTACTGCACATATACATTACTGCCTGTACCTATACAAGACCAATACACACTTTAAAATACTCTACAGTACTGCACCTATACTATACTGCCTGTGCCTGTACAAGACCAATGCACACTTTAAAATACTCTACAGTACTGCACCTATACCATACAGCCTGTACCTGTACAAAACCAATGCACACTTTAAAATATTCTACAGTAATGCACCTATACCATACAGCCTGTACCTATACAAGACCAATGTACACTTTAAAATACTCTACAGTACTACACCTATACTATACTGCATGTACCTGTATAAGACAAATGCACACTTTAAAATACTCTACAGTACTGCACCTATACCATACTGCCTGTACCCGTGCAAGACCAATACACACTTTAAAATACTCTACAGTAATGCACCTATACTATACTGCCTGTACCTGTACAAGACCAATGTACACTTTAAAATACTCTACAGTACTGCACCTATACCATACAGCCTGTACCTGTACAAAACCAATGCATACTTTAAAATACTCTACAGTACTGCACTTATACCATACTGCCTGTACCTGTGCAAGACCAATACACACTTTAAAATACTCTACACTAATGCACCTATACTATACTGCCTGTACCTGTACAAGACCAATGCACACTTTAAAATACTCTACAGTACTGCACCTATACCATACATCCTGTACCTGTACAAAACCAATGCACACCTTAAAATACTCTACAGTACTGCACCTATACCATACAGCCTGTACCTGTGCAAGCCCAATGTACACTTTAAAATACTCTACAGTACTGCACCTATACCATACTACCTGTACCTGTACAAGACCAATACACACTTTAAAATACTCTACAGTACTGCACCTATACCATACAGCCTGTACCTGTGCAAGACCAATGTACAATTTAAAATACTCTACAGTACTGTACCTATACCATACAGCCTGTACCTGTGCAAGACCAATGCACACTTTAAAATACTCTACAGTACTGCACCTATACCATACAGCCTGTACCTGTGCAAGACCAATGTACAATTTAAAATACTCTACAGTACTGTACCTATACCATACAGCCTGTACCTGTGCAAGACCAATGCACACTTTAAAATACTCTACAGTACTGCACCTATACCATACATCCTGTACCTGTACAAAACCAATGCACACCTTAAAATACTCTACAGTACTGCACCTATACCATACAGCCTGTACCTGTGCAAGCCCAATGTACACTTTAAAATACTCTACAGTACTGCACCTATATTATATTGCCTGTCTGTGAGTATTGCCATACTGCAGTCGCTGTGAGTTCAAGTCCAGCTCAGGCTGGCTTCCTCTCTGGCCATAAGTAGGGAGGCCGGCAAAAACCTGCGGATGGTTGTGGGTTTCCCCTAGGGTCTGCTCGGTTTCCTCTCACCATAATATGCTGACCACCATCGTATAAGTGAAATATTAAAGCCATAAAGTACACAAGCATTAGTAGTGCCTACTAATGTACATGTTATATTTGGCGCATTTTATGCATGTACTCAAACATTACAGGAACAAATAAACCCATGTTCTAATCAAGCAAACCACAGGACTGACAGGTAGCCTACAGTTCTTGCATGTACATGTAATGTACATGCATAGTCCATACCGTAAACCTATGTACTCTTATCAACCCCACAGCTTTCCTAGTCAAATATACTTGCGGTTTTGTTTTGCTAATTACGCCAGCTCACTCGACAGCTTTTCTCTGTGGGTTTTTTTGTTGTAGTTTTTTTTTTTGTCTTGTTTTTATTTTTCTCTTTTTCTCATTATACAACATTCCATTTTTAATAGTCAGCGCACTGCCTAGGCTTACAATTCTCAGAGCAGATTAACCATTTCAGTTTCTAGTCTGTACATGTTGATAATAAGCCACACCCACTAGTTGGTTACTGTCTACCCTCTGGCTAGTTTTAAATTGAATTTTCAGCCAAACCACACTTAATGAAATACAGGCATGTTGAAGACGAAATCTTCATTAAATTCTAAAATGACAATAAGTTTAATATATCATATGTAAAGGTGAAGTACATGTACGTGTAAGAATTCGTACAACAGTTAAAGACCTGTTTCTTTTTTATTTTTATGTTTTTCAGTGATTAAATACTAATAAATGTATGTCTACATATTCAGGGTGTTCAAAAAGGGCAAGTAGCAGGCTGCAGACAGCTGTCTACTGCCGTCCCCTTAGCCACCTACTTTGAATATTCTTACAATTTAAATCAATAGTAATTCTGACATAATTACTTTCAATTCAGCCACCTAGTTTTGAACTCTGACCTCCTTCTCCAATTTTAAATAAAAAACCCTGTCATGTGTAAATTAAATTTCTGCTTAACAGTTCAGCCAAAATTGTTTTAATATATGTTCAGCAAGATTAACCTTAAACCAATTTAACAAGATATTATTCTGATTACAGTGTCTGATGAATGTTAATATACCGATATTTCATATACAGAAATTGCCTGTTTGTAGGTATAGATTGTACAGTATGATAAAATGACCTTTGTCTGCTGTCTGGGATATGTCAGGATATGGTATAGCCAAGAATAAACAGGAAAAATCAAGTCAATACTTTGTCTACACCTCACTGTACATGTATACAGGTATATGTACTTTCACCTATAAATGAAGCAGCTTTACATAAAAAATTTTCTCTTTCCTCATACGTGTATGTACAATAGTCAGAAATCAGCTCACCTTACCCATAAATGAAGCAACTACAAAACTCTCTTTCCTCATATCTACAATAATCAGAAAACAGCTCACCTTCTGATATGATCTACACGTACTGCTGTTCTTTTTGTCACCATCTGCAATGACAGATAAAAGGGAAATCAATTAAAAATCAGTAGTACGTAGAAGACATTCTTAAAAAAATGAAAAGGCAATATCTGGACAGTGAGGCATAAATATATCCATGTAGTACTTTTTTATTTTATTTACTTAATTGGTGTTTTCTGCCACTCATAAATACACTTATAATTGCATTGGTGAGTGGCTCCTGAGTAATTGTGCTGTGCGAGCACAATGACCACTCAGCCACAGACACGACGGAGGGGCGCCCCTAAATGTACATGCAGTAGAGTCTGGTACTACAGGTAGAGTCTGTCCAACAAAGACATGACGTTCATGAAGTCATGACAGTATACAACTAAACAAATGTAATCATACACACATACATATAGTACATATTTTAAACAACATGTAACAATATTTTTCGCTATTTATATACATGTAAAGGTGAAATGTCAGGATTTCCTTCACTGATAAAAAGTGATATCTCACTGGCTCGGTTCGATATCATGTTTTGTTATTACACACCCTGACGCCATGATGTCAAAAACGAAACATTCTGTTTTATGACGTTCCAATCCCAGCTGAGTGAAATGATAAGGAGCAGGTATTCATGAATTACAGTGTACATTTTAATGTCTTGTATATGCTCAAAAAAACTTTATCCCCCCAAAAAAATCAATTTATATAAGATTTTCAACACCCTTTAACATAAACATTCCATAACATTACAATGAAAAGTCACCACAAACATTTTTCTTGGGAAAGCCAAGGTGGAAAGAATAACTTAGTCAACACTTCAAATCTTGTGGGTTACAATTTTCACCTTTCACTTGACAATATTTATGGGGTTTAACCTTCACTTTGAAATATCCTTTTAAATGTACTCTTATTTCACAAACTGATCAATGAAAGACTTTGTTTGATGTTTAAACATACTGTGTTTATAAACACAACTTGGCAACACAAGAGATAACATTGACCCAAGGTGTGAGCTCTGTACGTCTCCATCTTGGACAATTACTCCATTAATTTGCACAAATGCGCACAACTGCTACGGGATTAATTATTCATGAATTAGTTTTCAATTGAATAATATCAGCACCTGGACACAGGTTCATGTACATACATGTATGTTATATCTGAATGTTGAATTCGGCTATCTTCATTTGCAAGACTGTCACACATACACAAGGTGTAGAGAGTACAGCATTTCACAGAGAATGTCTACTAAACTGTGTCAACTTGGGTGTGGACGTATGTGTGGACTATCATATACTAGTCCCAGGTACAATCCACTGACCAAATATTATCTGAGAATATTCATCTGGGCCCAGTGTCAGAAAGATGTCTTACATGTACATGTACGATAATCACACACATAGGACAATGGTACGGTAATAGTGACGTATAAAATATCGTAAGACAAATGTATGACATAAAAATGTTGTACGCGGCTTTGAGAAACTGGGCCATTATGTACATACAGGGCACAAACGTAATGTAAAACATTTACCCAGTTTATTACAAGGTGCATTCATACTGTAGGAATTCTAACAGCTACATTAGTACTGTACGTAGAATTTTTTTTTGGGGGGGGGGGGGGGGGGGGTGACACCATAATGTTGGTCCTGCCATCAATGAGTATGTATGAAATTTCATGGAAAACACCCAACTACAATTACGAAACAATGTCTACAATTAGAGCTATTTAAAGATAATGAAAATGAAACCAAAAATATTTCATACATGTATGTACACGAACATTTGCAGTAACTTAATTACTATTCTGGATCTCCCACAAATTTATATCTTCATCATTAACGCCTTTGTTGCTTCTCATGTGATGTGGGATTTATTATGTTGCTTCTCATGCGATGTGTGATTTATTATGTTGCTTCTCATGTGACATGGGATTTATTATGTTGCTTCTCATGTGATGTGGGATTTATTATGTTGCTTCTCATGTGATGTGGGATTTATTATGTTGCTTCTCGTGTGATGTGGGATTTATTATGTTGCTTCTCGTGTGATGTGGGATTTACTATGTTGCTTCTCGTGTGATGTGGGATTTATTATGTTGCTTCTCATGTGATGTGGGATTTATTATGTTGCTTCTCGTGTGATGTGGGATTTATTATGTTGCTTCTCGTGTGATGTGGGATTTACTATGTTGCTTCTCGTGTGATGTGGGATTTATTATGTTGCTTCTTGTGTGATGTGGGATTTATTATGTTGCTTCTCGTGCGATGTGGGATTTATTATGTTGCTTCTCGTGTGATGTGGGATTTATTATGTTGCTTCTCGTGTGATGTGGGATTTACTATGTTGCTTCTCGTGTGATGTGGGATTTATTATGTTGCTTCTCGTGTGATGTGGGATTTACTATGTTGCTTCTCGTGTGATGTGGGATTTATTATGTTGCTTCTCGTGTGATGTGGGATTTACTATGAAGCAGCATGCAGTTTCTGACAACAGCAGCTCATGAGATGAAGGTCTATAACCTGTGTCTTAACTGGTCAGGGAATTACCTCTCACTGTCTTAACCTCATTGTATAAACTGTACTTTGTGCTACATGTACAGTTAAAGAGTTTCATGAATTACATGTATGTTTAAATTTAACTGTTTGTTAGGGGGACCACTGGGGAAAAACAGTTATAGACAAGACAAGTGTTTTTCCCTCTATATTTTAACCCTCATGAAAAAATAGCTTCATGGAATCCTTATCAGAATCAGGCCCCAAGACTACTTTTCTCAATCCACGATACCATACATGTTCACTGTAGCAATGTACTTCCAGTTGGGATTGGATTACTTTGTAACCATTTGATCTCTCTCAGAAGATAAATTATTATATAAATGAAATAAATTATTATTATTAGGGATCCCGTTCTTCCGGAACGGGATCCCTATTGTAATCGTTCTGTTTTTAGGGATCCCGTTCTCCCGAACGGGATCCCTATTGTAATCGTTCTGTTTTTTCTTATTATTAGGGATCCCGTTCTCCCGAACGGGATCCCTTTTGTTATTGTTCTGTTTTTTTCTTATTATTATTATTATTATTATTATTATTTTTTTTTTTTCGATTTTGTTAGCAGCAGAACTCAAACACCGTTCAAGACAGAAATTCAAGATTTTGCACACATAATTTTGTGGAGATTATCTAGGGGTATATTTTTTTTTTTTTTGGCTATGTCACGTGGTTCGGCCGCCATATTGGATTTTGTGTAAAATCTTTAAAAATCTTCTTCTCAAGAACCACTGAACCGATCATTTTCAAATTTGACATGCAGCTAGTAGGTCACGAGTTCTTTAAAGTTTGCGAAAATGGTTCACTTCCGGTCAAAACTCTGGAAGTTCGCCATTGGTCGAATTTATGACGTCACAAAAAGTTCTCAAAGTTCAAATGTTCTGAACGTATTCTGATGTATCCTGAGCTGCTGATTTCGAATCTGCTTGCATTTTTTACATATCTGTGTAAGTTTTTACGATATAAGCAAAAAACTCAAGAAAGTGACGTAACTTCAATGACCTGTAACTCGAGAACTATGACAGCTAGAAATGTGCAACCTGCACCAAATTGTAGCCCAAGACACGCTCTTTCGATCAATCGTCAACAGATTTGAGCTCCGATCAATAGTTTTTTTGCTAGTAGCGTTTAAATGACAACACCGTTTTTTGTTTAGAAAAAGACGGGAATCCTATTGCTTTAACATGGAGTTAGATGGGGACTGGACTGGGTTTGTAGTATTTGACCTGATGCTTTCGGCTACACTGTCCGTGATCTCCCGAAACGGTTGTAGGATGACATTGAATCTAGTTCCCATCTAACTCCAGTACTCTATTAGATGGCGTAGAGATCTAACTACAACAGCAAACGAAGTGGACCTGTAAAAGTTAGCTTTGTTTTGCGCAGACCTCGTGCTCCTTACAATACGTTAAACAGGCCAGGGTGATTGACAGATATGGACATGTGCCGTGGTCCAAGTGCTGATTTTCTAACGATGGCCGAGCTATCAGTGGAGCAGTGAGTCTGTGCATGGCAGGTCGTGGATTGAGATGTGAATGTACAAACTTGCTGTTACACTGGTCGTGTTTTTGCCTTATTTCTTACAAATAGCGGGCTAAGTGTGCCAAGGAACGACCGTTTTTCACTGGACAAAGCGTAGCATCATTAAGGTCGCCGATCTATTCGAGGGAATGCAAATGACCGGCCGACTGCCTCAGTGACAAGCGGTGTAAGGTCGGATGAAATCTTTAAAAGCCGTGTATGTGGAACATGTGTCCTTCGAACACAGAACATAAAGGTTAAAACGTCATCGATCCGATCCGGGATCCCGGCCTAGGATCTGCTATTCGCAGATCCATTCTAGTTATTATTATTATTATTATTATTATTATTATTTTTTTTTTCACCGACTTTGTTCGCATGGAAACTTTTTTACCGTTCAACATACAGGTCTGAAATTTTGCACACATATTTTGGCGGTGAATACCTCGGGACAAATTCTCAACTTTTTTGCTATGTCACGTGGTTCGGCCGCCATATTGGATTTTGTGTAAAATCTTTAAAAATCTTCTTCTCAAGAACCACTGAACCGATCAGTTTGAAAGTTGACATGCAGCTAGTAAGTCACGAGTTCTTTAAAGTTTGCGAAAATGGTTCACTTCCGGTCAAAATTCTGGAAGTTCGCTATTGGTCGAATTTGTGACGTCACAAAAAGTTCTCAAAGTTCAAATGTTCTGAACACATTCTGGTGTATCTTGAGCTGCTGATTCCGAATCTGCTTGTGTTTTTTGTATATCTGTGTAACTTTTTGCGATATAAGCAAAAAAGTAAAAAAATAGACGTAAGTTCAATGACCTGTAACTCGAGAACTATGACAGCTAGAAATGTGCAACCTGCACGACATTGTAGCCCAAGACATGCTCTTTCGAGCATTCGTCAACAGATTTGAGCTCCGATCAATAGTTTTTTCGCTACAAGCGTTTAAATCACAACACCGTTTTTTGTTTAGAAAAAGATGGGAATCCTATTGCTTTAACATGGAGTTAGATTGGGACTGGACTGGGTTTGTAGTATTTGACCTGATGTTTCGGCCACACTGTCCGTGATCTCCCGAAACGGTTGTGGGATGACATTGATTCCAGTTCCCATCTATCTCCAGTACTCTATTAGATGGCGTAGAGATCTAACTTCAACAGCAAACGACGTGGACCTGTAAAAGTTAGCTTTGTTTTGCGCACACCTCGTCCTCTTTACTATACGTTAAACAGGCCAGGGTGATTGACAGATATGGACATGTGCCCTGCTATAAGTGCTGACTTTCTAACGGTGGCCGAGCTATCAGTGGAGCTGTGAATCTGTGCATGGCAGGTCGTAGATTGAGATGTGAATGTACAAACTTGCTGTTACACTGGTCGTGTTTTTGCCTTATTTCTTACAAATAGCGGGCTAAGTCTGCCAAGGGACGACCGTTTTTCACTGGGCATAGCGTAGAATCATCAAGGTCGCTGATCTATTCGAGGGAATGCATATGACCGGCCGACTGCCTCAGTGACAAACGGTGTAAGGTCGCATGGAAACTTTGAAAGCCGTGTATATGGAACATGTGTCCTTCGAACACAGAACATGAAGGGGAAAACGTCATCGATCAGATCCGGGATCCCGGCCTAGGATCTGCTATTCGCAGATCCATTCTAGTTTCTTATTATTATTATTTTTTTTTTTTCACCGACATTGTTAGCAAGGAAACTTTTTTACTGTTCACCATAGAGGTCTCAAATTTTGCACACACAATCTGGCGGAGATTTTCCAGGGATAAATTCTCAATTTTTTTTTCATGTCACGTGGTTCGGCCGCCATATTGGATTTTGTGTAAAATCTTTAAAAATCTTCTTCTCCAGAACCACTGAACGGATCATTTTGTAATTTGACATGCAGCTAGTAGGTTACGAGTTCTTTAAAGTTTGCGAAAATGGTTCACTTCCGGTCAAAATTCTGGAAGCTCGCTATTGGTCGAATTTATGACGTCACAAAAAGTTCTCAAAGTTCAATTGTTTTGAACGTATTCTAATGTATCTTGAGCTGCTGATTCTGAATCTGCTTGTATTTTTTGCATATCTGTGTAACTTTTTGAGATATTAGCAAAAAAACTGAAAAAAGTTACGTAATTTCAATGGCCTTTTAATCCAGAACTATAAGAGCTAGAAATGTGCAATCTGCACGAAAATGTAGCTCAAGACATGCTCTTTCGATCAATCGTCAATGGATTTGAGCTCCGATCAATAGTTTTCTCGCTAGAAGCGTTTAAATGACAACACCGTTTTTCGCTTAGAAAAAGATGGGTATTCTATTGCTTTAACATGGAGTTAGATGGGACTGGACTGGGTTTGTAGTATTTGACCTGATGCTTTCGGCTACACTGTCCGTGATCTCCCGAAACGGTTGTGGGATGACATTGATTCCAGTTTCCATGTAACTCCAGTATTCTATTAGATGGCGTAGAGATCTAACTACAACAGCAAACGACGTGGACCAGTAAAAGTTAGCTTTGTTTTGCGCAGACCTCGTCCTCTTTACTATACGTTAAACAGGCCAGGCAGATATGGACATGTGCCGTGGTCCAAGTGCTGACTTTCTAACGATGGCCGAGCTATCAGTGGAGCAGTGAGTCTGTGCATGGCAGGTCGTGGATTGAGATGTGAATGTACAAACTTGCTGTTACACTGGTCGTGTTTTTGCCTTATTTCTTACAAATAGCGGGCTAAGTCTGCCAAGGAACGACCGTTTTTCCTGGGCATAGCGTAGGATCATCAGGTCGCCGATCTATTCGAGAGAATGCAAATGAACCGGCCGACTGCCTCAGTGACAAACGGTTGTAAGGTCGCATGGAAACTTTGAAAGCCGTGTATGTGGAACATGTGTCCCTCGAACACAGAACATAAAGGGGAAAACGTCATCGATACGATCCGGGATCCCGGCCTAGGATCTGCTTTTCGCAGATCCATTCTAGTTGTTATTATTATTATTATTACAGATAGCAACCAGGGAATACACAACATGTACAGACTCCAGGACCAGGATTGAAGCTTCATCTCGTAATTATTATTATTATTATTATTATTATTATTTCCCACCAACACAGATAGCAACCAGGGAATACACAACATGTACACACTCCAGGGCCAGGATTGAAGCCTCATCTCGTAAATGAAAGAGGCTTTCAGTGCGGCTGACCTCCGATCAGTTTTGGCTGTTACAGATCAATACAGTCAATCAATAACACGTATGTTCACTTGGCCAGACATAATTATCAGGTGGGTAGAACAGCCCAGATTCAAAAGTAAACACCGACAAAGAGGGGGTACATGTTCTTGTGTCCACACAAAAATGTACCCTCAAATGTTTTCATCTCCGCAGCTACATGTGTCAGAGGTTATCAATATTTGGACGCTCTAGGAGTGACGGGAAAATACTGCAAGGTCAAGTTAGAGCATACCAAATTCCACAGGAAGCTACATATCCCGGCCAGAGAATGAGTGTATCTATGCGCGTTCAGTGTACCTATATACATGTAGGTTACCTTACATATTCTCAAATTCAAAGATACATAGCTAAGCTAGCGTAATTTCCTCCCACTACAATGCTGGCCACTGTTGTGTAAGTGAAATATTTTTGAGAGCAGCGTGAAACACTAATCACATAAATAAATAAATGTAGCTGGCTAGATCATAATTAAATTGTATTAGGCGACAACTGCTGGCTTAGGATGCATGAAATCACTGACAGCTAGGCAAGGGATTCAACCTTTTTTTCTGCATGTATGTGTATGAGTGGCTCTCATTGTGGCACTCACTGGATCCTTAAACCAAAGAATGTCACGGTACATGTATCTCCTCCACTTGGAAATCAAATTCTTTTATTGAAGATTGTTTCAACATGATCTTGAGTGCAAGTCACTGTCGGCTACATGTACATAATAACAAGGTTGTCCTTACATCTACATGATGTATGTATGTATGTATGTATGTATGTATGTATGTATGTACATGTATGCACAAGAAAAAATCTAGTGACGCCGTTTTGACACCCACATTTATATGTAACTCTTGTCTATTCTGACATATGAAGTTTGAAGCTGTATTTAGTTTACATGTGGTTTTAAACTGCAGTGAAAAATGTTACAGAGGTGTTACTTTCATCAGCTTTAATTCTGACAATACCGCCATTTTGTCTAATACAGGGAGGGAGATATTCTGCAAAATGTTGAAGATTATCTACTGTAAGCCCATCCAAATTCTGCTATATCACATACTATATGAAAGTTTTCCTTTGTAACATTTTCTCTTTGAATTCTCTTTTGATACACATACTTGCATCATTGAAGAAATGTTTCTTCACAAGCATAAATAAATAATTAAAATGTTCAGCATACAATTAATGTAGTGTCCATCAAAAGTATCATTTAACAAAATTTTCAAAATGGATGAAAAAGTCTGATAATATGTTTCACAAAGATAAAATGGAGAGAGTAAAAAAAAATTAACACAATCATGGTAATTAACTTTTTGTTCATATAAAAAAAAAAAAATAAATGTATAAATGAGTAAATTTGTGTGTGAGGCAGACAATAATTTCCCATTGAAAAGTTTTCGTTTATTCATTATGCAACTTAATGATTTGTGTTAAGCTTGGCACAACTAAGGTGAAAAAAAAAACCACTACAAAACCGAGCAAGATGCATGTATTAAAGTACCAGTAATATTCACCAACTCTGAATGTTGCGGGAAATATCAACACCTGCTCAGTTCCTTAGACCACCAAAAAACAGACTTCCAGGCAAACAACCACAATTACAATATGATAATGCATCACTTTTTACCTTTGAAAATTTCATCATAATGTCCAAAAAAACAAAATTTCTCAAGTCTAACCATGATAATGCACCACAATGACAATACATACAATGTATTTTCATTTACATGTTCAAAACATTTACTACATTATTAATCTGTACACATACATTATCAATATGCTAAAATACATTATCAAATACGCACAATACATTATCAATATGCACACATACATCATCAATATGCACACATACATTATCAATATTCACATGTATATTACCGACATAAACATCTACAGAGCTGTATTTATTACACAGAGAGAAGAGTTGATTTGATTTGATTTGATTGATTGGTATTTCACGCCGTACTCAAGAATATTTCACTTATACGACGGCGGCCAGCATTATGGTGGGAAGAAACCGGGCAGAGCCCGGGGGACAGAGAGAAGAGATTCCAAAGAGATACATGTATTACCACCAAAAATGGCATGTTAGAAAGTAAAGATTTTAACCCAGCCTTAATAATACTGAGAAAAAAAGAGGTGTTTGCCCTACACTTTTACTATATATGCATGTATGTGTATACCAGTCCTGAATTTTCCCATGAAAAGCCCTGCCCCTATAAATGACACTGTGAATACCTGACATTCTTAGGGACACCCGAGCCTCAGGGAGAGTGTCAGGTAACACGACACCTGTGTCAGGCGCCCACACAGACCACTGGGCTGTGTTCCTACCCTGCTGCCAATCACCAGATACCCCATAATCATTAGACATTTTATGCCAGAGCCGTTTTCTTGTTCAGATCTCTACAGCTTTCTCTGATTATAAGAGTCACACAAGCGAACAAAGGCATTATCACTTGTTTGTTCAGACTAGTTACCAACTTTTCATCTTGTGACCACTTTCACATAACAACAACCATTCACTTGAGTTGTTTATGAATGTAAAATAAAGAGAATCAGTATACCAATACTGAGCGGTGAAGACAGATAAGGCTGTACATCATATATCCATGGAAATAGTTGTTCCTTCACATGATACATCTGCGTGTAGAGGTCTCTCCAACCGACACCTAATGTCTTTGTTATCATAAACTTGGGATACAATGTCATTTTTAGCATAATGTCATTTCACAAGACTCTCCCTTGTAGCAGACAAGCCTCCATCCATGCCATCTGACACATGCATGTATGTATGTAGATACATGTACATGCAGATCATGTATCTACATGTAGAGTGCTGCCTCACCCAAATGCCATGCTAGGGGCCATCTGCCATTAACATGATTTAGCATGATAATGACTACTGACCTTTTTTGACCCTATCACATGTTTACAAGGTGTCTGAAGACATAATTATATGTAGACTGATAAAATTGTCTCTTGTCTTTAAAATCAAATTAAAAAGGTGCATAAATAACATTAAAATTTCAAGTTGCGGAATTAGAGTATGCATTATCACAGCTAGATCAAAGCTTAAATATACGACATTCATGCATGTAGCTTTACTAGGAAAGCTTGCTCACTTGACATTATAAGGCAAAAAACTGACAAAATGCCAGCTTCTGATGTGTGGGTCTTACTTTGTACATGGAGTCCTATTTCTCTGCATTCACACCATAATATTAATACAGTACATGTACATGTACCTGTATGTTTATTACAAAGTCTGAGGAACCATTATCATTCCATACACATACATGCATGCGACAGTCAGTGATCTTGGGGACATATCCTAAATCATCCCAATTTTCGCCCACAAAGTGCATTTTTAGAGGCGAATAAATGTCATATTTGGTGCTGAAACCTACACTGTTCCAGCAGGATATCATAAAACCTTCTGAACCATCAATAAAACACTTTTCTAGAATCATCAGAATTCTCAGAATACAGTCAAATGAGCAAAGTTAGTCATGGACGAAATTTTAGGTCATTAAAGGTATTCCAAAAAGTATATTGAAACATACTAAATTAATAGTTAATAATATTAACATAATACATGTACCTGTATGTAAATCCAACACCATAAATCCAACATTATTAATCAAATGCCTTTTACACTAAAAGGTCATCAAGTGTATACATCTTCAATGTGCCACCCACGCACATAAACACAAGTGTTGTTAATAAAGTTAGATTTACCCAGGTAAATATGTGTATATCTGCTTTAACAAAGTTATGAAGTTCTATTCAGGTGTGATTACATGTACAAGCGCTAAGTAGCTATAGTTCTCAGGCTTATACATTTACAAACATCATTACTCATATGCTTTAAGCATCTTGATTACAGGTAAGATAACTTACCTGTGAGGAATAATATACTACATGTATGTGTCTGAATGTCAGGTTACAACTATCAGACAAGGACTTGTAAAGGTCAATCCTGAGCGGCTGAATGTTAATTAATGCCAAGACACATCTGGAGCTAAAATATTGTTATTGGCCTTACAATTAGATACAACAAATTTTGCATGTAACCAAGGTAAAAAACAACTTCACTTAAGTTATAAATTAGGATGTTCTGTTCAGCACATTTGCCAAGCAGCTATTAAAAGCACCTGTTTTATATCAATTAGAGACTGATCAATTAATTGATCGGGGTTTAATAATGTCATGAGTCAAGAATGTTTCGCTCTATTACACATGGCTGTCAGGTTCATGGGTGGAGGAGGCGAGCACCCAGAGGAAGCCACAGACTGTCCCTATGTACCTGTCAAACATCAGTTTTACCGCATTCAAGTCTGCGACCTCACTGGCCATGGCCTGATGATTGCAGCTAGTCATCAGTTTTACCACTTTCAAGCCTTCGACCTCACTGGTCAATGGCCTGATGATTGCAGGAAGACATCAGTTTTACCACATTCAAGCCTGCAACCTCACTGGTCAATGGCCTGATGATTGCAGCAAAACATCAGTTTTACCACATTCAAGCCTGCGACCTCACTGGTCAAGGGCCTGATGATTGCAGCAAGTCACCAGTTTTACCACATTCAAGTCTGCGACCTCACTGGCCATGGCCTGATGATTGCAGCAAGACATCAGTTTTACCACACTCAAGCCTAAAACCTCACTGGTCAATGGCCTGATGATTGCAGCAAGACATCAGTTTTACCACATTCAAGCCTACAACCTCACTGGTCAATGGCCTGATGATTGCAGCAAGACATCAGTTTTACCACATTCAAGCCTGCGACCTCACTGGTCAAGGGCCTGATGATTGCAGCAAGTCACCAGTTTTACCACATTCAAGTCTGCGACCTCACTGGCCATGGCCTGATGATTGCAGCAAGACATCAGTTTTACCACACTCAAGCCTAAAACCTCACTGGTCAATGGCCTGATGATTGCAGCAAGACATCAGTTTTACCACATTCAAGCCTACAACCTCACTGGTCAATGGCCTGATGATTGCAGCAAGACATCAGTTTTACCACACTCAAGCCTACAACCTCACTGGTCAATGGCCTGATGATTGCAGCTAGTCATCAGTTTTACCACATTCAAGCCTGCGACCTCACTGGTCACGGCCTGATGATTGCAGCTAGTCATCAGTTTTACCACATTCAAGCCTGCGACCTCACTGGTCACGGCCTGATGATTGCAGCTAGTCATCAGTTTTACCACATTCAAGCCTGCGACCTCACTGGTCACGGCCTGATGATTGCAGCAAGACATCAGTTTTACCACATTCAAGCCTGCGACCTCACTGGTCAAGGGCCTGGTGATTGCAGCTAGTCATCAGTTTTACCACATTCAAGCCTGCGACCTCACTGGCCATGGCCTGGTGATTGCAGCAAAACATCAGTTTTACCACATTCAAGCCTACAACCTCACTGGTAAGGGCCTGATGATTGCAGCAAGACATCAGTTTTACCACACTCAAGCCTACAACCTCACTGGTCAATGGCCTGATGATTGCAGCAAGACATCAGTTTTACCACATTCAAGCCTGCAACCTCACTGGTAAGGGCCTGATGATTGCAGCAAGACATCAGTTTTACCACATTCAAGCCTGCGACCTCACTGGTCAAGGGCCTGATGATTGCAACTAGTCATCAGTTTTACCACATTCAACCTCACTGATGACTACGTTTTACCACATGACTTACATGTGTCGGAGTTGGTAAGGCACCTATCATCATTAAAGAGAACGTGACGCCCTGGTCATTTTAATGGACTGGATGCCATTCTGATATAAACATTCATAACAGACAAACCCCAAAATAGTTGCATTTTAATATCCCAGCTACAGGCCCCTATATAAAAAAAAAATAATACTTGCTAGCTGATACAATTGTTTGCTTGTTTCTTGTTTGTTTTGTTTTTCATAACCTTGTTTTCATATTCTGTGTTTATTTATGCTTAAATGACAACCAGAATTACAAATATAAAAAAAACAGAGGCAGTGTTTTCTATGCAAACTGACTGTAACTCCACGACAAATCAACCAATGGGTACTTGTTCTTCTCAACAAGAAGAGAGATGTACTGATAAATTATTTGTGCATTAATAACTTTGTTAATTGTGACTCCCAGTATATTAAATGCTGAGTGTAAACATATATGTAAATAATATTACAGAAACACTTGTGCATGATGACATCTTAAAAGTTTATATGCAAACAATAACGTGTTACAAGGATGTTTTAACTAGTTATCTAAGCCAAAGGCCCAGCACTTCTTGTCCAAATTAAGATTTCTTGATCCAGACAACAAAAAAACCCCCAAAATTTACTTGTGTGTGGCTAACCACAACTAGAATTGCTTAGTCTGGAACACTTGATCCATGGATTCAGCTTATTTAAATTTGGGCAACAAAAAATCCAGAAACAAATGAGCCGGTCACAACATTTCTCTCGTCTGTAGGCAATCTGGAAGTCTGAGATCCTTGTCGTTTACATCAACCAATCAACGTCTGTGGAAATGTCATGTGAGTACACATACAAAATGGAAGATGAGACAAAATTTTTTGGGGTCACAGGACCTTGAACGTATCATGTCAGCATTTTTTTCTGCTGGAATCCTGAAAAAAATGGACAACAAATTTGGCTTGTGTGTGGGTAACCGATATTCAGGATCACCTGACACCGGGAATTGAAAATCTGATTTCTGACAACAAAAGTTGTCTGTGCCCGGCTTTATACATGGTGAATTACACTTACATGTACTTACATTTACATGTTCATGTACAACTGTACATACATGTACAGACAATAACAAGCACTTAAGAGAGGATGTCATTGCAGACTTACAAGTAGGCCTTCCACAGAGGCAGGGTCATTTAAATGTAAGTTGAGTAACTTCAGTTGAGATGACAATTAACAATCAGGCATCAAGAAATGCCATGAGATTTCAGCAAATCTGCTGTTTTGTTAAGCTTTAAATTACATGAAGTACAGATTTAATCAAAATTTCACAACAGGTTTATCTCTTTAATTAAGTTTCACATTTTTTTCTCATCTTTTCCTTGTATCTCAATCTCCAATATTTATTTCATCAGAATAGGGTGTTTCAACAGCACTAAGGTACCCCCTGGCTTAACCAACATGTACATGTATCTTCACCGAATACATGTAAATGTACTTTCACAGAATACATGTACACGCAATCTTCATAGAATACAGGAATACATGTACATGTATCTTCACAGAATACATGTACATGTAATCTTCACAGAATACAAGAATACATATACATGTACATGTATCTTCACAGAATACATGTACATGTATCTTCACAGAATACATGTACATTTATCTTCACAGAATACATGTACATGTATCTTCACAGAATACATGTTCATGTACATGTATCTTCACAGAATACATGTTCATGTACATGTATCCTCACAGAATACATGTACATGTACATGTATCCTCACAGAATACATGTTCATGTTCATGTATCCTCACAGAATACATGTACATGTTCATGTATCCTCACAGAATACATGTTCATAGGCCCAGGCAGACTTTACATGTATACATACATGTATACCAGATCCATGTACTATATACATGTACATAATGGCAGCCTCAAAGTGACAAGGAAACCAGATACCACCACATGTGAATGTAAATGTACCATTAAACCCAAGCTTTATCTACCAGGGCAGGAGTAAATTTTAGATCCTGCACAGTGTTAGGCCTCAGAGTCTGATCAAACTGGCTGTCATTATCAATCACTAGAGATAAACGCAGCTATTTCTACTGCCTGAATGAATATATAACTTTATTACATGTATATGTGTGCCTTTTTTGATGATTGTATGTGAATGTCTTGTACGTGTAGCATAATTTGTCTTTAAAATTCTTTTCAGCCCACCATAAGTTCTTATTATTTATAAAAGTTACAAAAAAATTTGTTTTACAAATTTTTGTGAAAGTGGGCAGCCATGTATGTGTATCATGTATGCAAATTTATATATGTGGTACATACAGATAAAGGTCCACACTAAATAAACAAAAAATAAATGAAGGACATAAAAGCATCACCGCAGGAGTTAAAAATTGGCAGTTATTTGGTGCTGTACAGTGAATGCACACGCATCTCCTGACTGAAATGCTCAGTCTATAATGGCAATGGGTCAATGTGTCAGTATGTACCTGCTGGCTCAGAGTAAGTACATGTATATGTATATGTAAGGTGCGACGGGATACATTGTCTTTTTGACATAGTGTTTCAGTGAGGCAGCACTACAATGTCAGCATTAAAATGGCACTCCTGCCACAAGGTGATACACTGGTGATGTGATCCTAATTCTTTTGAAAATGATGTTGCAGAGAGTAAACAAACAACTGTTATAGCAGGCCAGCTCAGTTTGTAGAAACATATGTACAATGTATATTCTGGGTGTCGATTTAAAAACTGCTTGCAAGGGATCTATATGTGATCTGCATACCTGTTACTGTATGACGCAGCAAACAACAGAAGCAGGTGTTGCATACAATTCAATGCATCTTTTATACCTTTATGCATACAAGTCCAATATCATATTTACATAGATTTATGTGTCAGGAATACATCCACATAATTTTGCACACAAATGTATTCAGATGGCTTTAATAATGTACATCAGACATTGACTACAGCATGCCTTCACTATCAGTCCTTCAATAAACAAGACATAAAATAACTGTCAAACATTTTTTCTTTTATAACACAGTATATTAATACAATTAACATACATCTATCTCCACCTGTTAGTTCAGCATACACCAATTATCTGGTCGGACCAGCATAAAATTATCCTCCCACACATAGAAACATATGTCGTAAATTTTTATGGGCAGAATGCAATCTCAATTATCATACATCTATGCAGTATAGCAAATGTTTACCATTCACAATGTGAAGTTTGCACATGTTTTGTCCCTGCCATAAAGCAAATGTGGACTCGTCACTCCCATAATAAACATGGGCAACTTTAACATGCATGATCAGTGTTTTATCATTACATGTAGATTTAATAAAATGGTTACAGGTGTACAGAACGTTCAGAAACTTTGCCTGCAGGCATACGTTACAATACACAGTAGATCTTGCAGATAGATCCTGTGTCCAACAGTGTTTTCTTTAGCAGGTGCAGAGTTGGTCGTCATTGCAAGTTGATACCGTCTCATTGTTTACTTACTGTATCTATGCTACGCCTATGCCCTTTTCTACAATGCCTTACTTCATAATAGAGCCCTGGTTGAGCAAGGCACAAATAAAAGGTCTGGCAATCAGCATGTGGGCGCCTGCCTTTTCTGCCCATTAAAACGCCGACAAGACTGTCAAATACTATAACTACACTCTCTATAAAGATTACTTATTTTCAGTGCAGTTTTGTGTGAATCAATGGAACTTGTCCCACCCCAGTAATGCAACTAGCCCCAGCACAGGGGGACTTCATCAAGGTTCCTGCATTTAATGGTTAGACACCAGCATACATACATGTAGCTGAAATAAATAGAGTGGGTGACCTCCTTTGAAGGTAGCCCCAGGGAATGTAACACATTCCCCAGTTTATCTATCTCAATCACTCAAAAACTGGGTGTATTTCCATGTATGTCTGATACAACTGATTCTGTGTCACATGCATGGCTGGCTCTGTTTATACTACTTGCACTCGATTATTTAAAAAACCAGTACTATGTAAACTCATTAAAAGCATAACCATTCATTCATTCATTAAGAGTATAAACTGGAACTTACAGATTTAATTTACACTTCCAAGACAGCTCTTGTCTATTTTCTTCTCCTAAGTAATATTTAAGTCCATGACTGTAATCCTATGCAGTTCAGACAAATCTAGACATCGGTGATTTCTATCACAATCCAATAGGGAATATTTCCGTAATTAGATGAAAGGAAATTAAATTCATGGTAGAATAAGCACTTTATTATAGAGCTACACGTATATAATTCTTGGTGTGAAAATGCCCCCGTACATATTTATACTGAAAAAATATAAAAAATAAAATCTATATAAAAATGGAAGCATCAGAACTACACAGCAAGCATATCATGGCAGGGTGTTCAAAAAGGGCGGGTAACAGGGTTCAGACAGCTGTCTACTGCTGTCCCCATAGCCTTCTACTTTGGATATTCTGATCTTTTAAACCAACAGTAACTGTGACATAATTACTTTCATTTCAGCCGCCTACTTTGGACCTCTGATCTCCTCCTCTAATTCTAAATGAAAACCCTGCATGGCAATCTTGTGATTCATTCATTGACAAAATTACCAACATCTACTATTGTATATCTTACAACCATACACTGTAAGCATGTAACGTCTCATGAAATGCTCCACCAACCATATAAAGCTATTTGAAGTTCACAGTATACCCACATGCATGGATAGTATTTAATATTAACCTATCCAGCCTGAGAGTACATGTGTACAGCTGTATGCATGTGAATCTCTTTAATATTACTTTATTACCGAATACCTGGGAACATCAAATAATACACACCACATATCTAGTGTATTGGTAATGTTTATATTTATTTATTAGAAACTATTTCTCTGAATGGTGTTTGATGACAAACTTAATCTTCGCGTAAATTATGATTCATAATATAAAAAAACTAAAATTTTAACTAGAGAGATATTTTCTGGTATCATTTTGCACTAATAATGTAAATATAGCTATTTATATATGTGTTCAGTTGTGAGCAAAAATGTACATACTTTTACCAGTAACTTTTAAAATCCATCAACAGAAAATGTGTTTCGTTCTGGTGACTAGGTGACCTTAATAATTCTCAACACACATAAAAAAACATTGAATAAATAAATAATAATAATAATTCAATAGTTAATAAATAAGAATAATATAACTTCAGGAGTACATGTAAAAGTACTCCTGCATAGTCTGTTAACAAAATGTAAGAGAAATGCTTGTACTAAGTTGTTTTCACAATGGCTTTTAAACTTAATTGCCAGAATTATTGCTCAACCTTAATACTACTGGAGGCCCACATGCCTGGGGTGGTGATAAAGAGGGTGTGGAAGATCGGTGGGGGGGTGAGGTCTTTTAACAAATCTTAGGTTCCCACCATCTGCCCTGGCCCTGCTGTAGCTTCCTGTCTAAACATGGGTCTATCATGTCTATATATTCTCCTTAACTCATGCAGAGGACATTTCCTAGACACCTACATAGATGGCTGAGTTTAGGGAGCACTCTCTCCCCCCCCCCCACCCCCCCACGACTGCAAACTGCTGTTAAGGCCTTAAGCTGTGCAGACGCTCCTTTTCTTAAATCTTAAAGGGACATGCAGGTATGTATATCAAAGAGACAGCCAAAACAGAGACCCCTTTCAAGGTTACAAGAGAATTACCTCAACAAAAGGGTTGACTGTGTCCATTCACGGTCATAGCTGCTGAGCATGGGACAATGTCTTGCTATCTAGTGTATGTTGGTAACTCACATAACATTTGACTTCTTGTTAATACAGTTGAATTTTTTCCCCTTTTTTGTTTCCTGCATTTGTAAAGAAGATGCATTCTGACTGGTGTTATTAACAAAATAATTGCAAACATCCCTTTTTATGTACAATAGTTATATTTATCCAAGTTTGCTATATTGCGACTTTTTTTTCAAGCTCATGAATAGCAATGCAAAAATCAAACTTTGATGGAGAACAACACAATTAACACAAACCAGATGACACATGGAAATGTCGGAGCAACCTGATCAAAGCAGTCTTGATAGGGGAAAACTTTTGTTTTTCTGCTTAGAGATTTAGGCCTAAGCCATGTTTTGTCTTTTTTCCCCTCGTTAATGTGGTAATTTTAGATGACAGTTAGACTGTGGTTTGTTTCAGTTTTCTCAACCTAAGAGCCCTCAGCACTGGGTTGTTGTTGTCACAACATACCATAACGCCCATTCCAACCCTCTGGAAAAGAAAACTGCACAAGTGGCCACAAATGCCCAAAACTAAATAAGTAATGAGATCGCTAAATAATCAATTACCTCGTCAGGCCATAGCCTCATAACGATAGCTCAGCAACATTTGTCTTTAGGCTGAGCTCTGAGAATGTAAGAACAAATATTTGGTTAGGTAATTTAAAATTAAAAAGATATATTTACCGTTTGTTGTTGATCTGTCTGGATGGGCTTTTCCAGAGCCGGAGCTCTCCACGGCGACAGTGCCGTCCCGGCATATGCGTAAAGCCCTCCCTCCATCCCGGCAGAAATCAGCATATTCCTGCTCAGAAACACCACGAATAAAACACTGCGTACACTGATAACACACTGCCCATGCCTGCTCTTCGTTAATGGGACTGTTAAACACCCTCACAACATCTGTCAGCGAGAAATCGTCGATTTCGTCCCCCCGTAATCCAACCGACGTTGCCTGGCCGCCTAACGCCATGTTTTTGCTGCATTGAAAATGTGCGCGCTGAGTCTTATTAGGAAGGGAGGTAACTCTCAACGACTTTCGTTAATTCTCCCACAAGGACTTCTGGCTTTGTATAGCATACAGGCACCTCAAACTGACGCAGTGGGGCGTAAATAAATCTGCCGGAGGCGTTAAAATAATCACCCTTGATGTCGCGTTCCCTTTCACCTGTCAAGGTAAATCTTGTTATCGCATAGTCTTTGTAATAAAACAAAGCATTCCGATTTACAGTGCTAAGTGCCTCTATATAACTGTGGTAACTTCGTAGAGCTATACACGGGGCCTGCATACATTCCCATGTAGCCTACGTCTAGCCGTGGCTGAGTTGAGAAAAATTGCAGAGTATTGGCTACAAAAGCAAGCATCAGTTGCCATGGGTCAGAGGGAAAAAATCAACAATTCACGAAGTAACATTTACAATTTGAAAGAAATTGCCGACTTGAGAGGTAGTGTAAAAGTTACCCTACCTGTATCGCTAATAACTTTCATACACCCAGCCACAGGTACCGGGTACATTTTCTTTCTAATGTTACTAACGAGTTAACTCCAGGACAGTTTTTAGTTCTGGAAGTGTCATTTTTTGTGGGTATAAAGTCAACCTTTGGCCCCATGCAGAACATCTATGTCAGTCCAAAAACTCGTAAGTATATACACGCCAGTAATGTGGCTAATGAGCTGAGGAAAGTGAAGGAGCAGCGACCGCGTAGGCTAATACTCTAGTGACAAATCTTCTCTTTTACAATAAAGTCTGCTGTGATGTGTCTGTTTGGGCTGCCGTACATTTTCCCGTGGATAAACAACTCTCCCTTGATTAAATTCCCAGACTCCAAAAAATAATCTGTTAATTTTGTCTGTATGAGTGATGCTATAAGGTATGCTGCAAGCATATTATTGCAGGAGAGTATGCCGTAAAATATACATGATTCAACATGAAGATTCTATTAGGCTAGACGTAAAGGACGTTATGTTGAATATGACAGAATATTGTGTCATAATAACAGAATATATTCTAATATCACTTAGAAAACAGATTTTCTGTTTATATTAACAGACTGGTTTTTTTAGTGCAGCCAGTTTCTTAGTTAGATGTAGGCCCTATATAGGCAAGATGTATAGATATTCGTCTTTGTTGTTGTTGTTGTTTTCGCAGCCAGTTAAAGGTAATGTAAAGATTGGCCAGGTTCTTGAGACATTGAATTTGAATAGTTTTGCACACTTACAGCTGTAAGTGTAAATCAGACAAATCGGAGTAAATCGGGATTTCGAACCCGGATACTGCCAGCTCGGTTACGGGCATCAATTTATTATATGAGATTTGTTTGTTACGGTTATCTGGCTAAGTTCGCAGAAACAGATGGATATTCCTGTAAAAAAAAAAAACAAAAAAAAAAAAAAAACACGCGAGTCAAATGCTCGCAATTCTACAAGAATGCACATTTTTAGCAGATGCAGAGCATAGGCTCACACATTTTAACCAAATAGATCTGCAAACGAGCAAGGGATAGGCGTATATAGAGCTAGAAGGTAAGGCTGGAATGCATATAAATAAAAGGAATCACACATATGTATATAGATATGTACGCCCTGCACGTACATGTATGTCAAAGTGACATTCAGTGCATTGGTTATACGTGTATAAATCAATTGTTTCACGATGGGAGATGGTAAGCCGATATAGAGCAATGAACCGGGAGTAGTGAGTCCACCACATGCTGGCTTCCTCAGCGGTCGTACGGGATGAAGGTCTGTGGGCAGACCTTCCTCTGCGGTCGTACGTGGGAAAGTCTTGCAGCAACCTGCAGTTGGTTTCCCACGGGTTCTGCCCTGTTTCCTCCCACCATAATGCTGGCCGCCGTTGTATTAGTGAAATGTCCTTGGGTACAGCGTAAAACACCAATCAAATAAATAAATAAATGATTGTTTCAAGCATTCACTACCTGAAAAGGGTTTTTAGCATACGCCTATAAAAATAAAGTACTTTACCTGAATGCAGCTCTTTTACAAGTAATTTAATGTTTGTATTGTAACTTTTAGCTTTACAGTACAATGCGTAAACTAATTCTAGTTTGAAGTCGCAAGTTACAAGTTTAACTGCGTAACGTCTAACTAAAGGTCTCGGCTGTTTAATATGATGGTTCTCAATTACGCTTATATACCCTGGGTTTTTTAAGGTCGGATATAAATCGTGTTATAATATCGCGACATTGGATATATACGAGCGGTTGCAATCAAAGCGCAATTGCCATAATTGACGATTGATATATCTTTGTTTCGACACCTAGGCCTATAGACAGTGTGCAGGGCTGCATTAACTGTGATAATGACATCAAACTGTACAAAATATACAGTCAAATGTAATCCGATTTCAGCAGATATGTGGGAACAACACATGTAGTAAAAGATCCAATGCGACCGCTGCTAGTTCCAGTCCAGCTCATGCTGACTTCCTCTCCGGCCGAACGTGTCAAGGTCTGCCAGCAACCTGCGGATGGTCGTGGGTTTCCCCCGGGCTCTGCCCAGTTTCCTTCCACCATAATGCTGGCCGCCGTCGTATAAGTGAAATATTCTTGAGTACGGCGCAAAACACCAATCAAATAAATAAATAAATATCAACATATGTCAATATAACATATACCATGCAATGGTCAATGGTTTACCCCCGGGCATCCCGGCGTGCCCGGGGGTACGAACCCACGCGGACTACTGTCCATTGGAACTTGAATCCAACGCCCTAACCAATCGGGAATTATCAAATGCTATCCAGTAAAATGCACACGATTCATTTATTCACAAATAAAATGATTATTTTGTAATGTGCAGGCGATACTTACAGAACTAATTATATTTAAGCTACGCATGGTATAATGTTAATTGCGGTACTTCCGTAACCCAATGGATATTATCAAATGCTATCCAGTGAATTGCAAGCTATCCATTTACTAACTCAAGTGGCGCAATCTCTGACAAACATTTTATCACGCACTTCAAGAGAGGATTTTCTTCTGTTAATAGCTGTAATAATGTTAAACGTTGTCACCATATACCATTTAACACGAGTCATTCTCTTAATGAGGTGCAAGACGAAGACTTTTTGCAATTTCCAGTTTGGGTTGATTGTCTTTATTAAGTGACCGCGTTTTTGTATCGTCACATCTGCATTATTTCGTATGGCCTGTAAGCCTGCTAGAGTTGTCTCCCTTGAACCGCGGGCTAAACGGGGGCACCCAAAGACTTCATAAAATGCAAATAAGTTACATCGGAATGTTCGGAGCGTACGGGTCTATTTTTTCAATTTACAATTGACAGCTCTCCAGTCTTAAAATGGCTTAGCGAGATAAATGTGTGAGATAAGCATAAAGTCAATACTTGTTGCGCAACTTCTATAGTATGCGTGGGTAAGTAAGGCCAGATGATGACAGGTCCTATTTTCAACATGTCATCAAGCACAGCTAAATCTTTGAATCTGATTGATGATCTGGCTTAAAAAACTTAAAAGAACTTAAAAAAATTGTTAGAAGTCGGATTCGAACCCATACCTGGAAAACCAGGTAGCAACAGTACCTGGTCGCAACGTCATATATATTTTTTTTCTTGACAATAACTTATTCCACAGTAATCCCGTCAATACACACATGGTAATATTAGGCTGCGCAATCAGCTCATTTAAAGATTTTTGAACAAATTAAGTTCCGTCGTTTCCAATATAACGAAGCGCACTTCACATTTGTACCCAGAGTGATTTAAACAAACATTTTGCAGGAACAAACTCCCGTCTTAATAACATAACGTTTTATTATTTATTCAATGCAAACCTTGATATGGCTGAAATTATGTTAATGAATCCAACGCATTATAAACCACTCGGCCACAATACCCCGATACGTATCCGTGGCTCAGATGGTTAGCGCGCTAGCAGAGCGTAATGACCAAGGAGTCTCTCACCCATGACGGTCGCTGTGAGTTCAAGGTCCAGCTCATGCTGTCTTACTCTCCGGCCGTACGTGAGAAGGTCTTTCAGCAACCTGCGGATGGTCGTGGGTTTCCCCCGGCTGTGCCCGGTTTCCACCCACCATAATGCTGGCCGCCGTCGTATAAGTGAAATATTCTTGAGTACGGCGTAAAACATCAATCAAATAAATAAATCAAATAAATAAAGATATCCAGTGAAATGCACACAATCCCTTATTAACTCAAGTGGCGCAATCCCTGAGAAACATTTCATCATGCACTTCAAGAGAGAAATTTTTTTCTTGACTTGAACTCACAGCGTATATCATATATACGTTTCTGTGATATCAGTCTGTTAGTACTCCCACACCAAACATGGTAATTTGTCATTGCAGAATTTCATGAGTGTGTTCAACTTCTGTTCCATGTGTACAATCATGTGTTCCCATCAACTAAATATTCAATTTGGCATTTTCACTTTATGAGAATAATTGTTGAATGTTTTAAATTGGATGAAATATAATAAGTTATAATAAAGCAGTCGCACGTGTTACTTTACTTTTTGTTTTGCCTATATATATATTTTTTATGTTTGTTTTATTATTTTTATTTTTATTTATTTTTTTATTTTTGTTTTAATAACTTCGTTTATTCACATATCAAATGGTTATTGGGATACCAGTATTTACAAGCCTAATTACTTCGTAACAGTGACCGCTTTCGTGGCTTAATGGTTAGAGGGGCTGCCTCGAAGCCGGGAGACGTGGGATCGCATCCGGTTCGGGTCATACGAAAAACTTGAAAACTGGTACCTGTTGCTGCCTCCACAAGTATAGGCCTATATACATACATACGTACACACATACATACGACCCAGGCACAGGCTAGCACACACATACACACATGCATCCACACACGCATGCACATACATACATACATACATACATACATACACAAATACACGGGGCCTCCGTGGCTCAGTCGGTTAGCGCGCTAGTGCAGCGTAATGACCCAGGAGCCTCTCACCCATGCGGTCGCTGTGAGTTCAAGTCCAGCTCATGCTGGCTTCCCTCTCCGGCCGTAAGTGGGAAGGCCTGTCAGCAACCTGCGGATGGTCGTGGGTTTCCCCACCATAATGCTGGACCGCCGTCGTATAAGTGAAATATTCTTGAGTACGGCGTAAAACACCAATCAAATAAATAAAATCACAAATACACAATACATACATGTAGTCCTCCACATGTAGAAGCTGGCCGGCGTCGTATATGTGAAATATTCTTGAGTACGGCGTATAACACCAATAAAATTAATAAATAAACATACATGTAGTAAAATTAACCATATCATAAATTCCGGTAGATCGTATTTAACACCTCATGCAAACCAAACATAATCCTGCCGTTTCGCAGCGCATATATGACTTAACATGTAAATACACTGACTAGAAACTACAAAACTTTGTGACGAGTGGGGTTCGAACCCACGTGGCGATCTGATTCAAAACGCTGAACATACAGCCCCTAGCCTCTGCACGGGACACCCGTAAGATGCGTCGGTAAATAGGTAGAAATTTAACTCGGGCATTCTGCTTTCTCCACCCATGTATGAAACTGATCGCCATGGTTTTAATAAATGGCGTTAAACATCAATCAAATATCGTACATCAATGAATAATACTGAGCTTAGTATCACACACACACCGATGTACACACAAAAACGATGAGTATGGGTGGGGATTGAACCCAAGCGGACTGTTCTCCATTGCCAACGCCTTAACCACTCGGCCACCGTACATTGATGTGCACCGTCAAATGCTATCCAATGAAATGCGCATAATCCATTCATTAACCCAAGTGGCGCAATCTCTCACAAGCATTTCATAATGCACTTCAAGAGGGAATATTATTCTTTCTGTTAATAGCTGTAATCATGTTCATAGATTAAATTTTTGACATCAAATACCATTAAACGTGACCCATTTACTTAATGAGGCACGATACGAAGTCGAGTTTTTGCCAGTATCACTTTTGATTATTTCCTATAAGTGATCACGTTTTTGCATTGTCACACCTATACCGCAAGGCCCGTACGCGTAATCCTGATAGAATGGTCTCCCTTGGGCCGTGGGGGCTAGATGTGAGCATCCACAATGTATGTATTGATGCATAGTTGGGGTCTAAGGTCCTACTTGGCAATTTTGCAGTCATATGAGGACGAGGAGTCATTCGATGTGCACAGGCCTACGTATGTTGTGTCTTTTGTGGCTTTGCCGCCAAAGTGCTGCGGCCACTGAAGGATCATGCCAAAGACACCAGACACCACACTCCACCCATGTAGTCACATGATACTGACACCTGACAAATCATTCCTGTTTCCTTCCTCTATCCCCTCAATGCTGCGCGCTAAATGAGGCAGCAACAAGTACCATTTTTAAAGTTTTTGGTGTGGCCCGACCGGAGATTGATCCCAGGTGTCCCGACTTCGAGTGTATGAGTGCTTGGGGTTTAACGTTGTACTCAACAATTTTTCAGTCATATGACGACGAAGGAATCCTTAGGGTGCATGTACGTGTAATGTGCCTCCTTGTTGCAGGACGGATTTCCACCGCTCTTTTATTTAGTGCTGCTCCACTGAGACGACTCACCGAAGGCAAGTAAGCCGCGCCGCCCGAGCCATTATACTGATACGGGTCAACCAGTCGTTGCACTATCCCCTTCATGCTGAACGCCAAGCGAGGAAGTTACAATTTACTCTTTTAAAGTCTTAGGTGTGACTCGATCAAGGATTGATCCTGGATCGGCCGGTCTCCCGACTTCGAGGCGGACGTTCTAACCATTAGGCCGTCGGTGCAGTCTGAACTTCCACAAAGACGCGATAATGGGCAAATTAAGTTACATAGGAATGTGTGATGATGTTTGGAGTGCACGGGGCCGATGTAAATAATTTACAATTTGTTTAATAAGTCTTAACAAGGTTTAGTGATACAAACGGGTGACATGATCAATACTTGTTGCGCTCGTATGCATCTATAGGTAAGCATAAAGACTAAAGGAGATGAACATACAGATCCACTTTTCGACATGCCACCAACAATGGCTGAATGTTTTAATTAATGTAATCGACGATCTGGTTTACTAGCCTTGAAAATAGGAATGAATTTAAAACAATAGATAAATTGTTAGGGGTAAGAATTGAACCCATGCCTCTGCCTAATCGCTCAGCTCAGTAACTCTTGTGAAAACATAATTTGCCTGATATTTTCATGTTTTGAGACGAACTGTGCAATGTTTACATAATGAAAATTACAATATATGTACAAAGAAAAAGGTTAAGTACCCCTATTTTCCCAATGAAATATACAGTATTAATGAGTAACTGCCACAAGTTTAACTGTTAGAATTCCTGATGGCAAGCCGCTTTCAGTTCCTGCAGATTTTGTACAGGTGACGTCATGGCGATGGCGGAGCATATCCCAACGGATTTAAATCCGCGAGCAAGGATTCATGAGCTGATGCTGGGATATGTATCCTGACACGTGGAAGGTACACCAGGTATTTAACTTTCGCCAATCCAAATGTGTTCTCTTCATTCAAGATGGCATTGTCTCCCCAGTATATTAAAAACAATTGATGCTGATAACATCAACATGCAGATAACATCAGTCACAGTTTCTCATTTCAACGTGTGGATTAGCCTGCCGTTTTTAACTTTACAAATAAATGAGCGATTGCACTGGGTTCTCTCAAATGTGAGACTTTTAACCGTTGGGAAATCGACATAAACTTTTCATTCAAGATGACATTTTCACCACGTTTCCACCTCATAAAGCTTTATACGAACTCGGCTGATCAACATTTACAAGGCCGATTTTTTTATTTTTTGATCTTTGGTGGGGTTTTTTTTGTATGGAAACCACCGTACTCTGTACTATATTATTTGACAAGAGAATGCTTAAAAATTTTAATGATATTTGCGATTGGTCTCAAAACGTTCTAAATGAACTTTTTACAATACATGACAGATGATGCAACAAAACTATGGGTAAAACCTCTGAGCCCGGGTAAAACCTCAGACCATCCGCAGGTTGATGTCATACCCTCCCACGTATACGGCCAGAAAGGAAGCCAGCATGAGCTGGACTTGAACTCACAGCCTACATCATATATACGTTTTTGTGATATCAGTCTGTTAGTACGCTCACGCCAAACAAGGTCATTTGTCATTGCAGAATTTCAAGAGTGTGTTCAACTTCTGTTCTTTGTGTACATACATGTGTTCCCATAAAATAAATATTACGTTAGGCAACAAATTATGTTTGGCATTTTCATTTTATGAGAATAACAGTTGAATATTTTAAACTGGATTAAATATAATAAGTTGTCAAAGCAGTCGTAGGTGTTACTTTACTTTTTGTTTTGCTTATATATTTTTTTATTTTTGTTTTATTATTTTTTAAACTTTTTTTGGTTTAATAACTTCGTTTGTTCACAAATCAAATGGTTATTGCGATACCAGTATTTACAAACCTAATTACTTTGTAACAGTGATCGCTTCGGTGGCTTAATGGTTTGAGGGACCGCCTCGAAACCGGAAGACGTGGGATCGCACCCGGTTCGGGTCATGCCAAAGACTGTAAAATGGTACTTGTTGCTGCCTCCCCAAGTATGTATACATATACCTACATACCTACATACACGCACACATACATACAAACCTACGCACGCGCAGACGCTCACACACACATGCACCTACATACGAATACACATACATACAGACCCACGCAGACGCAGGCGCGCACACACAGTCACACATACACACATGCAACCACACACGCACGCACCACATACATACATACATACACGAATACACAATACATACATGTAGTCCTCCACCATAATGCTGGCCGCCGTCGTATACATGAAATATTTTTGAGTACGGCGTAAAACACCAATGAAATTAATAAATAAACATGCATGTACAAAAATTAAACATATCATAAATTCCGGTACATTGTATTTAAAACCTTCTCAGGCAAACCGAACATAATTCTGCCGTTTTGCAGAGCACATATGACTTAAATACATTGACTAGAGAAACTACAAAAAAGTACGAGTGGGGGTTCGAACCCACGTGGACTGTTGTCCATTGGAACTTAAATCCAACGCCTTTCTTTTTCTTTTGAAAAAAAATGTTATTTCCTTTCATACAGAAATACAGGATAGCTCATACTCATATTCAAAATCGTGGCTATGGTTTTTAAAAAAAGAAATATCACATATATAACATAGGCAATGAAAGAGCGATATATCCAAAACATATACATCAAAATTATACACATAGATCACGCATATATATTACCACAGTTGCCTGACCATACAGATAACATGTATTTATAAAAGACCTGAACATCATCTGTGTCATTTATTTTAACAAAATGATTGTATTTGATATATTTTGCAACGAAGTTGAATCCTGTTATTATGGTAAAATGTCTGCCTCTTTAACTTTTCTGTAAAGAAGAGCTTTGAAAATTTTTTCAACACACAGATCCGCTTGTTAGCAAGCACAAAATCCTCCGCTTCCATATCGCTAGTCCAGCACAGTTTAAGACAATGTTAGAAGAGAAAACAAGGTTTTGCATGTCGAAAAGGATACCCAAAGAGCAGCATACATTCAAAACTGACACTCATCGGCGTGTGTCTGAGCAACGTTTCAGTAATATTACCAACATATTTTATAAATTGGGTTAACATAGGGCAATGGATCACTAAATGGATTCCATATGCGTTTTACAAATAAGACACAGATCACTATCCACATACTCTATTTTTTAAAAGTTTCTTCACTGTATACACAGAATTATGACAAATTTTAAAATCCAACTGAGTACAATTTATTTATTTATTTGATTGGTATTTTTACGCCGTACCCAGGAATATTTTCACTTATAGGACGGCGGCCAGCATTATGGTGGGAGGTAACCGGGCAGAGCCCGGGGGAAACCCACGACCATCCGTAGGTTGCTGGAAGACCTTCCCACGTAGGGCCGGAGAGGAAACCAGCATGAGTTGGACTTGAACTCACAGCGACCGCATGGGCCGAGAGGCTCCCGGATCATTACGCTGCGCAAGCGCGCTAACCAACTGCTGAGTACAATCATGTCCCTTTCCAGGTCATACAGTACAACTCCATAAATGATCGACATCAATGTAGGAAAAACCCTTAACCAATGCCGAACTGAGGCAGGCTCTGCCAACGTTTCTGTGAATAGCTTGTAAAATTGCTTGGTTATCAAGTCTGAAGCTGACATACTACCTCCGTTAATATTTAGTTTCGGTTCGGGGCAGGTATTCCTGCTTGTTGTACAAGCAGTAGCACTTTTATCTACTATTCTGAACCATCGCTGTGGAATAGTCTCTTTAATAATTCTGTATATGGTGTCTCTCTGTGCAAGGTCAGCCTCAGGGAATGTCTAACACAATTTCGCTGATAGCTACCTCTGGCAGGAATCCGGAATGCATTCATATAAAAAAAAATCACGCACACAGAAAAGCTTGAATTGATAAACAGTTTGAAAACAAAAGCCTACCATTAAGTTTCACACTGGCGTTTAAAATACTGGTTGGCTAAGTACCTTTTTCCCGGCTATCAATACACAGTTTAACTCTTAATTTTGTCACGCTAAAATAACTCCTTGTAACCACTCTGATAAAACATCAAGCAAATATTTATCCCGAAAAATGCAGAAAAGTGAATAAATCTCTGACACGAAATACTATTTCGACAGAAAATATGCAAAAAACACTTTCCACAATGCTCGATAATTCTGATTACAAAAAAAACACCCAACATTTTGAGGCGAAAGGCCCCCACCTTGGTTTGCAATGTCTGGCATATGTAAGTCACAGTTTTTTTAAAAGAGTTAACAACAACCCCATACGCTATTAGATGTCCCCGGTGTGACCAGGAGGAAATCTACGCATACGGCTCTGACCTCATTAATCTGTTTCTCTAGAACTGGCAATACAGCCATACAATACCCACGATCTAGACATAAGTAAGGTCGTAATAACTGCGACTCTCTCCCATGTAAGCGATAGTCGTCTTTGTTTCCTTGGGTTTAAAATAGACTTGACTTCGTTTATTTTTCCGTTCCAGTTTTCGTCATAACATGCTGTTTTACCAGGCCCCAATTTGAACGCCCAGTACACAGATGCTGTGATTAACCACATGGATACCCTCAACTGTACGATCGTGGCGGTCTGTACACATAGGTAATATCTCTGACTTTAATTTTGCGTTAGACGCTTTACCACACAAAATAACAGTTTCTATATATAACATATTTAACACACTCTCGCTCATTTAAGGTTACCGTTGTGTCATCTGCATGTTGGGATATCAGACACTTTTCCGGGGAGCCCGGAAGCCCTTGATATTGTTTCTTATCATATCCCCAAAGGGTTCCACACTAAGTGCATACAACAAGGCAGGAATCAGACACCCTTGCCTAATTGATTGTCCACTTGAAAAGTATATGGTGATATGACCATTACACTTCACAGCATCCCGCTAATCGGTATAAAAGATGGATATCCATTTGCGGAATTTCTTTCCAAAGCCAAATTGTAACAACACTCATGTAAATATTGGTGTGACACCATACAGAAAGCTTTTTCCTGTCTACCTTTATAAAATGGGATTCAACATCATCAATTTCCATATATTCTATGGCGTCCCTCAAACTAACAAATAGTATCAGCAATACCACGCCCAGGGATGATTACACATGTTTGCGACGGATCAACAACACTGGCGATGACATTCGTGATCCCGTTGGCCATACAGCGGACAAAATCTTGTCATCCACATTTAAACGTGATATTGGCGTCTAGTTTTTTTAGATTACATTTTATCTCCTCGGTCTTTGTAGATCAAAGAAATTACGCCATTTTTAATGACTCGAGTTAATTCCCCTCTTCTGAATATGTCACCGTACGTCTCTAATAACAAGGTGCCCAACTCAGGCCAGATTAATCTGTAAAACTCGACAGTTAGACCGTCATTAACTGGACTTTTATTACATGCCATGCCGTCAAGTGATCTCTTTATCTCTTCTAAAGAGATATCTGCATCACAAAGTTGTGCGTCATTCTCTTCTATGGAGACATCAACACATGACAAAACTTTTTTGGAAGCCCCTTCGTCAATATCTTCTTTCTTAAACAAACTGGAGTAGTGCTTATAGACCACATGTGTTGTTTGAAGTCGCGCTTTCTCCACTATCGTCAATCAGGCTGGTGATAATTTTTTTTCCTTGTCTGTGTTTCTCTAAGTTTAGAAAATATTTAGTATTTGTATCGCTTTCATGAGTATATTGAGCTTTCGATGTTAGAATTGCCCCATTACATTTCCTTGTCTGTTTCTACGATTAGAAAATTCTGAGTATTTTTATCGCTTTCGTGAGTATACTGAGCTTTCGATGTTAGAATTGCCCCATTACATTTTTCTTCTTCATATATACTCAATCTATGTTCTAATTCAAAAATACGATCATGATTATAATTATCGATTACACTTGTTCTTCCATACCCACTTTCTAACTCTCTTTGCATCTTATTAATTTTAGGGTACAGCTCTTTACTCCTTTTTACACCAAACTGCTGAGCCAAACTTTTCAGTTTGTATTTGAGATTATCCCACCATACACATACGTCGTTCTTATGTAACGGACATGTTAACGGGTCATTTATACATCGTCTCTCCTTGGTGCAAAATTCAAAAACGATGCAGATCAGGACCGATTTCAGCCGGTGAAAAATCACACATCATATAGACTACAGCATGATCACCAAAGGACGAATTATTCACATATACAGATTTACAATTGACAACAATTTCCTTGGAGATTAACATGTGATCTATGCGGCTCTGGCACAATGTATTGAAAAGACTTAGTATTTTTATCGCTTTAATGAGTATACTGAGACGGACATGTTAACTGCTCATTTATACATCGTTTCTCCTTGGTGCAAAATTCAAAACAATAAGACTTGGACCGATTTCAGCCGTGTGAAAAATCACACTTCATATAGAGTACAAGACGAATTATTCACATACACAGATTTACAATTGACAACAATTTCCCTGGAGATTAACATGTGATCTATGCGGCTCCGGCACAATGCATTCTCTACAGTTCTGTGCCACGTAAACATGATTCTTCAGGGTTTTCTTTCACGCCAAATATCAACTAGGTTATGCCTTGACATCAACTCTTGTTATTTCCCCCTGGACTTATCATTTTCCAGGCGCTTAGATGCCCTATCTATCGATCGGAAAACCACATTGCAATCCCCAACGCATATTTTCGCATTCCCTGTAAGAAATGCTTTTGTTAAAAAAATCATATCGCTCTGCTATTCTATTAGGAGCGTAAACATTTACAATATCTATGATTTTGTCTTCTATTTCCAAATTCAACTGATTAGAATTAATCGTCCCCTCATTATCAGATGTTACACCCATAACTTTGTCTATAAGGGATATGGCACTAATAATAGCAACCCCTTTTGTGCAGTCCAGCGGTTACTGGCATCGACTTTGCCTTCAGTTAACCGTTCTACTTTACTTACGAGTTCATCATCAAAATGAGTTTCTTGCAGGCAAATTCTCTCCATTCAGTCCGTTATACAGGCGCTGGAACTTATTTGCTGTTCGTTCACCTTAACAGTTGAGTGACGTAATCAGCACCATTATGGGACGGGAAGTTATTTTATTGCGCTCCATTGTTCGGCTTGTTGTAAGGCACAATTCTTCTTGAACGAGACAAATTCAGCACGGGTTTATTCTTACGTCGCCTTGTAGTAAACGATTGTAAAGTCTCAAAGTCTCAGAAGACTGGGAGCAAACCCAGGTGCGCTCGTTCTCACCTGTACCTTGCGTCAGTTCTCCTATGGCTAGGACCGCCCTCACAGTAGTTTCACCATTGATATTACGGCCAACTAGCTTTCCATTCTGTGGAATTCCTTTTCCTCTGATCCACACCATTGTTTATCTCGTCATCTGGCTTTACGTCGGCAGGTCGAAGGGGGCACTGACTGAAGGCTCTCCGTCTCTGCACACTCGTAGTATGCAGCCCACAGCGCCCACAAAGTCCAGAGTTCGTGTCACAGCTACAGTCCTCTGAATCGCAAACTTCACACAATGAGCAATGGCTCTTCCGTATTGGTGACAGCCAATACATCTGTCCGCATGGCATGCATGGGCTACATGCCCTCGCTCTCCGCACTGTAGCACTTAAAGTCCGGGCATTGGCGAAATATATGGTCCTCTGCCAAACACAATGAACACACCTTCTGATTATCATGGACAACTCAGAAATAATCCGCATTGTCTCCAGAAGAAAATTTCGAGGCGTATGATAGAGATTTTACATTCTGAGGGGACTTTTTGCCGTCAGTCACTTTGGTGTCAGGATAAAACTTCCTTTTAATATCCGAAAGGATTTCCACGCGAAATTCATCCAGTTTCTTTACTATGTCATTATCATCCACATATGCAGATAGGTGCAAAAAACGACAAGAATTCTCCGTACACGCATTAAATTGACCGTCAACTTCAAATCCATCACCCAGCAAATCACCCGATGCTTTGTCCACAATTGTTAGCTCGTATTTCTCAGCCCCTTTAGGTACACGGGCAAGTAAGGCGTTTAGTAGACACGCCTTTCTACGACTCAAAAACTTTCTCTGCAGAAATTTTTGCATCAGGTGTTTCTGTTAAAAAAAAGTGCATATAATAATAACCGGTGAAAGTATCTGGTAAAAATGCCATTCCTGCATGTTGAAAACAGGCCAGGTTACAACGTAATCTTGGGTAGCTGAAAAACTTTAGTTATAAGAATGGTTTTAAATAGATTGACTGCTACAAAAGGCAGGTAGTGTGACATACAATCTGAACTCTCTTTTTTTTTGGAGAAAATAATAATTTATTTACAGTTGAACAAGGTACATACAAATTGACTGTAAACAAAATCATGTCACAAAGCAGCATTTCAAACAACAATATCACAGACAAAATTTGATCTGCTTTTCTGAACATATATCCAGCTGTTTTATCGAACACACAAGCTAGTTGTTAACACAAAAAAAATTTGCAGAACACATTATTTTTTTTTCTGGCGAGGTTCGGATTCGCGACCTCCTGCGAGCAAAGCAGACGTGATAACCACTACACCACAGAACCAATACGTGTTTATTTGTGTATATAGCTTACCAGTGTAGAAGTGTTTGCCTTGTCATGAGAAATCGATATGTCCACAAGCAAAACGTGGTAAGAGTTTTTTTTTATTATTTTTTTTTTGAAGAATATAATTTATTCACAGTTCAACAATATCAGGAATTACAAATACACATTGAGGTCTAACAGATATAATGCATAACCCACAAAGCTATTTACGTTAAAATAAACATATCACAATATCTATAGCTTTGTGAGATATCACAGTCAAAATCACAGGATTGAATTATTCATCAGAAATATAAGTTTGCCATAAGTTTGTCAAAAGACATTGATTTTACACCAACGTGTTGACTGTTAACTATTTGTAAGTCAACATGTTTACGACTTTTGATAATACCCTTAACAGTTCTAATGATTAAAGTTCACGTCCCCTATTTTTTGTCATCGAACACATTGTCATTTTTGGTGCACCATACAGAAAACTGAATGACACTTATCAGGTACAAACATACTGGTAAATCTTGCTTGTCAATGTGGCCATCAAATAATCTGTATATAATGTGTTTTGTATTCTAAACGGGAAGCAATTTGCGTGCAGGAAAAACACTCGCACAAAATGATCAATCACTTGTTGCATCACCTGACATTCCACAAATAAATGGATTTCAGTCTCTGAGTGCTGACAAAATACACACGAGTCGTCGGTGACCACATTCCTTCTCAGCAATCTCTCTTTTACAGGTAAGATATCGTGGACTAACTTATAACCGAAGTTAACTAAGTTGGGATCAAGAACAAGTGAAAACCCGTCTCCCATACAACCCATACAACGCCCAGTCCAACTGGGGGAACTTAATTGCTCTAGGCAATTCGACATACTTTTTAATTAAGTTCCCATAGATATATTTGGTGCTATACATAACGAGAGGAAGGTGTTGCCCCGTATAAAATAACCTCCAGGCATTCAGTGCAAATGTGTAGAACAGTGGGGCAGTTTCTAATGTGACATATTGGGTCTTCCGAACTCTGGTTTTACATTCTTTAAAGATAACCTTAACCAGTATATTGCAAAGTATGTCCAATCTGCTGCACACCCATATACTAATTTCAAAATATGTTTAATTGCTAAAACCTTAAATTTACATTCTATATGTTGGATATTCAAGCCGCCAGCGGCAAATGTATTACAAACAACTGATCTATTTAAACATTTCGGCTTGTTATTCCATAAAAATCTAAACACAGTTTGGTTACACTGGGCTAAAATTTTTGTAGGTAAAATAGTACACTGTGCTGCAAACCATAATGCAGCTAATGCCACTGTGTTGATTAACACTGACTTGCCACTTAAAGTTAAAAATCTATTATTCCACGAGATTACATTCTTGTTTACCTTTGTAAAAATACGTTCCGAACTGAGTTCAGCATGGTCAATCACCAAACTATAAACCACAAATCTTCGCATTCTTACGGTCTTTAATCCAACCTCTGGAGAGTGGTAGCCTATCATTCCATTTACCAGTTGGAAGAGCCACACTTTTTGAGAAGTTCAGCTTCGCACCAGATGCTTTACCATACATTTCATCAACAACCTATAACCTCAGGAATGAAACTCTCGTCAAAAAAAATTACTGTGGAGTCATCAGCAAAAGCAGACACCTTAGCCTGTTTGTACCCCGTGGATGTTAGCGTTATCCCTAACTGCAGCTATTAAACGGTTCCCGAGATAACACGTATAATGAAGTCTTAACGGACACCACGTGATAAACTAAATGAGTCAGTCATATGGCCGTTTACAATAACACTACTCGATATAACCGTATATAATAGTTTTACCCAGTTACAAGAATCTGGTCCAAAATTAAACTTTTAAAGAAATTTAAATAAAAAACACCAGTCTACTCTATCGAAGGCCTTTTCCTGATCTAAATTTATAAAACAATCCTTCGGGTCTTTCTGTTCAATGAAATCATATGTATTACGTAAAAAAATAAGGGTTATCAAATATACTCCTACCCGGAATGTCACATGTTTGAAACACATGCAAAACCATAGATTCAATAACACCTTTAAGGCGATTGCATAAAGCCTTTGACACAGTCTTATAGTCAACATTTAATAAGCTAATAGGTCTCCAATGTTTAATGATTTCTGAATTATTTGGATCTTTACACAATAACGTTATCAATCCAGATCGTTGAGACGCACTTAATAACGCAGAGCTAAAACAAGAATTAATAACGCGAGTATACATTTCACCAAACACTGGCCAGAACTGAACATAAAACTCCGATGGCAAACCATCGTTTCCCGGTGAGCGATACTTGCACATATTTTTGACAGCGCATAATAATTCCTGCTCCGTTAACACCTTCACACAGTTCCTTAAAATCATCGCTTATTTCCGGTAATCCGAATAAAAACAATTCTCGCTCAGCAGGATATAAAATTTCAATGGTCTACAAACCCTCATAACACGAACGTATACAACTACCAATATCACGTTGACATTTATGGGCAACAGAACAATCCTTATGACATGTAATATTTTTAATCATTTTCTTTTTAGCTCTGCCCACTTCCCGTCTAATAAAGTATCTAGTGGGTTTCTCCCCCTGATTAAAATACGTAGCTTTAACCCTAATAAGAGCCCCCTCACGAGATGCGTTATGTAACGCATTTATTGCCTTTTTTTACATCAGCAATTTTATTACAGTTACTCACCGGATCACCATTTAACTCATTCAACTCTTTCTCTAAATCAATGAGTTGACCCTTCTTTCTTTTGGCAACAATACCACAATGAATTCGAATAGCCTCCTTACAGGCACTCTTAAACTTATCCCATGTATTGGTAAGATCTTCATCAGTAACACTTTCGCAGTTGACAAACAGGTCATCGTATACATTTTTAATTCTGACAACAAGGCCTTCATTTGAAAGAACAGAAACATTGCATTTCCAATGAAAAAGCCCCCGTGAAATGACATCTTTAAAGGATACATCAAAATAGGCACAAGAATGATCAGAAAATAAGTGAAGTAAGTCACAAGAGGTTACATAATCTTTCACAGTAACAGGCATATAAAACCGATCAAATCTACAAGCGGCTTGGCCTCCAGACCAAGAGTACTTTCTCTTATCAGGATAAAGTTTTCTAAAAATGTCACATATCCCGAAATCAGTTTTTAAAGCATTAATTTCACGAAAACCATCATTTCTGGCTTGACTATTGACACCAGATTTATCTAATGTATTATTTTCAATAAAATTAGTCTCCACCAAGAATCACAAGGTCACTACCAGACATTAACACATTTAGACTAGAGATAAAATCCTTTCTTTCTTTTGCATTATTCGGGGCGTACACACATATCAAGATAATCGCTGTATTATTAATGCCCACCTTGAATGCTAAATAACGCCCAAAAGGACACCTCGTAACTTTCTTAAAATCGCAGTCAACAGTATACCTCATAATTATGCCCACCCCACATCTCCTGTTCGATCCGTAGGCCCATCTCGAACCTCCAGGTATAGTCAAACATTTAGTATCATTATAATTATGAAAATGAGTTTCCTGTAGAAGCAGGACATCAATACCATTATCAAGCATGGATGATTTAACATATTCTTGTTTAGCAACATCACACAAACCGTTTACATTCAGAGTACCGAAGTGAATTGAACTAAGACCTGATATTACAACAAATAGAAAAAAGACGTACCTACCCATTGGTAGAATGTATGATGTTCAATGACCATAGTCTTAGTCTCTGGACAAACGTCTTCTCCCACGGGAGGCAATGGACTATTTTCGATGATATTCCAACAACATGTTGGAACATTCCTGGTTGGAACATTATCATCTAAGCACAATGTCTCCTCACCTGACTCACTGGAATCCAGATTAGCATCAGAAACTATTTCACCGTCTGGACCCTCCTTTGAATCCTTCTCTATCCGGGCTTTCTTCTGTTGCCCAGCTCGGGAGATAGTACGTTATGTACTTCAGCCTGAACCTCCACTTGGACAGGGCCACCTAGCACGGGAATCGAACCCTCGTCACCAGCACCCTCATTGTCCGCCGAAACTGACGTATTGGCAGATGCCTCTGGCCCCACTTCCTCCTGTCCGTCATTCCATGTTATCGTCTCTGGATGCCGTGTGATCCGAATCGCCATCTCTGTCAATGTCAACATCAACTTCAGAAACATCGACGTCAGATCTGTCCCCATAGGAGATGTCATGAACATCATAATCTTCATGTCCAGTGTTATCATTCTCTGAGTTTGTTTTCCGCTGCAGACCACCTTTAACCCACCCAGCGCAGGACCACGCACGCGCACAACACTCACTTGCGGTATGCTGAGATGAGCCACACATACGACAAAGCTCGCCACAGTGGTTCTCCATTTGTGGGTTCTCGTGAGGAGAAACCCCGTCACAGTTATTAGAATATATCGCCTTACACTCCAAAAACGTGTGGCCTTTCTGAACGCACTTTCTGCACTCATACACCTGTCCTGGGTAGATAAACATAACGTCTCCGTCGAAGTATGTGAATTCGGGGACATAACGACTCTCATGGCATCTAAACCGGAAAATCCGTATGCCTGTCCGAACGTGGGACAACTCAGAATCCGAAAATACAGGGTTTTTTTAACCCCCAGCCACTGCCCATAGGGTTTTAGGGCCTCCCTTATTGTTTCATCTGACATTTCGTCAAGTGCCCAATGAGCAGTTAGGTTCGAATGAAAAGACGTAGCCGGTACAGTATTCCATACAACACCAGTCATCTCGCCCCTTTATTCAGAAGAGCATTGTGAGGCGCTAAAGAAGCCACACGAATGCAAAAAAAAAAAAATTTCAAATAATTCTTTTGGAAGCTGACTAAATCAGCCTTAATGTTTATGACACTGGCTGGAAAACCAATAAAGTCCCTCTGGACCGCCGTAGAAAATGCGGTACTGGACTTTGTCGAGATTGCAACGGATAATGTTCTTACAGGCCTGTTTGCAGGCGTAAATGACACTGGTTTGGACATACCTGTGACAGTAGGTCAAGGGCCCACCATAATCTCCACGAGGATCACTTTAAATCACTGTTTTGAAGCAGGAACCACACAGTAAATCGACAAAATAAATACGTTGTTGTTGCACACAGGTGTAAACAACGGAGATCTTCAATCTCTGAAGGCTAGCATGAACTCCGAACATAGCGCCGTAGACCGCTCGGCCATCCAGACTCCTATGATAGCAAGTGACAATTCAGTAGCGTGACTGACGTTTCAAAGTTAAGCAATACAATTTTTGCAAACTGCATGGAAAAATTTGTTTGGATTTTTACAATACTGAAAACTCAGGTGTTTCCGTTAAAAAAGGGCATAGAATAATAACGGGTGAAAGTACCTCATGAGCGTCGAGTCCGGAGGGTTTTGGCCACAGTTAGATCAGCATAGATTTTTGGCCTTTCGTTTATCGGCAACATGGCATGTACCAACCGGAAGGAAAAACTGAGCACATTTATGGTCTAAAATGGATGGATTAAAGTTTTTCAAATGTCATTCCTTCATGCTGAAAAGAGGCCAAGTTATAACATAATCCTGGCCAGCTGAAAAACTTTAGTTATAAGATTGGTTTTAAATAGATTGACTGCAACACACGGTGGGTGGTGTGACATACAATCTGAACTGATTAGGGATCTGGCTTAAAGGTGTTTAAAATACTTCGAAGCGTTCCTTGTGTGACAGGCACACAAATATTTTTGTATTTCCCAAAAATAAGTGTCAGAAGTGGGATTCGAACCCACGCCTGGAGAACCAGACTGCGACCTGAACGCAGCGCCTTAGACCGCTCGGCCATCCTGACTCACATGATAATAAATGACAATTGAGGAGCGTGAATGACGTTTCAAAGTTAAGCAATTCAATTTTTTTTTTTTTTTTGAGTAAGAAGTAATTTATTTACATCATTCAATTCAACAGATTTATACAGTAGAATTTACATTATTACGTATATCCTCACGCGCAGTCCATTTTAAAAATACAATATCACAGACTTATTTAGATTGGCGTAAGAAAAACCACAAATTACTTTAGCATAAAGATTAACTTTTCATCTCTGACTTTACAAATAGTGCCATTCCTGCACTAAAGTCTAGTAAAACTGCACCTATCAAGTCGCAGGAAATCGACATGAACAATTGTGCGTATCATGTTTTTAGCGGCGGCTACAATGCTGGTGACATCTCTTTGCTTTGAATTAAATATAACGTCATTCCTTGCACGCTAAATACAAAACTGAAGCACACTGAATATATATAAGGTTACGCTCTTTACACCCTCATTGACGCTAACGTCAAGTAACTTGAACATTAATGTTCTCTTACCTAGACTGGGCAGAAACCCAGCGTACAAGATAAAAAACACGACTGAATTCACTGAAAACATCTTGTACTATTCTGCATTGAACGAATAAATAATGCTGGGTCTCGGAACAAATCATTAGTTACATGTCACATGTCGCCTTAATAATCGCTCTTTTACAGGTAAAATATCATGTACCAATTTAAAGCAAAAATGAACTAAATTGTGGTCCAGAAATGTATGAAACACATTTCTCCAAATAATATCCCAGCTTTAACTGAGGCGAAGCAAACATAACACGAGGAATCTGAACAACTGAATCAATAATCAGTAATCAATACATTGTAAATAATTTTGCTGCATTACACTGCACTTGGTAGCTGTTGACCGCAATAGAACTCCTTCCAAGCACTTATGGCAAACCTGTGAAATAGTGGCACATTTTCTGAGTGGGGAATGTTTGGTCTTGCAAACTCTGGACAAACGGATCTTAGAGATAAACCTAACCAGTAAATCGCAAAATATTTCCAGTCAGCGGCTGTTCCATAAATCAACTTTAGGATGTGACGAATAGCCAAAGTTTTAGTTTTACACTCAACATTGTGCACATTTAATTCCCCACATGAGTATTTGTTATGAACCACATCTCTCTTTAAACTTTGTTGTCCCATAGAAACTTGAACACAGTACCTGAACACAATGTTGTACATTTCGTTGGTAATAACATACACTGTGCCGTAAACCACAGCACTGCAAGAGCTACAGTATCGATAAGTACTGAGCGACCTCTTAGGGTAAGATGTCTACCATTCCAAGAAGAGACATGTTTCTTTACTTTGCCTAAGTCACGCTCAGAGTTCAAGGTTGCACTCTTTTCCCCGAAATGAACTCCACATATTTTTGCGTTCTTCACCATCTTAATGCCGACATCGGATGTGGCGTTTGTTACCCACTTACCAATCATTAGTCCTACAGTTTTTGACAAATTTAATTTTGCCCCTGACGCCCTACCGTACTTCTCGGCCAAATCTAGAAAGGACGACAATGACTTTTCTTCCGACAGTATTGGCGTCGTGTCATCTGCAAATGCTTCGCTCCTTTTTCCGTTCCAGGCACACCTGTATCTCAGTAATGTTTCGAATTGCAGTTATAAAAGGTTCTAAGGATAATACATATAATAACGGTGACAAAGAACAACCTTGACGCACACCTCTACTCAAAGGAAATTCCTCAGTGATGTGTCCATTTACAATAACATTACTCGAAATATCTGTATAAAGCAAAGCAATCCATTTACAAAAAAATCAGGCCCAAATTTAAACTGCTTCAAAACCTTAAACAGAAACGACCAATCAACTCTGTTAAAAGCTTTTTCCTGGTCTAAGTTCGCAAAGCATGCCTTTAAATCTTTTTGCTCTACATAATCATAAACATTCCGTAATAAATGCAAATTATCAAAAATACTCCTCCCAGGAATGCCACATGTTTGATTGGGTAAAACAACTGAATTAATTACATTCTTCAAACGATTACACAATGCCTTGGACACTTTTTGTAATTCACATTAAGCAAACTGATCGGTCTCCAATTCTTAATGTACTGTGAATCGTCAGGGTCCTTACAAAGAAGTGTAATTAATCCTGATCGCCGTGAGGAACTTACCGACTCTAAAACAGCAACCTGCGGATGGTCGTGGGTTTCCCCCGGGCTGTGCCCGGTTTCCACCCACCATAATGCTGGCCGCAGTCGTATAAGTGAAATATTCTTGAGTACGGCGTAAAGCACCAATCAAATAAATAAATAAATCTAAAACAGCAGTTAACAACTTTTGTAAATAACTTCCCCATTACAGAGCAAAATTTCACATAAAACTCGGCTGGTAAACCATCATGACCAGGGGAGTGGTATTTAGACATGTGTGAGACCGCATGAAACAGGTCTTGCTCTGTTAGAAGACCTTCACATGACAATCTACAATCTTGTTTTAACTGCGGCAAGTTAGAGAAAAATTCATCCTGACAATCAAAATCGGTCGCTTGTTCAGAATACAACTGCATGTAATACGTTCTAACACAATCAGCTATATCATTTTGATGGACATGAGAAGCAGAACCATTCTTGTGACAAATAACGTTTTTAATCATCTGTTTTTCCCTCTGCCAATTTCCCTCCTAATAAAATATTTCGCCGGCTTTGGATGAAGTTTGCGGAAAATATCATTTATACCAAAATCTTTTTCTAAATTGTTGATTTCGTCTATACCCTCGTTTCGGGAATTTACACCAGAGCTACCTCTATCTAGGGCAATGTTTTCTACAGAATTAAAATCACCACCGAGAATTATAACTTCACTCCCTCTCATTACACTATCTAAATTAGAACTCTTTCCTTTCTTTTCCATTATTGGGAGCATAACTACAGATAAGATTTAAAGCTGTATTATTTACATCAGCCTTAACACTGATAAAACGCCCAACAGGACATCTAATTACATTTTTAATAGCGCAATCTACACTGTACATAATGATAATTCCCACCCCACAATTTCTGGCAGATCCGTAAGATATCCATTTCGCATCCCCAGGAATTTGCAAATTCTTAGCGTCATTAAAATATTGAAAATGAGTTCCCTGGAGAAACAAAATATCAATATTATTCTCAAAAACCAACTTTTTCAGCTGTTCTTGTTTAATACAATCGCGCAAACCATTAACATTTAAGGACGCCAAGCGAATACTACTTAACATCACCATAATCAAAAAGGGAAATAATGTAACGTACATGCCCATCGTGAACGTATGAAATAGCAAACTCAATCCTTATTCATCTGCCTCCTTCGAGAGGCAAATGCCTTCCTTTTCCTAAACTCTAATAACGTAGTGTCATTTCCCTTGGACGGGGTGGGCATCATTTGGGTAGACTCATCAGCATCAATGTCATTGTCATTCCGATAATCAGACGAAAGAGAACTGGAGAGAACCGATGAAATGGCCTGTCCTGTGTCAGGTAAGCTCCCTTTGTCCCGTTTGGGCCTCTTTTCTTCCAGTGGCGGTGGCACGTCCGGACGCTCCTTAGCCACGTGGATTCCAGCCGTAACCACCGTTGTTAAAGGTCCACCTTCTTCACGTGACAATAGCGCACCAATCACCGGAATATCATCTTCTCTTTCAGGGTCAATATTCAGGGCATCCCCTTTGTCAGCGCTAATCTTCATGGCTACGTCACTATCGTCCTTTACGTTGCTGACGTCATATTCCGACTCGTCATCATTGACATCCTCGACATCATCATCTTCTCCTACATACGTTCGCTCCATGGCAAGGGCGGATCAAAAACCAGGGCCTCATCATCGCTGTCAGAGGATATATCGCCGTCAACGTTTAAAACGTCAACGTCCTCATGACCAGTTTGCTGATCGACTTGGCTCGTTGGCTCTCGTGAAATGTCACTGACGTTACTTTTAATGTGAGCCCCGTACGACGCCGTCATAGCGCAACATTCGCTCATTGTATGTTGAAAGGAACCACACCTTTGACATGCTTCTCCGTAATCTGTTTCCGTATGTGGAGCATCGTGCGGAGAAAATCCATCACAGTTTGTACACCACACAGACCTACAATCGGCAGCCTTGTGACTTTTTTCCCACATTTCCGGCACTCGTCCGTCTGACCCGGGTAGGTGAACATGATAACATCACCCCCAAAATTAAAAAAGTTCGGGAAATACCGAACTTTGTGACACCTAAAACGATATATCCTGATCCCTGTTCGCACATAGGACAAGTCCGAATCGGAAAATTTAGGTTTAGTCACACCAAGGCAATCACCATAAGGTTTCAACGCGGACGCAATAAGGTCATTAGACATTTCATCGGGAGCCCAGTGGGCGGTCAAGTTAAGGTAGACCGCTCGGCCATCCTGACTCACATGTTAACAAGTTACAATTCAGAAGCGTAATTGAAAGCTCAGGTGTTTCCGTTAAAAAAATGGATACATTAATAACCGGAAAAAGTATCTCATCAACGTCGAGTCCTGAGATTTTTGGCCACCGTTACATTAACCTAGATTCTTGGCCTTTCGTTTCTCGGAAACATGGCGTGTAGGCTACCAATGGGAAAGAAAAACTGAGCACACTGTGGTCTAAAATGGATGTATTAAAGTTTTTCAAATGATATTCCTGCATGCTGAAAAGAGGCCAGGTTATAACATAATCCTAAGCAGCTGATAAATTTTAGTCATAACAATACTTTTAAATAGATTAACTGCAACACACTGCAGGTGGTGGGACATACAGCCTGAACTGATTAGGCGTCTGGCTAAAAGGTGTTTAAAATAGTTTGAAGTGTTCATTCTGTGACCCGCACAAAAACACTTTTGTACTTCCCAAAAATAGTTGTCAGAAGTGGGATTCAAACCCACACCTGGAGAATCAGACTGCGACCTGAACGCAGCGCCTTAGACCTCTTGGCAATCCTGACTCAGCTGATAACAAGTGACAAATGAGGAGCGTGACTGATGCTGTAATATTCAGTAATACAATTTTACCAATTGCAAAAAAAATTGTGTTTTTACAATACTAAAAAAAGGTGTTTCCATTAAAAAAATGGCATAGAATAATAACCGGTTAAAGTGTCCCAACAACGTCTAGTCCTGAGTTTTTAATCACCGTTAGATCAGCCTAGATTCTTGGCCTTTCGTTTATGAGCAACATGGCGTGTACCAACCAGAAGAGAAAACTAAGCACACTGTGGTCTAAAACCGATGGATTAAAGTTTTTAAAATGCTGCATGTGGAAAAGAGGCCAGGTTATAACATATTCCTGGGCAGCTGAAAATCTTTAGTCATAACAATGGTTTAAAATAGGTTGACTGCAACACACGGCGGGTTGTGTGACATACAGTCTGAACTGATTAAGCTTCTGGCTTAAAGGTGTTTAAAATAGTTCGAAGCGTTCACTTCAACATGGATGCAGCGTCTTAGAACGCTCTGCCATCCTGACTAAGATAAGAACAAGTGACAATTGAGGAGAGTGACTGGCATTTTAAAGAAACGCGATACAATTTTAGCAAATTGCATGAAAAAGTTTGTCTGTATTTTCACAATATTGAAAACTCCGGTGTTTCCGTTAAATAGGTCCATAGAATAACAACCGGTAAAAGTATCTCATCAGAGTCGAGTCCGGAGTTTTTTAGCTACAGTTACATTAACCTAGAATCTTGGCCTTTCGTTTATCGGAAACATGGCCTGTACCAAACGGAAGGGAAAACTGAGCACATTGTGGTCTAAAATTGATGGATTCAAGCTTTTAGAAAACCATTCCCGCGTGTGGAAAAGAGGCCAGATTATAACATAATTCCGAGGAGCTGAAAAACTTTAGTCATAACAATGCTTTTATCTCTGGCGATCTGCATTGTGATCAACCACATAGACGGCGATGTTATCCCTATGTAAATCTCTATCACGTACATGGTATTTAACAACATAGATGGCGCTGGTTGCCCAGTGTAACCGTCTATCCTGTTTGTCATGTGTAACGTCATAGATGGCGCCTCTTGTAGCATGAGATCTTTACATATTAATGGGAAAGACGTAATCGTCCGTTACTTTTGAATCACAATCTGATCGGTTAGGGTCTGTAACGCTCGTCATTTTCAAACTGTATCTAATACTGCTTAACCTGGGGCTAGGGGCCGTAAAGGTAGCCATGCTAATTACATCAGCATGATGCCTTTATGAACAGTTGCAATTAAAGCGCGACTGAGATACTTGTTTAATTGTTTTTTGACATGGAACTCATTCACGGACTACGAATTTGAACTTTGATATGGAATTTATTTGTATTTTTGCATTTTTACAATACTAAAAATTCAGGTGTTTCTGTTAAAAAAATGCATTGAACAATAACCGGTAAAAGTTTCTCATCAACGTCGAGTGCTGAGATTTTTGGCCACCGTTACATTAACCTAGATTCTCGACCTTTCGTTTATCGGCAACATGGCGTGTACCAATGTGAAAAGAAAACTGAGCTCATTGTGGTTTAAAATGGATGGATTAAAGTTTTTCAAATGTCATTCCTGCATGCTGAAAAGAGGCCAGGTTATAACATATTCCTGGGCAACTGAAAAACTTTAGTCCTAAGAATGGTTTTAAAAAGGTTGACTGTAACACACTGCAGGTGGTGTGACATACAATGTGAAATGATTTTTTTTTCTTTAAAGATTGAATTTATTCCCAATAAACGTTTACGAAAACATACATACACAATGACATATCAGTAACAGAGTAATATTGAGATTCACAGCACAGACCAGTTAAAAACAAAACATATCACAGACAAGTTGGGACTGCTGTGTGACACTTGTAATCATCAAATCACTTTTTTAGCGGAGTAAATAAAATAGCTTGTCATTGTTTACTCTACAGAAGATTTTGTTGTGACACCAATACTTTTGAAACATTGACCGATTTAACCGATAAAAATCAACATGAACTCTTGTCTTAATTATACCTTTAGCCACGGCAACGATCGTAGTTGCATCTCTTTGCTTATTCTGAAACACCACTTCGTTTCTTGCACACCAAGTACAAAACTGTAACACTGTAATTATATATAACACAACAGCCCTCACTTCCGGACTAAGAGGAAAATTAACTGATTTGTAAATTAGTGTGTCCTTGTCAAGATTCGGCAAAACGCAACCGTAAAGAACAAACACCCGGCTGAATTCCTGGAACACCTGAGAGACAATATGACATTGAACAAACAAATGGTGATGTGTTTCCAAACCAGAACAAAATACACAGGAGCCGTCAGTGGCGATATTACGCCTCAGTAGTCTTTCTTTGGCGGGCAAATATCATGAACGAGCTTAAAACAGAAATTGATCAAGTTATGATCTAAAAACTTGTGGAACACCGTTTTCCAAACAACACCCCATCTCAACTGCGGAGATGTTAGCATCAACCGTGGCGCCTGTAAGGCTTTCGTGATAAGCTGATCATAAATAACTTTACTAGGGTACATCACAGAAGGTAACGTTTGAACACTATAGAATTCCTTAAAAGCATTTATCGCAAACTGGTAGAAGGGTGTGTTACGTTCTGAGTGTGGGACACTGTGTCTGGCAAATTCAGGACAAACACTCCTCAAAGATAAACCTAACCAATAAATCGCAAAATATTTCCAGTCAGCCTCAGTACCATAAACCAATTTTAATACATGTCGTACGTCTAAAGCTTTCGCTTTGCACTCAACATTATGAACATTTAAACCTCCACTCTTAAATTTATTGTGTACAACAACCCGCTTTAAAACTCTCAGGCTTATTATTCCACAAAAATTTAAATACTATCTGCGTACATTGAGTGACACATTTAGCAGGCAACAAAGTACATTGCCTGCTACCCTAAGAGTTAAATATCTTCCACACCAAGAAGTTACATTCTCTTAACTTTATTCAAGACACGAGTACAGTTGAGTTTCCGCCTGGTCTTTCCCAAAAAAATTCCACAAATTTTGGAATTCTGAACAGTATTCAACCCTAAATCAGGCACTAACGAACTATCCCAATTTCCAATGGTAGGACAGTGGTCTTGGACAGATTCAGTTTTGCCCCAGATGCCCTGCCGTAATTTTCTGTCAAAGTAACAACTTCTTGCACGGAACTGTCATCTGAGAGAATTGCCGTAGTGTCATCCGCAAAGCAGAAACCTTAGCCAGCTTAGCTGTTCCCCTGGCGGACTCCTCTGTTTAAACTAAATTGTTCACTATGTGTCCATTACAATCACACTGCTGGATATATTTGTGTACAGTAATTTAACCCATGCACAAAATTCGGGCCCAAAATTAAACATCTCTAAACATTTGAACAAAAAGGACCAATCATCCCTGTCAAAGGCCTTCTCCTGATCTAAATTTAAAAAGCATGCCTTCAAATCTTTTAGTTCCACGTAATCGTGGACATTACGTAAAAGATGTAAATTGTCGAATATACTACGACCTGGTATTCCACAAGTTTGGTTCTGATTAACCACGTTGTCAATAACAGATTTTAAACGATTACATAAAGCTTTTGACACAATTTTGTAATCTACGTTGTTAACTATAGGCCTCCAATTCCTATGTCCGTTGCATTATTGGGGTCCTTACATAGCAATGTGATAAGACCACTCCGCTGGGACGGACTTAAACTGCCGGAGCGAAAACAACAATTGACAACTTCAGTAAATACATTGCCAATCAGAGGCCAGAACGTTACAATAAAACTCGACCGGTAAGCCATCACAACCAGGCGAATGGTATTTACACATACTATTTACAGCAAACAAGAGCTCTTGTTCCGTCAATGCGCCTCTCACAAAGAGCTTTACAATTATCATTTAACTTGGGTAATTCTGATAGAAACGCGTCTTGACACACAAAATCAGTATCCTGCTTGCTGTACAATTGTTTGTAATATGACCTGATACATTTACCCAATTTCATGCTGGGATTTATGGGACTTGAGACTCATTCCCATGACACCTAATTTCCTTTATCATTTCTTTTTCCCCCTCCCCACTTCCCTCCTAATAAAATACTTCGTAGGCTTTTCCCCCCTTATCAAAGTGAACAGCCTTAGCCCTAATAACCGACCCCGCATGTCTGTCTCTATTTAAACAATTAATAGTCTTCTTTACATTATCAATCTTATCACTATATACAGCAGGGTCTGTCTTTAATACATTCAATTCATCTTGTAGATCCAACAACTGGCTCTTTTTCCTGAATGAAACTTGGGAACAATAATTACGTATTACATCTTTACAATCCTTTTTGAAAGCTCCCACCTGTCCACTAAAGTATCATCACAAATGTCACAATCAGAAAAAATTCTTACAAAGACATCATTTTATTTGTACAGCAAGTTCATCGTCATTCAAAACAGAAGTGTTACATTTCCAATAAAACGGACCCCAAGTAATTACAATCCGTAAAATTTACATCAACAATAGGACAAGAATGATCAGAAAAGGAGACATGTTTAACATCACAAAAGGTTACATAACTCGAACAAGCATTAGGAAGGTAGAATCTACCAAGCCGACTAGCGCATTGGCATCTTGACCAAGTGTAGCACCGTTTGTCCAGATGAAACTTCCTAAAAATATCTCACAACTCAAAATCATATTTAATACTATTAATCTCATCAATACCAACATTTCTCAGACCGAATTCTATCCACTATAATATTTTCAAAGCAGTTAAAATCCCCACCAAGAATGACTAATTCACTCCCACGCATTACACTAAGTTAGAAATGAATTCTTTCCTATCCTGTGGATTATTAGGAGCATATATACATATCAGATTAAGAGCCGTGTCATTAATTGTCACTTTAACACTTATGTAACGCCCGTTAGGACATCTAACGACATTACGTATTACACAGTCAACAGTGTATCTAATCACATTCCCTACCCCACAACTTTTACTTGACCCCTATGCACACCTAGCATCCCCTGAAATTTTAAAATTCCTAGCGTCCTTATAATCTTGAAAATGTGTTTCTTGTAAGAACAAAATATCAATATTGTTATCAAAAACAAATTGTTGTACCTTTGTAACAGCACGCAGGCCATTAACATTTAAAGTGCCAAAACGTATGTTAGATACAAGAGACATAAAACCGATAAGAAAAATATGAAGGTACATATCCATTGTTCATGTGGGAGCATATCCATGTCCGTGTTCTAGTAAAATCTATTCATTGTCTTTACGCGCTCTCGAACGAGAGGCGAAAGATTTCCTACGCCGGTACTCTAATAACATTTTATCAGTACCTTGAGAGGGAGTGGGTGTCATGATTTCAGATATGTCCGAGTCCCCCTGCATTACGCAATCCGACGGTAGAGTGCTCCATAATTCCGATGACTTCCCCTCCGGTTCATTGTCCAGTCTTGCTCTCTTTCGTTCAACGGGCTCTGGAGATCGCACGCAGTGGACATCCGCCTCGACTTTTATCGCACCAGACAAATCTCTGGTCACACCATCGCGGTCTTTGGTGACATTAGGTACAACTCGCGTACCTCTGTCACACTCCATGTCACCCACTGGATCATCCTCCGCTCTGGTAGCGTCAATCTAGTTTCGTCATCTGCGCCCATTTCTTCGTTATCATCATCCTCACCATCACCACTATCACCATCATCATCACTATCTACGTCAACATCATCATCATCATCGTCTCCTTCGGTGTCAATTGTGTTGTTGTCCTTGTCCAGTTTAACCATTTCAATGGCAGGAGGAGGAAACTCTAAGTCATCATCGTCGCTACCGCCCCCAACAACGTCAACGTCAGTTGTGACGTCCTGATCGGGGCCCTGTACACTCGCTGTATTCTGCACAGAATTCTTCACTTTGGACGCATACGTTAAAGCCCAAGCACAGCAATTACCACATGTATGCTCCATCGAGCCACATATACGACAAAGGTATTAAAATAGTAAAAGCGTATCGTGTGAGGTATCGTGTGAGGTGCACACGAATATTTTTGTACTTCCCAAAAATAGTTGTCAGAAGTAGGATACGCACCCACGCCTGGAGAACCACACTGTGACCTGAACGTTGCGCCATAAACCGCGCGGCGATCCTGACTCACATGTTAACAAATTACAATTCAGGAGCGTGACTGACGTTTCTAAGTTAAGCAATTTTACCTAACTGCAGAAAAAAATTTGTTTGAATTTTTACAATACTTAAAACTCAGGTGTTTACCGTAAAAAAAACTTTATCAAATAACAACCGTTAAAAGCATCTCATTGGTGTCGAGTCCGGAGTTTTTGGGCCACCGTTACATCAGCCTATGTTCTCGGTTTATCGTTTATCAGTTACATGGCATGTACCAACCGGAAGAGAAAACTGAACACATTTTGGTCTAAAATGGGTGGATTTAAGCTTTTTAAATGTCATTTATGCATGTTGAAAAGACGCCAGATTATAATATAATTCCGGGCAGCTGAAAAACTTTAGTTATAAGAATGGTTTTAAATATATAGACTGCAACAAACGGCAGATTGTGTAACATACAATCTAAAATGATTAAGCATCTGGCTTAAAGGTGTTTAAAATACTTCGAAGCGTTCAAAGTGTAATACGCACAAAAATAGTTTTGTACTTCCCAAAAATAATTGTCAGATGTGGGATTCGAACCCACGCCCGAAGAACCAGACTGCGACCTGAACGCAGCGCCTTACACCGTTCGGCCATCCTGACTCAAACGATTAACATGTGCAAATTACAATACAGTATCGTGACTGACGATTCAAAGTTAAGAAATACAATTTTAACAAATTGCATCAAAAAATTTGTTTGTATTATTACAATACTGAAATCTCAGGTGTTTACCGTAAAAAAACTTCATAAAATAACAACCGCTAAAAGCATCTCATTGGTGTCGAGTCCGGAGTTTTTATGGCCACCGTTAGATCAGCCTATTTTCTTGGCCTTTCGTCTATCAGCTACATGGCAAGTACCAACCGGAAGAGAAAACTGAGCACATTGTGGTCTAAAATGACTGGATTTGAGCTTTTTAAATGTCATTTATACATGTTGAAAAGACGCCAGGTTATAACATAATTCGGGGCAGCGGAAAAACTTTAGTTATAAGAATGGTTTTAAATATATAGACTGCAACAAACGGCAGATTGTGTAACATACAATCTGAAATGATTAAGCATCTGGCTTAAAGGTGTTTAAAATAGTTCGAAGCATTCAAAGTGTAATACGCACAAAAATAGTTTTGTACTTCACAAAAATAGTTGTCAAAAGTGGGATTCGAACCCACGTCTAGAGACCAGACTGCGACTTGAACGCAACGCCACAGACCGCTCGGCCATCCTGACTCACATGTTAGCCAATTACAATACAAGAGCGTGACTGACGTTTCAAAGTTAAGCAATACAATTTCACCTAATTGCATCAAAAAATTTATCTGTATTTTTACATTACTGAAAAAAATTACTGAAAAGGGTTTTCCGTTAAAAAAAATGCATATAATAATAACCGATAAAAGTGTCTCATCAACGTCGAGTTTTGAGCTTTTGGCCACTGCTTCATTAACCTAGATTCTTGGCCTTTCGTTTATGAGCAACATGGCATGTACCAGTTGGAAAAGAAAACTGAGCACATTTTGGTCTATAATGGATGGATTAAGGCTTTTCAAATGCCATTCCTGCATGTGGAAAAAGGCCATTTTATAGCATAACTCTGGGCAACTGAAACACTATAGTTATAACAATGGTTTTCAATAGGTTGACTGCAACACACGGCAGATTGTGTGACATACAGTCTGAGATGATTAAGCATCTGGGTTAAAAGTGTTTAAAATAGTTCGAAGCGTTCACCGTGTGACGCGCACACAAAATATTTTTGTACTTCCCAAAAAAAAGTTGTCAGAAGTGGGATTCGAACCCACGCCTGCAGAATCAGACTGCGACCTGAACGCAGCTCCTTAGACCGGTCGGCCATCTGGACTAATATGTTAGCAAATTACAATACAGGAGCGTGACTGACGTTTCAAAGTTAAGCAATACAATTTCACCTAACTGCTTCAAAAAATTAGTCTGTATTTTTACTGTAATCCCAGGTTTTTCCATTAAAAAAAATGCATATAATAATAACCGATAAAAGTGTGTCATTAACGTCGAGTTTTGAACTTTTTGGCCACCGCTACATTAACCTAGATTCTTGTCTTTATTTTTTTAGAGTAACATGTCTTGTACCAGTTGGAAAAGAAAACTGAGCACATTTTGGTCCAAAATGGATGGATTAAGGCTTTTCACATGCCATTCCTGCATGTGGAAAAAGGCCAGGTTATAACATAACTCTGGGCAACTGAAACACTTTAGTTATAACAATGGTTTTCAATAGGTTGACCGCAACACACGGCAGATTGTGTGACATACAGTCTGAAATGATTAAGCATCTGGGTTAAAGGTGTTTAAAATATTTCGAAGGTTTCACTGTGTGACCCGCACAAAAATATTTGATGTTAACCAATGACAATTGAGGAGCGTGACTGACGTTTTAAAGTTAAGAAATACAATTTTACCAAATTGCATCAAAAAACTTGTTTGTATTATTACAATACTGAAATCTCAGGTGTTTACCGTAAAAAAAACTTCATAAAATAACAACCGCTAAAAGCATCTCATTGGTGTCGAGTCCGGAGTTTTTTTTGGCCACCGTAAGATCAGCCTATTTTCTCGGCCTATCGTTTATCAGCTACATGGCATGTACCAACCGGAAGAGAAAACTGAGCACATTGTGGTCTAAAATGGGTGGATTTGAGCTTTTTAAAATGTCATTTATTCATGTTGAAAAGATGCCAGATTATAACTTAATTCCGGGCAGCTGAAAAACTTTAGTTATAAGAATGGTTTAAAATATATAGACTGCAACAAAACGGCAGATTGTGTAACAAACAATCTGAAATAATTAAGCATCTGGCTTAAAGGTGTTTGAAATAGTTCGAAGCGTTCAAAGTGTAATACGCACAAAAATAGCTTTGTACTTCCCCAAAATAGTTGTTAGAAGTGGGATTCGAACCCACGCCTGGAGAACCAGACTGCGACCTGAACGCAGCGCCTTAGACCGCTCGGCCATCCTGACTCACATGTTAGCAAATTACAATTCAGGAGCGTGACTGAAGTTTCAAAGTTAAGCAATACAATTTCACCTAACTGCATCAAAAAATTTGTCTGTATTTTTACCATACTGTAATCCCAGGTTTTTCCGTTAAAATAAATGCATATAATAATAACCGATAAAAGTGTCTCATCAACTTCGAGTTTTGAGCTTTATGGCCACCGCTACATTAACCTAGATTCTTGGTCTTTTTATTTTAGATTAACATGGCTTGTACCAGTTGGAAAAGAAAACTGAGCACATTTTGGTCTATAATGGATGGATTAAGGCTTTTCAAATGCCATTCCTGCATGTGGAAAAAGGCCAGGATATAACATAACTCTGGGCAACTGAAAAATTTAGTTATAACAATGGTTTTCAATAGGTTGCCTGCAACCCACGGCAGGTGATGTGATATACAGTCTGAGATAATTAAGCATCTGGGTTTTTTTTTCTTCAAAGATTGAATTTATTCCCAACAAACGTTTACGAAAACATACATACACAATGACATATCAGTAACAGAGTAATATTGAGATTCACAGCGCAGCCCAGTTAAAAACGAAACAGATCACAGACAAGTTGGGACTGCTGTGTGGCACTTGTAATCATCAAATCACTTTTTGTCTACCCTACAGAAGATTTTGTTGTGACACAAATACTTTTGAAACATTGACCGATTTAACCGATAGAAATCAACATGAACTCTTGTCTTAATCATACCTTTAGCCACGGCAACGATCGTACTTGCATCTCTTTGCTTATTCTGAAACACCACTTTGTTTCTTGCACACCAAGTACAAAATTGTAACACTGTAATTATATATAACACAACAGCCCTCACTTCCGGACTTAGAGGAAAATTAACTGATTTGTAAATTAGTGTGTCCTTGTCAAGATTCGGCAAAACGCGACCATAAAGAACAAACACCCGGCTGAATTCCTGGAACACCTGAGAGACAATATGGCATTGAACAAACAAATGGTGATGTGTTTCCGAACCAGAACAAAATACACAGGAGTCGTCAGTGGCGATATTACGCCTCAGTAGTCTTTCTTTGATGGGCAAAATATCATGAACAAGCTTAAAACAGAAATTGATCAAGTTATGATCTAAAAACTTGTGGAACACCGTTTTCCAAACAACACCCCATCTCAACTGCGCAGATGTTAGCATCACCCGTGGCGCCTGTAAGGCTTTCGTGACAAGCTGATCATAAATAACTTTACTAGGGTACATCACAGAAGGTAACGTTTGACCAC